>NC_089812.1:15954237-16309237 GCF_029633855.1 Hoplias malabaricus
AATTTATTTGTACTGGTTAAAAATAAAGATACAAAATAATCTCTCAGAAATAAATCTTTAGTTATACATAAACAGGAAGAAGAGACCCAACCTGCCCAGTACCACAGCTCAGGATTGTGCCTGTGTGTGTAAGTGTGTGAGGCATTGGGCCATTCTTATAGTCCTCATAAATCTTTCAGTCTCAGGAGAGATGTTTTCTTAGGTTTGAATGCTGTTATTTTCCTCAGAGACTCAGTGGCTCCATCTACTGGCTCCTCTCAGACACTAAGAAATACCTGCAATACAGAGTCAACGAGAGGAGCATAGAGGAATTAATAATAACAGATTAGGTATAAGACACGCAATATTTCCTATTTAAAAACAATTTTTTATTTTACCAAATCAACGTCTATTTGTACCAACCTGTATTTCAAATGCTTCACAAATGCCTTAAGCATGTTTGGGTATAAAAGTACACAATTACTACAAATACTATGTAGTATTCCTTTAAATGCAAGCTAGATGTGAGGTAATGTAGCACAGTGGTAAACATGCTACTTTCCCAAAGGTTTGGAGGGTGTTGCATGCATCAAATGTAGATTTTGCTCATATGTCCTAAATAAATAAATTAACAATAATATTTATAAGAAAAAAACATGCAATTGCACATTTTTAGAAATTAAACAGTTTTTAACCATTACTTTCTGTTTTTACTAACATTTCATAAACTGTCTTGGTTTGTAAACAATTTCTCTTTCCAAAGGCATTGAATCGTGTTTCATCAGCCCCTGAGAACACAGTTCTGCTGCTTCACAGTCAGGTGCCCGGGGGGCTTTATTCCCCTCTATCCAGCTCTTGGCACTGGCATGTGCAGCTGCTCCTTTTGTTGAAAGTTTTTCTGTGCAGATTATACAAGCTGTGCATGCACAGAAATGTATGGGTTCACACTGGATGCACCTTAAAGTAGCTCATGTCCTTTTTAGCCCCTGCTCTCTCGTGGTTCAGAGCGAGCTGAATAGGGAATAAACGGTGACTTGTAAACCTTGCAAAGCACTGATTGTCCAAAGAGAGTTGTCACTCTACACCACACAATGCAGACGTCCAGCACTAACTCTCCATCTGTAAAATCTCCAACTACAGCAGAGATGGCGTATGTTTTTATCCGACTCACAACTGCAGCTCGTAAAATGACACAGTGGTTTTTTGAAGAGGATCAAACACAGTAGAGCCATGCAGAGAGAGTACCATGCAGTGGAATGCGCAGTCAGCTAATGGGTGGAGTTGGTAATGACAATAGTGACATAACTGGGTAATTTGTTTTTAAGTATTCATTATTTAATTTAATCATTGAAACATGTCATTCTTGCCCCATCCCTGATACTGCACCTGTGTAACATTTACATTAGCTTTCATCACATTTATAAAGACATATTTGTGTTGGTTTTAATTAATATAACTTTGGTTTAAGTGTGTGTGTGTGTGTGTGTGTGTGTGTGTGTGTTTCTGCATGTGCTTGTCTGTGTGAGAGTGCAACTGAGAAACAGTAGCGGAACTTGACCCTTCAGACAAACATAAACACATTAAGCGTTTACGTGTGTTGGGGCACAATTGTTTAGAATTCAACAGGAAACACTAGGGAACTGGAAGAAGAAAGAGAGAGAGAGGGAGAGAGAGAGAGAGAGAGAGAGAGAGAGAGAGAGAGAGAGGAGCTTACACAGTCTGTATCTGTGGTTTTCTAAAGTCTAGCTAGCACAGAGGCCAGTGTTCATAAGGTCATTTACAGGACATCTACATAACCTCATTCTGACAAATGCCATCATCAATCTGCACATTTATAAGCACTTACTCCAACAGATATTGTACTGTGATAAGCAGAGGTGTCATTCACTATCTCACGAATGCTCTTGTGGCTGAATGCCGTTAAATCCTCACAGAAATGTCTCAACATCTAGACAGAAAAGTAGAAGCTGTCCCTGAAGAGAGGCCCTTACACTTGGTTTGAGAAGAAATTCTGGATGAGCAGGGTGTCCACACATTGTTGGCCACAGAGTGAATATATTAACTTTTAAAGGCTTTTTCATGTAATATATAAATGTAATTTAAAAGTTCTCCTGTCATTTTGTCATTTTTTGGTTACTGTTGTGTAGCATTAAAAATCACAATTGACATTTTATTTAACAAAATTATAGTAGTGTGAAAATGGCATGTGAAAATGTAATGGTCGTTGCATTCATTATGAGTTCCATCAGGAAAAAGTGCTGCAGAACCATGTCATAATTTTGTTTTCCAAATTATGTGTGAGATTTCAATGTTAGAGATTGTGAAATTAGTGTATTAATACTTCATTGTTAGCATTAAATTGCAGAGGTATTCAACTTGCTAAACCCCACTAAAAATCCAGTGTCAAGAAATCATCAGCGTCTACTGGTATAGATATCAATCTTGACATCTAAGTGGGCAAATGCAGCCTTTATGACAAATGATGCATAACGGAACATGTTTATAAACGTTAGTGTACTTTTCTGGTCGTCATCGTGACGACCAACATAGTGTCACCAAAAAGTGTTTGATCTATAAACATCTAAGATTCTGAAACTTCTCAGGTTGTCTCTGTGATGTGAGTCTGATTTAGGGCTGAGAGAAAATGACTAAACTCCAGAGCTTCTGCTCCTTGCTCCTAATTGCTGTGCACTTGGGGTCAGGGTACACAGCAAGTGGCTAAACAAGTGGCTTTTCTGTTACTCTCTCCTACATAAACAAACAACATTTGTTTATGTGACCATGAACAGTGTTCTACACCTTCCCACTTTGGAGCCAAATGAGACCCTCTGCACATTTTACACAGTGTTATTATTATTAGTAGTAGTAGTAGTAAAGCAGAATTAATTTTTTTAAAGTACATTATCAAATATTTCCACTAGTGAACCCAGTTCTGGACCTTGCATTGGTCTTCAGCTGTTTGTTTATGTAGTACAGTGTCACGCCCTTGTCCTGTCGTGTCTGTTTTCCCCGCCATGTGCTCTCTTAGCACATGGCTCTGTTTGTTATTGTCCCTGTCTCCTCCCATGTCCCGCTTCTGTTCCTGCGAGGGCGGATTCCTAAGCCGTTTCTGTTCCAGTGACTGTGGCCCAGGCCACTTCAGCCTCTCGGACAGCCCCACAGATTTTGGCCTGTCCTGGGCATCCCCCTGTTTTGATTCCTGTGTCCATCGCTGTCCTGGTTCCTGTCTCTGTCCTCGTCCCTGTACTTGTGTCTGCCTTTGTCTCTGTCCCAGGCCCTTTCACTGTGTTTGTGTCTGTCCCCGTAAACGTCCTGGTACCTGTTCCCATGCCAAGTCCTGTCCAGTCCCCGTTTCTGTCCAGTATCTTGTCTCCTGTCTCCTCTCCTGCCTTGTCTGAAGTTCAGTCCCCTGTCCAGTCACATGCCCCTGTCCAGTCTTCTGTTTCAGGTCCTGTCCTGTCCCCAGTTTTGTCTCCCTTGCCTATATCTGTTCTGTCTCAGTCCCCATCCAGTGTTCAAGTCCAGTCTCCTGTCCAGTCTCATGTGTCCACTCTGCTCTCCGGTTTTGTCTCCAGTTTGTTCCCCTCTTCATTCCAGTGCTTTATCGCCCATCTTCGTTCTGTCTTGTCTACGCTTCTGTCTTGTCCCAAGTTTCTTCTCCTGTTTCCCCCCTTTGTCAGTCTCCTGTCCTGTCCAGAGTCTAGTCTCCTGTTTATGGTCTTATGTCTCCAGCTCCATTTCCTGTGTCTGTTCCTGTCTTGTCCTGAGCCCTGTCTCCTTATGGTTCGTTGTCTTGTCTTGTTCTGTCTAGTTTTCCATGCTCTCTCCTGCGCCAGCTCCTGGAGGGTCTAGGTGTACGCGCCCCGGGAGTTGCGCGTTCAGTGGGGCTTCTGTCACGCCCTTGTCTTGTCGTGTCTGTTTTCCCCACCATGTGCTCTCTTAGTTTGTTACTGTCCATGTCTCTCTCATGGTTTGTTACTGTCCATGTCTCCGCCCATGTCCCGCCTTTGTTCCTCTTCCCTGTCCGTGTCTCATTTGTAGTCCTGCCCGCTCGTTATCAGTTTCAGGTGTCCTTGTGTGTATATAAGTCACTTTGTCTCTGCATGTTTGTCGGTCATTCATTTCATTCCCCAGGTCATGTTGTTAGCCCTCTAGTCTGTCTGTCTCTGCTGTTTCTCGTTTCACTTCCTAGTCATGTTGTTTCTCGTTCCAATTCCCATTCATGTTGTTTCTCTTCTATTGTTGCATTGTCATGTTACTCTGTCCGGTCTGTCTGTCTCTGTCATTTCCTATGTCAAGTTACTCAGTTTAGTCAGTCTGTTTCCGCAGGTTTCTGTCGTTGTTTCGCTCCCTAGTCTGTTCGTCTCGCCTGTCCCTCACTTCTGTTTGCTCTCTTCTTGTTTCCTTTGTCATCGTTTCTCGTTTTCACTGTCATGTTGTTTCCAAGTCTGTCTGTCTGTGCTGATTCTCATTTAGGTTTGTTCTCTGTTTAGCTCTCTCTGTTTAAGACTCTGTTTAGCTCTCTAGTCTGTCTGTTCCGCTTGCTCTAGCTCTCCATGTTCTGGTTGGTTTGTTAGCTCCCTTTGTCTAAGTCTCTGTCAGCTCCCTGTATTTTTCTGTAAGTGTCTGTCTGTATATGTTTTGTTATTTCTTTTGTTAAAAATAAAGTTTGCTGTGTTTAGCGAGTGCGTCCGCCTCCGTCAGTCCGCCCCAAATTCGTGACATACAGAGTAATTAACTCCATCCATTATGGTAGAGAGAACTATGAAGAGAGAGAATAATAGAGATTGTAGAGAATGTGAAAGTTCAAGGCATGACATAATCTATTAAAAGTTCATATCTTATAAAAAGTATCACAAACACAGATTACTTACACTATATTTTTTCACACTGTTCTTCAATGGTCAGGACCCCCACAGAGTAGATATGACTTTGGTGGTGGACCATTCTCAGCGCTGCAGTGACACTGGTGGTGTTGGTGGTGGTGGTGTGTTAGTGTGTGCTGCGCTGGTACAAGTGGATCAGACACAGCAGTGCTGCTGGACATGTTGAGTGAGAATGGGTCCACAGATCTGACTTCAATCTCACTCTTCAGCATCTCATTCTCTCATCCTCAGTGTAAAGGTGTCAGGGCACTGCTGTAAATGCATTGCACTCTCTCAGATTCCAGTCCTGCTTCATTACACACACACACACACACACACACACACACACACACACATTTCATGTTTCTATGCTTTCAAACTACATTACACAGACTTCCATTTTGAGGAGACCTACCCTGACCTTAGCAATAATTACTACTACGACTACTCTAACTTTAAACATAACCCACATTCGTGAATGATTGACATCCTGGGGACATGATTTTGGTCTCCAAAGGGCAACAAGTCCCCACAATGTCATTAAAATCTCGACCACACACACGCAAACACTTGTGCACAAGCACACATGCCTGGAGCATTCCTAATTATTCGCACACTCCCTCGGCATATCCTTTTGGGTCTCTGCCCAGCGGGGAGATGCTGGATGAATAGCAGCAGTTTCACAAATGTCTCTGACTGTGACATGACCTGGATAACAGCTTAACGACACATTCAACAGCATGACACCATCACACACACCAACAGACAACATTTCCAAAATTAAATAATTCATTTTGCAGTGTCAAAAAAAAATGTTGACTATTAGATAGAGCACTGAAGGTCAAGGCGGTCATGTTTACTGGTTTAAAACTGCATGCGCAATTTGTATAATCTCCACAGCAATGATGTAGTTAGACCCTTTTTAATTTTTTAGAATCTCTGTTATTATAGAAAAAAATGATAGCACACTGTATTTCATGATATTTTCTGTTTATCTGTGTATACTCATGCTCCTACAAACAAATCTATCACAGAATTTCAGTGCTATTGACTTGGGAGTTGTTAGCAGTTCAGACCTTTCTAAAATGAAACCATAATAAGGCTTTCAAACATGTGAGGAGCAGAGAAAGAGGGGCAGGAAATCTCTGACCCATTTCCCTTGGCCCAAAAATTAAATATGCAGTATTACTAAAAGCTAGCTTGCTAACACACAATATTTGCAGTCATCTTTATAAAGGGCAAGCAAAGGAATTCCATTCAGTGCAGCATAATCTTTCAATATAACAGGCAGTGTTTTTGCTTCATAACTTGACAAAATTCACCTCAGCTCAGCAATTAACTTGTAAAATGCATAGTGTTAGGTCCAGAAGCAGCCACAATCCCTTGAGAAAGAGAGAGAAGACACCTCTTCAGTTGTGATGCATTGGAACATACGCAACCTGGCGAGCTCCTCAAAGCAGATGGTTAATAGATGTTTCAGCTCCTAAAAACTATTTGTTGAAGAGTTCAGTAAAATAACATTATTCATTCATTCATTCATTCATTATTTGTAACCGCCTTTAACTAGTTCAGGGTCGCGGTGGGTCCAGAGCCTACCTGGAATCATTGGGTGTCAGGCGGGAATACACCCTGGAGGGGGCACCAGTCCTTCACAGGGCAACACACACACACACACACACACACTCGCACATTCACTCACACCTACGGACACTTTTGAGTCACCAATCCACCTCACAATGTGTGTTTTTGGACTGTGGAAGGAAACCGGAGCACCTGGAAACCCACGCGGACACAGGGAGAACAAACTAACATTATTCATTCATTCATTCATTATCTGTAAGCTCTTATCCAGTTCAGGGTCACGATGGGTCCAGAGCCTACCTGGAATCATTGGACGCAAGGCGGGAACACACACTGGAGGGGGCGCCAGTCCTTCACAGGGCAACACAGACACACACACATTCACTCACACCTACGGACACTTTAGAATCGCCAGTCCACACCAACGTGTGTTTTTGGACTGTGGAAGGAAACCGGAGCACCCGGAGGAAACCCATGCAGACACAAGAAGAACAAACTAACATTAAATATATTTAAATAAAATATCTGATAAATTCAATATTACAGTGCAAGGAGCAACTGCAGTTTACGTCTCTTTATTTCCCCTCCCAGTCAGCATTGATGCAAGCTTAGCCTCCCTTAGCCCCCATTTATAAACCTTTAATGACGTCTCTGCTCCATAGAAATGAACAGTATTAAGTAGGATACTCTGGAGTAGCTGCAAATGAGCCTGAGATCACCATGTTCAGTGTCAGGACAGATATGAACTCATCTGCATTGGAGAGGGGAGCAGTGCAGTATTTTCTGCAGTGATGCAGCTCCATTCAGTTCCTTTGGGGTGAGATAAAGTGGCGTTTTTGATCCAGAACCAACATCAGTATCTGACCTCACTAATGCTCAAGTGGCTGAATGCCATCAACTGCTCATGTTCCAGTCAGCAAATCTGAAGCTTTCCCAGAAGACGAGAGGCTGTGTCTGAAACAAATGGTACAAATTATCTATTACTCTTAATTCCATTAACAATGTCCATACAGTGTGCACCGTATCTGCAGCTGTCTTCTATCAAGTGGTCTGCAGATGGCACAAGATGGCACTTTCCTTTGGGACAAAACAAAGACTAAGAATCTTATTTGAGCGTCACAGTGTTTGACACCAACTCATGCATGTATTTTTACTCTTGAGGACATAATGAATCATTTTCTGTTCTTGATCAGTGAAGCACTCAGTGAGACGGTGATTGAGAGACACAGACAATGATTTTGTGGTGCCTTCTTCTAGTGATTCAAATACTGGATAACAGGGACATTCATGGACATCGCTTTAACATAAATAAAGGGCAACAGAATGAAAAATATTTTTGCAAATTCACACACACACACACATACACACACACACCTGAAGTATTGTGCAGCCACTTCAGCAGACAGGAAGCAGTTAGCTATTGCATATCCTGCTCAAGGGCATTCCAGCTGTGGATGTTGAAGGAGAAGAATGTGCTGTTCCTTCCCTCTTACTTACCACCCCATCTTTGTTGCTGGTCCAGAGGATCAAACCAGTGATTCTTCTACCATCTCAAGCATTCTCTTCCAGCCTTTAGACCAAGGCTTAAAGTTAATTTGGTATTACTTGAGTAGGTATTGGCTATTTGTATTTATGCAGCCTCAACAACAGCAACAATAATTGTGTTTCCTCCAGAGGGGCCAGTCAGCCAAAGAGTGTGAATGAGCTGTCGCCCCAGGAATTTTAGCCCAGTCATGTGCATGTGCATGTGCTGGAGGGGATGAGATAACCGATGCAGATTCTGATTCTCATTTTTTCAAGTCAGTTGTATGATCGACTGTTTCTGTGTGGCCCTCATTAACCATGCCTCAAATTCGGTAGAGGACTGTGATTGGACAGTGATTACTTTTCACTGTGGCACAAATACAGCACTGCCCCCAGCTGAAATGCAATCCCTGCTTTGCGTTTTGTTTTGGCACATTCACAACGCCACAGAGTGGAATACTACAGTTCAGCTGATTGCAATTTTAGGTGGTTTATGTTCAATTCAGACACAAAATCAGCATTTTATTCTTTAAATTGACACATATTATTTTTCTGGTAATAGACAGAGTGACATTAAATCAACGTAATAAATATTTACTTTTCATTTTGACACGTTTTTTTTTTTTTTCGCACATGTGTTTAAACGTAATCTCACGTATATTTTCAGAGACGTTTATTTTTGAAGTACCTCACTATGCTGACACAAATTCAGCATTTAATTTTTAAAATGCAAATCCATGTTCATTGTTTTTTAGTAACGAGGTCAGGCAATGTGGAGAATAATGTAATATCAGTTTTGCTTGTCATTTTGGCACATATTCTTTATGTTAGTGCAGAAAAGCAATGACGCGTGTGGACTGCATTTCACATTGTCCCATTGCAATAAGTACTTTTCAGTTTGGCACTAATTTCGCTCCATACCAGTTGTTCATTGAATGAGTGAATGATTCAATCTGAGTCATTTGGAAAGCATTGTGTATACCTCACGACTCTTTAAGTCAAGGTTTTCAAAAACAAAATAATGGGCATCTCACAATATTCAATTCATTGCTGTAGATTTAGACTGACCACACACTGAACTCACACCCTATTCCAAGTGGAGATGTAGATAAACAAAAAATATCAATATTTAAGGTTAGCGCATCATGCCAGCTTGCCATTTCTTTATTACTGCGATGTTTGCACTGGTGTAGGTGCTAGAACAACCCTTTTATGTGAGTTGTGATTGTGAAACATGATAAGAGTGTGGTTGTTTTCAGTGGTGGACAGTAATGAAGTAAATGTAATTTGTTGCTGTACTTTAGTAATTTTTTGTGTATCTGTACTTTACTCGAGTATTTTATATTTCTGAGTGACTTTTTTCTTTTTAAAATTAACTTCACTTCATTTTAAAGTCTTACTTTTTACTCCACTACATTATGAGAAGTCTGTTGTTAATTTTGTCTCAAGCGTATATAAAAAAATGTAGATTTCAAAAGGAAAGGTGCACATAATCACACCAATCATATTACAGTGTGCATTTTGTTAATGTGGGTTGGCCCAGAGAGAGCTCTCCAACTCAGTGGCAGTGCAGCAGCATCAAGTGCCTGCGGGAGTGTGTTTGCCAAAAGGACTGATGAGAATCCAAACCTGCCGAAGTACTTGTTACTTGTAACTAAGATGTCAATAAATCTTACACCAAAACATCTTGTTTGCAAAACGTAATTTCATAGAAGTGGCACGGTTGCGCAGCAGGTAGTGTCACAGTCACACAGCTCCAAATACCTGAAGCTTGTGGGTTAAAGTCCCGCTCTGGGTGACTGTCTGTGAGGAGTTTGGTGTGTTCTCCCTGTGTCCACATGGGTTTCCTCCGGGTGCTCGGGAATCCTCCAACGGTCCAACAAGACACTTTGGTAAGTGGATTGGTGACTCAAAAGTGTCCGTAGGTGTGAGAGAATGTGTGAGTGTGTGTCACCCTGTGAAGGACTGTGTTACTGCCTTGCACCTAGAGATTCCGGGTAGACTCCGGACCCACCGCGACCCTGAATTGGATAAGCGGTTACAGACAATGAATGAATGAATTTCAAAGATATCCAGTTCTACCTAATGGCCACAGTTTGCTTCAGTGTTTTGTGCTTTATGATACTTTAAATAGACATCAGTGACAGACAAAATAATGACATTTCATTGAAATATTGGTGAAACAAAAGTGACTCCTAAGTATTTTTACCAAAAATGTGTCAATTAATCTAGTCAAATAAGTCAATTAATCAATCTTTGTTACAAAGATGATAATAAGACATTAGTGCTGTAATAAATCATGATGTTTATGATGAGTTTGAAATTTAAGTACATTTGAAGACAAATACTTTTGTAATTGTACTCAAGAGAAACAGAGGACTTACTTTTACTGGAGTACTATTTTATCTTGGGTATCTGTATTTTTACTCAAGTATATCATTTGTGTACTTCGTCCACCACTGGTCAGTTTTGGAATTGTCATTGTACAAACACTGAATTGTGCTTCTGCAATGAACAAACATTAACTATCATGGTCAACTATACATGCCAATATCTGTCTGCATTTTTCTTTGCTTATTTGCTATATTTTTATTTTGATGCTCTCATTTTTCAGTGGTTATTGTGGAGTCTGGTCAGACAGAGTTGCTGACCAGAAAACACTAAAAGATTACACTCAGAGCTTGATGAATATAACCAAACATATTTTAAATACTCAGACGGGTCTGAATCTCAGTACGAAGACAAAGAACGAAAGTCTGTGACTTTCACACACTACACAGTGTTGTCTTCTGCTAAATCGGCCCAACAGAGTATTCAGGTTAAAACGAGGCTACAAATGACATAGTTTTACCCTGGTTTTAGGAGAGGAAATGTAGGCTGAGATTAGCAACTGTGACCACAGTTTTACAGCAGATATTTCAGCAGCAGCAGCAAACAGAGTGGAGAAATGTTTTCTTTGAGGTGTTAGTTCCTCTGATAAATTTATCATGTACTGCGAGAAAAAGCAAAATGGATGTTCTTCGATTCTGGGGAAAGAGCAGGTTTTAATTCATTAAACTTTATAACTGCAACAATTATAAAGCAATTACATAAATTATATAGATTTTTTTTCTAAAATTAATCCATAGCTATGTTCAGACTGGATTAGTTTTACATGGGGAGCTGGGGAAATGTCATTTTACCACAGGACTTATGATGGACTAAGACTGGAAATAAATCTTGATGTAAATAAGGGCTTGTGACATACAAACAACTTTAAAAAAGAATTTGCAAGACACAATTGACTAATTTATATAATTAATAAAAATGACCCACTAACCCTAATCCTAACCCTACCATAACCCTAACCCATACTCAAACCCTAGCATACAGATCAATGTTGCTGGACCTCAGGGGGTTTGTGCTCTTAAAAAAAATGTTTTATGCGATCTTCATTAAAGACAACGATTCTACATAGGACCATAAACTCTAAAGAGAACTATTTGTCTGCTTGAATCATTATTTGTTGGTGAAATGGTTCTTTGGTCTGATGATGAATGCTGCCTATGGTTCTATACAGCAGCAAAAATTACTCTTCTGTGATTACAAAATGGACATCATAACAATTGAAGAAAACATTTTTAAGTTATTGAACCATTTGCAGAAACGTGAACAGAACCCTAGCAAACACGTTCATGTCTATTAAAAGAAACGTTTCTCCATGCAAATAAACCCTTGAAGCGTAAACACTCCACAACTGCTTTATTTTGCATATTAATTACAAAGAAGTTAATAATTAAAAAATAATAATAAAGACTTATATAGAGCTCATGTTTTTTTTTTTATATAAACTCTTTAATCTTTAATCAAGTTGTTGAAACAGTTGAAAAAACATGTTTCCAAAGGTGTAGAGGAGTTATATGATTTTTGAGTTTTTAAATAACCATGAACTATGAATAAGCGCAAACGTCCCGTGAACACTTTTAAAACTTTATAATTAACAAATAATAGCTTGTGCTGCAGCTCACAGTCTTTAAAATACAGTTAAAATGAACAGTAACATGAATAAGGCTCAAAATATTAAAAATATTTAATCTGTATTGATTTGTTTTGGTTTAATGCTTTCTGATTTATTTATTTATTTATATTCTTCATAAAACATTCAGCTGAAATTGAAACAGTATTGTGCACATTGTAAAACATTGATGGCTTGTGAAGAAAAACCACAAAATGATCAGTGTGACCAAGCGTAAACTGATTTGAATGAGTGAAGGATGATGTTCTTCTGTTTCCTGTTAAAAATTAGAGCCCTGAGCAGGGGATTGCAAGGCTTTTTTAGTGATTTAAGTTGGAACTCCTATTCAACTTGGAGTTTCAGTTATTACCACAGATACAGCTTTTCTTACAAGTCAGTTACACAGTGATACATTAAAAAAAAATTTAGTACAAATTTATGTCTGAGATGAAAGGAGTTTTATACAGGTCTAAATCCATGCCTATAAATAGATGAGTGTATGCAGATACATGTGTGTGGGGCTCAGGAAGTCACTCAGCAGGAAGCAGGTAAAGTGCCTTCCTTTATGGTTTATTACAAATGTTGAGAGATTCGGTTTAGTGTGTGTGTGTGTATGGTGATCAGATCCTTATTTTAGTTACATAAATTTGTCTGAGGTGCGGAAGAATGATAACATCTTTATAGCTCTGCAGTATGGTTTAGTAATTCTGTGTGTGTGTGTGTGTGTGTGTGTGTGTGGGAGTGTGTGTGTGTGTGTGTGTGTGTGTGTGTGTGTGTGTGTGTGTGTGAAAGAGAGATGGGGAAAAGTGAGATGTTGATTAGCAAGTGTCAGGAGAGTGTGTGTATTTCACTGATGTAAATAATTAAAATTGCTAAATGATAAAGATCTGAAGAGTGAGGGAGTCTGCTGTCCTTCTGGGCCACACACACACACACACACAGAGGGTCATTCAGTGTCTCAGTTTGGACTGCAGTGCATGAAATATTTAGGCTTCAATAGTTTTTATTATTATTCTCTTTTGACTTTGTATTCCCTGACTCTAATGAGTCCAGAGAAAACTGGCAAATGGAAATTCTTTTATTTAATCGTTTTTTTTTTTTGTTTTTTTTTTTTTTTATATTTTATTTATTTTATTATTTATTTTATTTTTTTTATAATTATATATTATATTTTATTATATATAGATTTTATCAGATCTATCATTACCTAATGTATCCACCATAATTAACCTTTCTGTCATTTCTCCGATGAATTTACAGATTTTAGAAGCTGGTTGCATTTCTCAGTAATCCCCAAGCAACTGAGTGATGCTGAGAGCTGGCCGCATTTCTGTGAAACATCAGTAGCTTCTTTGCAAAATTGTCTTTTGTTTTTTTTTTTTTTTGAGTAACAGCTTCTTGACACTGCTCCTTATGTTCTCCGAGGTTTCTATAAAATTTAAATCATCTTCTCGCAGAGGTAACTTTTTTAGCATCTGAAATGTGAGTGAAGCTTGACCTTCACTTCTCTGTTTTTGCACAGATGGATAACGACGGTTTAAATCTACCATGTCCTTCAAATTTTTCAGGATTTCCATTTCCTCCATGTTTCAAAGCTCAAATTTTTCTTTTTTTTATCATACTTTTCCAGTTTATACAAATTAATTATCGTTTTATGCCATTGTGGGTTTTTTGTTTTGTTTTGTTTTGTCTTAAATACATTATTCATCTTTCTTACAAGCACATGAAAAAAGATCCGAATGGCACCTGATGTGTGTTCGTGTAGTAGTAGGCTGAGATTGTTAAGGATGCAAGAACAGTAGGAAAACAATTTCTGTGATGAAATAAATAAAATAGTACAGTAAAAACCAGTATGAAAATAGTTAAGTTACCGTATACAGAAGTCAGGGTAGATGTTATTATAGATGGGCAAATTCAGTAAAGTTCCCTGCTTGTTTCTACACTTTCTGTCCCCTCTCTAAGCTCCACACTGACCACACAAGTCACTCTGTAGTTACAGACTGTAGTCCACTTGTTTGCCTCCTTTCCCCCTGTTCTTCAATGCTCAGGACCCCAACAGAGCAGGTTTGATTTGAGCAATGGATAATTCTTAGCGCTGCAGGGACACTGACATGGTGGTGGTGTGCTAATGTTGATTGGGCTGGTAGGAGTGGATCAGACACAGCAGTGCTGCTGGAGTTTTTAAACCCTGTGTTCATTCAATGTCCACTCTGTTAGACACTCCTTCCTCGTTGGTCAGAGACAGCCAGAGACAGTAGCTCATTTGTCGCTGTCCTTTGTTATGCCGTTGTCACACAAATAAAGGAAGCTGAGGATGCTGCTTTAAATGATATAGAAATATATTATTTTGGTTAGCAATCATATGATGCATATTACTGTTATTATTATTATTATTATTATTATTATTATTAACATGTGACATGTGACATGTGATTCACACACACACACACACACACACACACTTCTTCATGAGGATAAATGTGTATTAGAGTAGGTTCAATACACAGGTTTTGGAAGTGGGAGAATGCACGTGGAAGTGTGTGTGTGTGTGTGTGTGTGTGTGTGTGTTGGGCATATATGTGTCTTTATGTGGGATGCATGTGTGTATTCAAGCAGGGTTAGTGAACAGGTGTAAGAAATGGAAGTGTATGTGTGTGTGTGTGTGTGTGTGTGTGTGTGTGTGTGTGTGTGTGTGTGTGTGTGTGTGTGTGCAGTTCTCGTTGATAATCTGTAAATGGAGGAGAGGACAGATGGTAATCTCATGCAGGAAGTGAGCTGAGAAACCACAGGAGACACTGACCTTGTACGCTGCAACTTCACACATAGTGCAGCTGCGTGAGATGCTGTCAATCATTTTCCACCACACACACACACACAAACACACACACACACACAAGCATGCACAGACAGAGTGTGGCCTAGCATCTAATGTGTAAAACATATCCTCGGTGCAATACGCAAATTTTACCTATTGCTTTCTCTCAATCTTCAAATCAAAGTTTGTAGCAACTTCTCATCAGGTAAGAACCCTCTGATTTTATGCTGGTGTTTAATTATAGTTATATTACTGCACTTTACTACTGCTTTATTACTGCTTAGAACTCTGCTAAAGCCGTGAAGGGTGCATTTAATCTTCGTCACACTGTAGTCTACGCTAATTTTACCTCTTTGAATGTATTATCCGGTGATATATTTTGGGCTTTATTAAGTTATACATTCATATAAAGCAATTTCACATAGAATAATATCACTAAGCACGTTTGTATTTGTGAAAATATAAAGGTAACACTTCCTGTGTTTCCTGTTGCTAAATACGGTGTATATATTACTTTATAATTGTAACATAATTACTGTAATAAACTTTATAAATAAGCATGAGTTCATAAATTCACCTTCTGTAACTCATTATTGATGTGAATATTTCAGATTAGAATCATGTTCGTTTACAAGACCTTTAAAAAATGTTGTTATGCACAGAAAACTTAACTTGAATAAAGTCATGTTCACTTATATTAAATTATATATTTATTGTAATTGTAAACAAATGCAAAAACTTTATGAAAGGCATTGTAGGAACTTTAAAATAAATATAACACTACAAATTGCTCTAAAAACATTAATGTGTGATTTGTAAAATGTTTTCTAAACATTTGTTTAACTGACCAAACAACAAAGGAAATATTTCCAATAGTTTTTACTAAATAACTTGATGTTTTGTTAATACACCGGATTTTTTGACTGATGCTTGCAACAAACATAAAAAAAACACACAACACACAACAAAATCAAAATATTTGAGGAAAATTTGTAGAATATTCAGGTTTCACTATTTTCCAACCAAGTAACCGTGAGCAGGAGAATATAAACCGTATACAAGGAGAGTCCAAAAAAGCTCAGGTTTTCCAAGTAATAACGTGATTTGCTCAACACTTTGTGAGAGAACTGAAAAAATCTACATTTCTCAAAGTGAGATCGCAATAAATTCAGGTCTTTCTCAATTAACTGTACACAAACATCTGAAAAGATTCAGGAAATCCTGAGAAATCTCAGTCGACATAGAGCACAACATGATACGACTGTTCAGTGTGAGTGAAAAACCTTCAAGCCCTCAGATGGCACTGCATGAAAAATATGTCTGGCATGGACACTGTTAGTCATAAAAATATTTTTTTATCCCAGATCCCATTTTTTTTTATCCTTTTTATATTTGATCCTAAAAAAGTGCCCGAAAGCTTTTTAAAAACCTTGATTCGTTCTCAGAGTTTTGGACCAATTATACTGAGCCATTTACTATGAAATGTTAACTTTACATAAAAAATATGTGGCTGTCAACAACAAGTAATGTAAAAAATAGATGACACTTTACTGTAGGTCACCATTCACAACAAATTCACAAGCCCTTCATGGCAACTGACCTCAACTTACCGGAATATCTATAAAGTATGATAACACTTTGTAGTATGAAAATACATTAGGCACAACTATAATGAGTGATTATTGAGAGGAGCTTAAAGACGTTTATGAAGCTTAAGTGCCATGCAGCCTCATATATATATATATATATATATATATATATATACCTAGATTCTTGTGTTATTAATTTATATCATCACATATATAACATATCATAACTGTCCAAAGAAAACCATGTCTCTATTTTTTTTTTTTTAGATTTTGTTTCATTTGTAAAATATTTCATGATGAAAATATTCCAAAATTAGTTAGAACACAATCTTTTTACATTAGCATGCATGCATTCGCAAGAATGTTTTTGCTTTTTACTGTAAAGTGATAATTCATTTTTTATGTTGTTGGATAATGAGGTTAGCAAAGTTCAGTTTTCTTGATGGTTGTATATTATTTTCCTCTCTTTACCAACAAAAAAGGGAGTAAAGTTAGGGTTAAGCGAGAGAAGAAGTGAAAAAGGAAACATTGTTGGACTCTGGAGTCATACAAACAAAAATTCAGTGGTCCGATTTCCAGAGAAACATTTAATGTGAAATATGCTGTTCTCTCTGAACTGCCTTCACATGCAGTGGGTCAGTTTTATATAAACACAGCCAGCAGTTGGCATGGTGAAGTGGACGACACTACTGCCTTTCACTCAGCAGACGCAGGGACAATTCCCAGCTCAGGCAGCAGCACCAGTGTTAGGAACAGTATTGCGAAATTTACAGTATTGATAGTACTCTATCAACGAGTCCCTGGTCAAGACCCCAAACACTGGCAAGAGCACCTGGCAAGAGCCGTAAATGTATTTGAGCATGAAAAAACATCAGCCTAATAACAAAACCTCATATTCCCAAAATATTTTTTGGGAAACAAATTAAGTTGCAAATTTTTTTAATTGGTCAGTTGTGGTCATGATTAACTAAGCTAATAATAATAGTAATTATAATCTAAACTAAACTCCTCACTGTTGCCTTGGAGTGTTGTAAGTTGTAAGTTGTTTGTTGAATTTTATGGAAGGGAATAATAAGTATCACATTTATTTGTACTTGAATGACCCTTGTATGCAAACACACACACAGTTTAGGAGTTTTGGGGATGGAGGTTCAGTTGTGGTCAGGAAAGGAGCGGTTGCACTTCATTTTGTGTTTTTCTTTTCACTTCTCTCTATTGTAATGTGATTCTTAATAATCGGTCACTTATTTATTAGGGCTAAGGACGTGTGTGGTTAAAAACAAACATCTTACAGTGAAAAGAAGTGCATTTATGAATTTCCACTCTGGTAGCTGGTTACCAGCTAATTAATTGATAATTCATTCATATAAATCTGTGGAGATAATGAGGCATGTACTGAGTACTGAGGTCTCTCAGTCTCATACTTTCCTCTGTATGATGACCTCTAAAATGTCCAGGATCATCCTTGTTTGCTCAGATTGTTTCTTACAGTGCACCGAACTGGCTTGATTTAAGATTAGAATTCAAGTACTTATTAGTACTACTTTTAAAACAGGAAAAGTGTGTTCTTCTTATATCAGTCACAGTTAGCACTGGGTGCTACAATATAAGCATGGGGTACAGCTTCTGCTTGTAGTGTAATATTAAAAATATATTTTTTAACTTCCTAAAAGCAGTTTTGTGGCTTGTAATAAACCATGGAAATAATTTAAAGCCCAGCTGTTTCTTCCACACTGTAAGTTCTCTAAGTATGGACTTTGGAGTTTAGGAATTTTGGGGACTGAGGGTCAGTTGTGGTCAGGAAGGGAGTGGTTGCACTTCATGTTGTGTTTTTCTTTTCACTTCTCTCTATTGTAGATTTAGTTTAGTTCAATGCTTCTTATATATATGAACCACCAAGTACCACCCATTATAAAACCAGAACCTCAATGTGTACATCATATCACAGAAACATAACACACACACACCCACACACAGAGAGAGAGAGAGAGAGAGAGAGAGAGAGAGAGAGAGAGAGAGAGAGAGAGAGAGAGAGAGAGCGAGAGAGAGAGAGAGAGAGAGAGAGAGAGAGACAGAGAGAGCGAGAGAGAGTACACATACAACTGCATGTCCATTTTGTTACGGTACTTGGTCTTGTCATATTTTGGGAAAGTGGTAAACAACATTCTTCACCAGTTTTGTTTTAGCACCTGATTTTGCAATCCACAAACAAGCATTGTGAGATGTTTCTTGGGATTTGGAAACTGCGGTCGCAGTATTCTTTATTGTGGATGTGCATTGTGTCAGATCTTTAGTTGACATTTGCACACAGGGTATATATATATATATTTTTTTTTAAAGCAAACACAAATGTATTTGATTTAAACTAAATTTTGCAAACTCTGAAACAGTGTTAAACATAAATTACACATAAAAATTGATTTTCAATTGTAAAATAATTATTTTATCAGTGAATTTAGTCCATTTTCAGATGTCATCTGGGGTGTCACTTCAGGATGCTTCACTTACCACAGATTGAGAACCACATGTTGTTGTTCATTTACAGCCATATATACATATGTACATATGTGTGTGTGTGTGTGTGTGTGTGTGTGTGTGTGTTTGTTTGCATATATACTTACTTAAAATGAGGAATTAACACTTTACACACACTGTACACAATCAGAACCAAAATCAGCAAAACCAAATCCAAACCATGTAGAAGAGTTATGCAATCTGATCACACACATATATATGATATAAGATATGTTTATTTTAATTTGTGTAAGTCTTTCACTTACAAAGGATACACACTGCACTGTGTATTTTGATATTTTGGGCACACAAAAATTCTGATAATTTATAAATTGTCTGCTAATAAATAATCTGCATAAATTACTAACAAATAATATGGTGACTATATATTAACATTATTTATATGTTTAGGGTTAACAGTAGCCCCACAAATGACCTGACAATAAATCCAGATATTTTATACATATTTCAAAATAAGAAAACCCAGCTCTTATTGTAGCTCATGTTAATACAGGATTAATACAGGAATACAGAATAATAGGCTTGAAACACGATATAAAATAATAAGACTGGGATTTAAGTGATTAGGTTTAGGTTTGGGTTTATATTCACAAAATCAACTGCATTTAAATTTACAAATATTTTGAGAAATCTCCATTTGAGACACTTAACTAAACGGCAACATGTCATGGTGTGTCAGCAATCTCTTAAAATGGTTTCCCCACCATTTAAAAACATTTTTGAACATTTTAAAACTTTTTTAAACTGTGTTCACAGTGACATAGTGAGTTTACGGAGATATAAATCATAGTTAGAAAGGAATGACATAAAGACTTGATTTAATCATTCTACATTTTTGTTACAGAGAATATGTTCAAAGAAGAAAGAAAGCACACAACATTCATTTAATATCCAACTTTTAAAAAAATTAAAGTTTGCAATTAGTATAATGTAAATATTCAATTCCTTTTAAGGGGCACAAATTGAGTATAGGATAGCTGCTGTGCACACAAAGCTTCTCCATGTCCAGTGTGCAAGAGAGAGGTACAAAGCCCCCAGCACTGGGAGTGAAAACAGGGGACATGCATCCAAATATTTATTGAGCTCAGTGATGGTTTTGTTGCTGAATTCCATCAAATCCTCCCAGAAATGTTCTAAAATGTAATATAAAGCTGTGTCACAAAAGAGGACGAACACCATGTCTGTCTGTATGCCCATTTCCAGATTATTTTTTAAATAAGAGAGCTATTTAAATAACTGATGATCATAATCTACTGCTGGTAATAACTCCTTGGTCTCCTCTTATATATCATGTCTATGCTCAGTGATAAGTTCTTGAAATTGTCCTGTCATTTATTATATGCACTATATAATGACACACTATATAAACTCAGTTGCACAACACTGTAGTTTAGTTAACATTTAACTTTATTAAATTATATTCCTTTATATAAATGTAAATGTGTCACATTTACATTATTCAATTGCTGCAATGTAAACAAAGTCAGTCCTAGTGGCCTCATGGATGCACCTTAATGTGTTATAAGTGTGTTAAAATATTTGTATTGTAAGCCATGTTCACAAGGTATATTTTATATATGTGGCCCTTGGGTAATTTCCTCTTTTATTAAGATTCTCAATCATTTCTGGTCTGGTGATTTCCGTTTTTTTTTTTTTTTTTTCACTTTCATTCCTGAGAAAATTACAGGCTGAATTAATTAGAATTTGTGACTGAGTAGCTAAGAGTTACTCTGGTGATTTTAATTCTGTCAGGATACTACAGAGTTTATGAGTTTCTGTAATGACAGTAAAGATACGTCTTAATATCAGTGGGAGGGTTTTAATACATACTAGGGGTTTCAAAATGGTAGGGAGCAACAGTCAGCCATATTTTCTTTCTAAAATGAGGCCACAAAAACACGCATTTGGAACTAGATGAAGAGTACTGGAGTAAAATCGAGATTGATGACAGTACTATACACTTTTGAGTAATGAAACAGATGCATTTGAAGAATCCCTTGGTTATCTACATTGTAAATACTTTTCCTTAAAGAAATATAATCAAGAAGAAGAGAGAAGTGAGCGGTTCAATAGACATTACAGTTTCAACTACAAATTTAAAGCATGACTTTTTATTTTAAGATTATATGACCAAATATCTGATGTTGAAGAAAATAGCCACTATGTGATCATTTTATCGCAATCCAGACGGGAGTGTACAGACATCTCCTTGTTAAACTAATATATGCAGCTACACAAAGCAGACTTTGCTGGTGTTTGCCAGTAGATGGTGTTTGGCCTGTTATTTTCAGACTGTCATTTTGAGCGTGGACAGTGACTCTTTCAGCGATCACAGTGGTTTATCATTTTTGACCTGAGCTATAAGTGTGTTAAGAGAGGAGAAAAAATGCTGTGTGTATTTTTGCAGCCTCTGCTCTTCTTAGTCTGGAGGATGCAGCAGGAAACCGCACTGAGTGAAGAGCTAAAATTAGAGCAACACACACATATATTTGCACATCAGTAAAACATAGAGAGAAAGACCTTGATGTTTTATCATTTTATAATTAGCATTTACACACACAAACACTTCACGTTTATTTTTCTCTTAATAAATCTATGCAAGCCTAGTGTTTCAGTGAACTATCAACTATAACTATCAGTTCTTATGACTTAAGTTGATGGTAGTGTGTTTTTGTTTTTCAATAGAACTTACTGAGAGATCACTAAACCTTCAATGGAGCTTATCCAGAGAAGACGGTAATCACACACACACACACACACGCACATACATAAGTTGTGTATTTTATTCCTTTGTATAAGGCAAACTCAATTACAAAGTAAATGTTATTTTAGTTCATGACATGAAATATTTTAGTACAAGGCACAATATACTTGCTTTTTAATGTAAGTTAACACAGAAAGAACTAGTTCTCTATTTTCATATTATGCTGTTTATCCTGAAACCTTTACAAGGTTTAAAGCAGAATTGCCCATTCCAGATAAGGCATTTTTACACTGGTGTTTAAGTGCTTAGTTCCTTCATTTGTAAACTGTCAGTTTCTACAAAACTCTTTTTGTTATTTTATTAAGTACCATGAACATGTGCGCTTAGATGAAAAATTCAGGTAACTGGTAGGAGATAAATGAGGACACATGATTATACAAGACAACTGTAGAAATTCTCATTAAAAAAAAAAACAAGAAGATTTTTGAAGAAGAAATTTGAGGAAACAATAAAGATTGAAGCCTTTTTCTTTGACCGATCTGAACATTAACCCAATTTTGTGCTTTTCTGGAAGCATATGTGTAACCTCACATCAACAGAATATCATATTAATAACAGAGTTTTAGTTGAGCGTATGACTGTGGTTATTTTTGTTTCTCCTGAATTGACATTGACCTCAGTGGTCAGTCATTTCTTTTGGGCAGCAAAGGCCCAATTCGTGATCAATAACAGTCTGGCCCTACATAATCAAACTTTCACGCAAAATATATATACTTTTATCATGTAATTATGCATCTGTCCATTGCAGCATATCACACACTCACCCTGTTTTTCACGCACTCACATCTGCGAGTTCAGTTCACCTACGGCCATGTGTAAGTCATCGCTGTTCAGTTAAAACATAATTATCTCTCCTGTAACTTTACAGGAGAAAGAAAAAACTTTCTTAGCTCTTAATGGAAGTCAATTTAAAAACATTTTATTCAGAGTCATTTTGGAGCATTTGGAGCATTAAACTAAATATCCACAAACATGCATATACATGTTTTTCATTGGACAGCGATGATATTTATAAGTGGGTGGCATAAGGTGTTCCAGGTGGTTGCTAAAGTAGGTGATGCTTGCAATAAGATGTTTCTTGCTGTCTCCTCTAGTATATAAAGTGATTTTTAATTTAAATTGGACAATTTTGGTTATAATCTGAGAGGTTATTAGGTGGGACAGTGTTAGCCAGGTTGGTTGTGGTGGTAGTCTGTATGACTGTGTAGTTGTTATTAGTGCATTTGTATCACTGTAACATAAGCAATGTGAACATTTTTTGCATCTCATCCTTGTGACAAAACAAAAACATCAAAATTGTGTTGTTACATGGAAACTATAGGTCTGATCAAAAGAATTCATACAAACCAGACTCGACCAATCAGACTAAACTGTGTGGAGTTAGGATGTGGTATGATATTTTAGTGGACAAATAAATATGAGACTTGCTCTGCGATGCACAAATGAAATAACTGCAACTACTGCAACATTTGCATATTGGTTTTAAAACAGAAACTTTCTACAGATGTGAGTGTGTGAGTCTCTGGGTGACTGTGTGTAACTGTCCACATGTATGAATGTGTGTGAGTGACTGGGTGAGTGTGTGAAACTGCCTGCAGGTATGAGTGTGTGTGATAAGATAAGATATTTGTTACAGCAGCAGAGTAGATGCACATTATACAAAATACAAACTAAGATATAATTGTAGAAATACATAAATAAACATCTGTTAGCAGAAAAATATGACCAAATAGGTGACTGGATGAGTGTGTGAAACTGTTCATACGTGTGAGTGTGTCACCGTGGTGTTTAATCTAGTGAATCTGTAATGAATTACGCTGGATTTTTTTAAAATCAGAGCTGATCGCCCAAACTATAACGTACAGTTCCATCATCTAACATAAAGCATAATGAGCAATAAGCAATAAGTATAGAGTAATTGTTGTTGTTAAGCTTTTACTGGTCAACTGTGGTTTGTGGTAACTGGAGTTTGGTGAGAGTCTTTACTGTGCAAAATAAACTGTGTCAATTCAAATAGATTTCGGTAATATAATCTAGGTCACTGTCTATGTGTGTGTGTGTGTGTGTGTGTATGTGTGTGTGTGTGTTGTCAAAAGCAGAGGGTGAACAGAAATGTGTCTTTGCTGAAAATGGTGAGTAATTCTCTCTCTCTCTCTCTCTCTCTCTCTCTCTCTCTCCTTTGCTTTGATCATCTTTTCATTAAAACCTGATGAATATACCAGTTATTATTCATGTGATCAAATGTGAGATGATTATATTATAAAAGATGGATAGATTTTATGCTAAATAAATTAATAAAAAGATAAAAACAGCCAATATTTTAAATAAAATGTTGTACAAATGACAAATAAAAAATCCTGTTTCTGGAAAATTTGGTACATGCATTATGTAATATGCAATATAAATAATAATGAGGGTGTGTCAGAAAATGTGCCCTATTCACTATATAGTGCACTATTTTACGGATCTGAACTAGTGAACGATTTCAGACATATGGGTTTACTCATTGTGCCACTGAGATTCTATCAAATAAATGTCACCAGTCCATTAAAACCACAGAGTCTAACTGTCCACAGAAGAAGAGCCATTTTGTTTTACAAAGTACTGAATAAATATTCTGCACTAAAACTATCTTTCAGGGGACAAGTGTGGGTTATTGTGTGTTCTGAACGCTACTGACCTGCACCACATCTATGTATTTTTGTTGCCAGTGTTACCATAACCAAAGCAAATTTACCTCTTATTTTAATTCTTAACTCATAAGCTTATAGTAAGGGCTTTGAGATAGATAATGTATTTATACAAGGAATCCAGCACTACTGCTGCTCTATGCCAACTATGTAATCTATGCCTCCTTAGATCAACATGTGAAGTTTCACACCAAACATCGCTGTGTATTATGGGTTTCTGCCGTCCACTAGGGTACATGGGTTGAGGGGTAATTTGAGTACACTGAAAATTGTGCACTGTGTTTATGATCACCACTGACAAAAGGCAGTACCCCAAAATAACACACTATATAGTGAGTAATGTTGGGAATAGTTAGTAGGACCCATTACATACATGGCTTCAGGGAATTGTTAATTCCCTTCAAGGTTTATTAAACTGACAAAAGGGAAAAAAAAGTTAAGAAGAGTTCCCAGGTTTTTATTTGAAAGTGTGTTTATATATAATATAAATAATATATATATATATATATATATATATATATATATAATAAACAGATTATATTATATTGTATTTAAAAAAGTGTGAAAAAATTATGTCCATTGCCTGATGCCGGAGACGATGTGTCACAATAATTTGACTTAAACATAGGTTCACAGAACAGAAATAGTCTACATGCATATTATTTTTATTCTTTAGTTATTTATTTATTTTGCCACAGATTTTTAAAGCTTGTCTTCAGAAGAGTAAAATGCTTTAGCTCAGTGCACAGTAAATTCACCAGTGTTAAATCAACAATATTAGTGTTAAATTAACGCGGTTAGTATAATACCTTAGCACTCTCAGTGTTAAGTTAACACTAATAGTGTTGATTTAACACTGGAGAATTTGCTGTGTTGTTGCCAAACTTTTTCTGCAGTAGATAAGAATTTTTTCATGCCCCTCTCCAGACTTCACCGGAATTTATTTTAAAAATTGTAATAAAAAAAAACCCTGCAACTTCTTATTGAACAAAACAAAATATAGCGACATATCAACTTTACAGTGACACCCACCCTGCACTTTGGGAACCACTGCTTCAGCATGCAGAACATGTAGCATGTCAAATTTCATATATCATACAAATGAATTAAATTAAATCATCTACATCCGGAGATATAATTAGACAATGAGTATATTACTTAAACTGTATTACATTTCATGCAACAATTGGAAATAAAAAATAATAATAATAAAAATAAAAATGCCTTTTTTTTGTCAGCGTAATTTTTACTGGTGTATTTTTATGCGTTGTGATTGACACCTCTGTCAACAAATAGGAACGTCTGACCAGAGGCGGCAGGGTCAGAGACAGACCTGATCACCACAGCGACTCAGATGGAGATGGAGATTACCACACTCCAGAGGAACCTGTAACACACTTCTGCCTTTCGCAAGGAAACCAGTCTAAAGAGTACGCAGGTATCATCAGACCCAGCTAAACAAAACCAACAGGGGTACAAGAGTTTGTAAACACTCACTCATCCAACATTTTCTCAGAATGAAAGAGAATTAGCTGAGAGTTTTCTCCTTTTGCCACAGTAACAGGCCACTCATCTCGTAGATATTGAATAGAGCTCCATCATCCTGTATTGTGCAACAGCTCGGGGGCCCTTATACCCATTTAACCACACTTAGCATTGGGCTTGACATTCAGTTCATGTGCATTCTGACACTTCCGTACTAAAAAGAACACTATCATATAAAAATATTGTTTTATTCTATATTTTATTGGTGAGTTTATAGTATATTTGTAGCTGTTTGCTGTATTATTTTTCACTGTAGTCCTGTAAGTCACTCAGCAATTACTGACTTCAGAATTTTCAGACATTAACACACTCAGAACATTGCATAATCTCTCACTGTACTCTCATTACAACTCTATGATTCTTTATTTGTACAGTTCTCGGTTTTTAAAATACTCTTTGTCTACACACTGCTCTATATTTGTTTTAGTCCTGTGTCGACCAGAGGAGGATGAGTTGATCTGAGACTTAATTCCACTCAAGGTTGTAAAAACTGAATATATATATATATAAGTGCTCTATAAATAAAAAAGTGTGGAATTTAATTGGACTTTGAGCAAAGGCATTAAATATTTTTCCTCTGGAGGCTCCCATTGCCTCCTGTTTGTAACTGAATTGTACTGAACTCATTATTCCACACAAACCCAATACTTTGGCTTGAGAATGGATTTAGGAAACTCCACCAATTTCTATGAAGATTCATACTATTTACTGTGCAAGCATGAGTGGAATTAAAGAACCTTATTCTATATGTGTTCCAGTGAGTCCATCTAGAGGTCAGAGTCTGTTACTGCAATTTGAGTTGGAGAATAATAATGCTCTGGATCCATAAACTGAAAGACCCCATGAGTAAAGCTTAGCTTTGACTAGAGGTGTCTGTTAAAAGCCATTAACACTGCACTAGGGAGCAGATGACAGACTATCATTCAGTATGTCTATAATATGTTGGACTCGATTTTGTGATCTAGAACTAATCATTCACCATCAGTACCTAACCGCACTGAAAATGATATGCCAGAATGCAATCAAAACCTCATGGCAATGTTCCAACAGCTCATTTAAAGCCTTTGGCAGATGAGTAGATTCTGTTACTGCAGCGAAGTTGAGAAAACTCTTGATTAATGCCCTTCTAATCAGAACAAACACAGGGCAAGTTGGATTTCCGTAAAAAAGGAAAACACAAGAAGACATTTTGACATGCCCTTTAAAAAGAACAAAAAAAAAAAGCTCCTAAAAGAACCAAACAAGATACGTTTTCACTCTAAATGTTACTGGGTCCAATCACATGTTGTACGTAGTGTTAACAGGGCGCATTGAGATGGCTACATGAGACCATCTCTGATCAGTGATCACCATCTAATCATATATGAAGTTGCTCTAAGCCATGACATTCGTCCTCAGGCACACTGTATTAGAAAGCACACTATAACGACCTCAACTGTTATTGTTACTTTTGTCTATAACCATCCAGACTTTACCGCCATTTCTTTTCCTGCTCACATTAATGACTTGAAGCTCATTACAAACAACCTACAGACTGCACTGTGTACAGACATAGACAGTGTTGCGCCCGTTAAGACCAAACAATTTAGAGAGAAAAAGCTAGCTCATTGGTTCAGTGACAGCACACATACTTTAAAACAGGCTGCTCGTTACCATGAGCGTAAATGGCGAAACACAAAACTAGAATGTTTCCCAACTGCATGGCAGCACAGCTTCGCCGATCTTTCCAAAACCAAATCAAAGCATACCACTTTTCTTTTTAGCACTGTATCAAAACTAATTGGCAACCAAAAGAATATCAACTCCATTGTCCCCTCTGATTTCTGTAGTAATGATTAAAAATTGATTAAAATTGATTAGCTTCGATAGCCTTCCTGTTACTGTTTAGGGTTCAGACACTCTCAATCTTTAAAACCTACCTTATCACACAGGCTTTTGGTTACTCTTTCTCTTCTGGTGTTATAACTGGTTTTACATTTTATCTCTACTTTGTATTAACCCTGTCTTAGTTATAACATTTTTTTTAGTTAGCTTTCTGGTAACCACCAATCATACTGCTCTCTCTCTCTCTCCTGCCTGTCTGTTGCTGGGTTCCCTTGCCTGGCCTGTGGATGCTTTTTTTGCAGGGCAACTTTGCCCCTGCTTTACTATGAACCTACCAACCACTTTACTCCCCACCCCCCTTCCACCCCTTGTCTGATTTTCTTTCTCTTGTCTCTCTTATGCTTCGAGATGCCCTTTTCCTGCTGATCTCCTGCTGTTGCCCTGATCCAGTCCCCACTCTTGTGTATCCTGTACAAGACCTTGGCCTTCTCTCATCTACAGCATCATGCTTGGCCATGCCAATTTATTTTTATCCCAAATTAATTCTGCTTGCCTTTACCCTCCTAGAGAAGCACTGACCACCTCCTCCTTCCTCATACTCACATCAGTAATATTTTACCTTCACATTAATATAATTAATTTATCTCTGTCAGTTCTCTTGGACTTCTGTTCTGTTACCTGTTAGCTCTCCGGTGTCGACCCGAGGAGGATGGGTACCCCCTTATGAGGGTTATGAGAGTTTCATCTTCGTGCGCTGAGGGAGTTTTTCTTTGCCGCTGTTGTCCTTGGCTTGCTCATAGGAGGCTTGGACCCAGATCTCTGTAAAGCTGTTTTGTGAAGACTTTCAGTTGTGAAAAGTGCGATATAAATAAAATGTGATTGATTGATTAAATTCAGACTCACAGGATCTCTCTCTCTCTCTCTTTCTCTCTCTGTGTTTGTGTTGTGTAGACAGACTTCCAGTGAGAACGTGGGGGACTCGGAGAGGAGAGGAGGAACCAAAAGTGAGTTTCTCACAATCAACTGTAAACATGTCTCTATAAAATGTGTGTGTGTGTGTGAGAAACAGAGAGAGAGAGAGAGAGAGATTTGAAGCTGACTGGAGTGTTTGTGTATCCGCAGAATGTCCTGGCCATACCTCCACGGCCCCCAAAGAGAATTGGAGGTAAATGCAGCCGGTGTGATTTGTTTAACTGTATGATGGCTTCCTGTTTGTATGTGTATTAATATTTTTCACAATAAAACAACAAATATAAAAGGTGTGCACAGCACTGTGCAACAGTCTTAGCCACAATATTCTGTATGTAAGGTTCCCATCAGTAAAAGAGACAAACATTGTTGATATTAGTTGTTATGGCTTGGTTTGTGAGGCAGTTTAAGCTCAGTGGGGCATCACAATGTTAAAGCTGTAATTATAAGGTAGGAAAACTACATAGTGTTGCTTTAAAAGCTATTTGTAATCGCTTTTTTCAATAAAGAGCACAGAAGAGTGTAAAATGACTTCTATCCCACCTTCACCTCAAGTTTGCAAAACAATTAATATTATGTTATTTCAAATTTCAAAAATGACACCTGTCTTAAATGTGTAAATGGGAACCTTATGTATAAATTATTCACACAAACAACAGTAGCTAGATCAGATTTCTTTGTAGGAAGTAAATCTGTAAATCCTTAAAATGGCAGAGCCCATGACTATATTTGTGCCTCTCCATCTTTCATACAGGAAATGCAGCGCCGCTTGTAAACAGAGACCTGAAACCAGGCCGACAGCCAAAGATTACCTCAGGTTTGACAAAGCTCTCGCTCTGTCTCTCTCTCTCTCTTCCACCTACCACTCTCGCTCACTCTCAGTCTTACACTTTTTCTCCCACCTCCCTCTCACACACTTTCCACCGCTCTCTCTTTCACTTTCTCTCACTCCCTCACTCTCTTTCTCAGTCTGTCACATACAAAGCAACTGATATGAGAACTGGGCTCTGGCTTAAGTCACCAATGTAAGTGTTGGACAGTAGTTTATCAGTCGTTGTTTGACAATGGATCACTACTCCGACTCATCCCAAAGGCCTCCGTCTTTTCTGAGAAAAGGTTTCCCAGCTCTCCAGCCTAGTGCAGGGGTGTTTATACCACTCTAGCTGAAGCCTGGCATTGGGTTGTGTCAGTGACGTAAGGCCTTACTGAGGCTAATGTGTGCTACATATGAGTATCTCATATATCCCTTCATAATGTGTATTTTTTCTCTCTATACACAGAAAGCCAATCAAAATCAGTAGGCTCCACTGAAACGGTAAACATACAGCCCTTCTATGTTTTCACAAACACACGATAACTCTACTATTCAATAATTAATATAGTTATTGATTTTATTTTGTAAAATATATTTGTGGGGAAATGTATGATTCCAGAATATTCATTCGTCTTAATATTATCTTTGCAGAATACAAGAACACCACCAAGGTAAATAAAGAGAAAGGTTTGGTTCATTTAATCCTGATTTTGTGTCTAAAGTGATGTATACATGATTGAATGAATGTTGTATGATATGGTGCAAATATTAGAGGCCACATTTCTGTATTGCCCGTTTGAAAATTGGGAAAAAAATAGAGATATTTTTAAGGATATTTCAGGGATATTTACGAATACCTGTAAAGTTACAGTTGCATTTTGAGCTTCTCATGAACCAAGAAATCCCAAACACATTCTGTGATTATGAGGTTAGAGATCAGCACTTTGTTCTGAAAACACCAGCTATGTGGATTGATTTGATTCAGTTTTCTTCTTTCTGGTCATTTTTGATTTCTTGAGAGATTCAAATTCTTTCAGACACATAGCGCTGATTCGTCTGGTCACACTGGAAAAATTAACAGAACATTTCTCTGACTTTGTCTTGTCTCTTAAAGGAATACTAGGTAAGATTTGCTATTTTTGCTCCTGGGCTCCTCCCACAGTTCCACAGTGTTAGCAATTTTACAGCACTGTCCTGAAATCAAGGTGGCAGGGAGTGAGGTTTCCTATCCCCCTCCCAAAGTTACATAGTGCAGTTTCTGCAGAGCTGAGCCCAGAGTAGCAAAGACAGAGGCTTTATTCTCCCTATTACAGCCCAGTGGAGCATCACAGTGATTTTGAAGCTGTAACTTAAAGTGAAATTATTATCTACTGTCACTTTAAATACTCATTCATTCCTTATCTGTAACCACTTATCCAGTTCAGGGTCATTGGAATCATTGGGCGCAAGGCATGAATACACCCTTGAGGGGGCACCAGTCCTTCACAGGGCAACACACACACATTCACTCACACCTACGGACACTTTTGAGTCGCCAACCCACCTACCAATGTGTGTTTTTGGACTGTGGGAGGAAACCGGAGCACCCGGAGGAAACCCACACGGACACAGGGAGAACACACCACACTCCTCACAGTCAGTCACCCAGAGCGGGACTCAAACCCACAACCTCCAGGCCCCTGGAGCTGTGTGACTGCGACACCTACCTGTTGCGCCACCGTGCCGCCTCGCTTTAAAGATGACAGCTTTAAATACTGTATATGTGACAAGGATTTATTTTGATGATCTAGCATTGTTGATAATTCTAAAATTAATTGGAGATTAATCTTCAGAAAACAAAAATATATACTTAAATAATAGATTTAAACTCTGTCTGTAATGGCATATTTTAATGTTGTGTTTTTTGTCCTCCAGGCCGATTAAATGTCTTCCAAGGGAAACAACGCCTCAGCTCACCATCCCAATAACCCCACCCAAAACGTTCAACCATTCTGGAGATTCACCCCCACACAGACCCCTACCCAGTACCCCGCAACGTCCTTCACACAACTATCTACACACTTGGCCTGAGTGAGTGAATAATTCTTTCATAAACACAATCTTTAACAAACATTCTCACAAGTGCAGTGCACGTGAGAACTATTGGCATCCAGGTTACATCCGGATGAACAAGTCTTTTGTTGTGTTGTTTTGTCTTGATCTTTATTATAGTAAAGACATCACAGAGACAGATGTTTCTACACATGTGTTCACACAGTGCTCCTGAATCAATATTAGTTTGTTCCCATTCTGTTGCAAAAACATGTTCAACTAGCTTTGCAAGTTTTTACATTTGCTGTAAGGATTTGATTGCATTCAGCTACTTCAGGTACGGAAGTGGCATGATTATTTCTCAACATCAACAACAAAAAAAAGCTCCAAATAATCTCAAATGCTTTGGATGGTGCTTCTTCACTCCAGGAAATGACTGCTCCAGAGCCCAAGGCTCTACGGCTTTCATTTATTCGTTGTCTGTAACCGCTTGTCCAATTCAGGGTCGCGGTGGGTACGGAGCCTACCCGGAATCATTGGGCGCAAGGCCAGGAGTGGGTTCCAGTCCTTCACAGGGCAATACACACACTCACACATTCACACCTATGGACACTACCAACGTTTGTTTTTGGACTGTTGGAGGAAACCGGAGCACCCGGAGGAAACCCACACGGACACTGAGAGAACACACCAAACTCCTCACAGATAGTCACCCGGAGCTGTAGAAACTGTTACTGCAGCAATTGGCCTGCTAATAAACTACATTTCAGAAGAAACCCTGGACCAGTGCCAGGGTTTTCTCATCCTTCATCGTGTCTGGCCCTGTTTTCCTTGGGACATGTCTTGGGTTTGTTTTTCTTTCCCCTCCACTGGCTTTCACTGTATTAGCCACTCCCCTGTCACATGGCCAAATCACCCCCAGCTGTACTGTGTTCCTAGTTTATATTCCTGGGTCTTTTTATCTGTTTGTCCACCACTTTAGTTTGCTATGTAGGTGTGTACCTCTCTGTTTTACAGGTCTCTGTCTATGTCTTCTGTTGGTTTTTACTTCTGGTTTACTTCATTATTGTTATTTTGTTTTCCTTACTTCTGTGTTTTGAACCTTCTCTCTCTTATCTTAATCTTATCTCCTTTCTCTGTGTTTCATTTTATTTCGTTGTTATTTCTCTCTTTCTTGAGAATTTGCCTCAGATTCCAGTTTTCTTTGTTATAGTTCTTGTGTTTAATTATCAGTTCTTGTTTAGTGCTTATGCAAATGCTTTGTGGTTTATCTGTTTGCCTCCACAAAAAAAAAAAAAACAACAACTCCTTTTTCAGGTTGTTAAAAAGCATTGAAAAATGCAAACACACACACACACTGCACAAGGAAATGTACATATTAAACAGACATAAACATATCAAATATAGAAATATTAAATATAAATATTAACAAAACATTCACATAAACAAAATATTAACATAAGTATTCACAAAAACTCTCATTTGTATTCTTCTACAGTGGCGCAAGTGCTAAAGGAAGTGAGAATGTAAGCTGGATTTCAGATCTAACTCTAAAATGATTAAGTCATTTAATCATAACATAAGTTACAAAGGTGTTCTTTTCCTTCATTTGACCTGCAGGTTAACAACAGATTGGGTAAGTGTCTGAGTTGTGCTGAAATACATATCTGAATGTTTACACTCATGGAGGGCATCTATGGTACTGAATGAGTGTGGTAGAACTCGGGTAGGAAGATTTCTGGTACAGTATAAAGGTGGTTGGACTATTGAATATTTATAGTACTGTATACATGTGAAATATCTGATTAACTGCAAAAGGCCTAAATTCACATTCCGCTCCTCCTGTTAGTGTTTAAGAACGACTCAAACCAAAGACTCTCCCTAGATCTGGAGACGCATGATCTGGAGCGAAGGTAATTAACTCTCATATACTAACAGCACTCCTCACCGCACTTTTGGATGCTCAAAATATTTTCAAGTTCAGAAATGAAATAAAACCAAACACAACCTCAAAAAGATCAGAATCTAGAGTTTCAGGGATTATACATCCCTCTGCTTCCAGCATTTTTCATCCAATAAGTCTGATTAATTTAATGAACATTAAGAGATGACTATGAATGACTAAGAGATGTCGATCGACATTTTTCTTAACAGTCATTTGTGTTGTTTCTAGTGACCTATGCTCACAGTTCTTGGATAAAATTAAATTCTCAAGCTGTTATCAAAGAAAAAAATAAACTGTTCAATTAATGTCTAGGTTCAGGAAAGTAACAAAAACATATAAAAAATGTAAATTTCTAAAGCTGCAACCCTACATTAGATGCTATGTGCATGTATGAAACAAATAAAATAAAATTTTAATTTTATAGTGCTTTTTACAACAGATAGGATCCTGGGTCACATAGGATTTTTACAGAATTACTATCAGAACAGATAACAGTGTGGATCAGAAATCCCCGAGGGAGCAAGGCGAAGGTGGCAGTGTCAGGAAAAAGTCCCTTGAGACTGGGGGAGGAACCAAGACTCATTAAGGGGACCCATCCTCCTCTTATCATGTAATTTACTGGAACAGACACTTGAGGAATGTGATGTTAAGGAGTCTTATTTGGAAACCAAACTGCCCTTAATGTCGCTCTAAGAACATCCTTAACATCCAAACTGGCTCACAGTGCTGTTCAGAGTTTTCTGCAAACATCAAACACTCTTTCTCACTCTCTCTCTCTCTCTTTCTCTCTCAAAGTGGTATAGAGCGAAAGAACAGCATGAAAGGTAATCTTCCTTTTCTAAATTGTAATAAAATGAACATAATTATTATTTAATTGATGGTATAATACACTCATCTTTTGTAACTATAACTTCAGAAATATTAAAGAGTTTTATTGTATATTTTAACTGTTGACCCTCATATGTGTGAAGTTTTCTGTTGGTTAACACCTCCATTAGGTTTGGGTGCCTTGAACTGTAATGACATTTAAGTGCTGATGGGAGTTTTGTGATGTGTGAAATGCACAGGTTTGAGTTTATGAGTTGGTTAAGGTGTTGTTTTTCTGCTAGTACAGATTCAGTGAGAAGGCAGCACCATGAATGGCCACAGGTTAAAGGAGACGCAGACCAAAGTGGGTACAGTGGTCAAAGCAAACCAATGGAGGTACACACACGCACAGTATATACTTTATAATAACAATCCACACACACTACAGACAAACTACAATTTTCTAGTCTTACAATTGTGTTGCTACATACTGAGAAATTACAAGCCTCAAGTTTAAAGTCCCACAGTCCCCTGGTGTCTTATACAGCACTGTGGAATAGTTTTAGACAATGGAGAAAATTTTGATTTAATATCTGTTTATCTGAGTATTAACACCAAATAATAACAAACAAATAAAACAAAAAACCCTAATATTAGTATAAAGCCTACCCCTTTATTCCAGTGAGTGTGATACTGTGTTGTTAATAAACAGCAAAAAAACATCTTCATTATGTTAAATCAAGTGTGCTGTTGATTTAACAAATCCATATGATCAAGGAGAACATCTGGAAACAAACTTTGTTCTTCATACTCGCTACAAAACCACTACTTGTAGAAAAAAAAGTAATTTTCCTTTTTACAGGGTTTTTTTGGAGTTATATATACAATTATATAAGCACCATGCTTATTGAGACCTGGCTTGATAACTGAGGGATTTTTGCTCAGATAAATAGCATCTTAAATCCCATTTTCTCAGGTGCCTAAAACTTCTGCACTATACTGGAGAATATTTTCAAATTAAGGAGCTCATAAATAAACACCTGTGCTTTCTTATAGGGTTCTGAAGAGCTGGACTGGTACGTAGGACCCTTCAGTCGAGTAGAAGCAGAACATGCTCTTCATCTGGTGAACAGGGTAAACAGTTAGCTACAACACTCACAAAAACTTGAACTCAAGCACTTCATGTGTTTGTTGTCATCGTAGTTTTCATACCACTGGTATTATTTGCTTGAGTGTTCACTGTACAAACGAATTAAATGTAAAAAATATATATATATATATAAAACATTTCTTATCACTATAGTAATCTTATTACTTATTTCTTTATCAAGGGGATTTGGGTTGTGCATATCTCCTGTTTATCTTTCTGTAGGCAGCATCTTCTAACACACTACACTTAGCTTACCTACTGTTTTATTTAAACAACTGTACGTGTAAAACTATGCCATGGAAGCACATCGAAAATGTAGCACAATTCGCCAGAACACCGGCAGTGGCACTGACGTTTTTACGATCCGTATTGGTACAAATGTGGGACAAAGTAACTTGCTGATGACAGGTTAAAGTAATATATAATAATCACATTTTCCTGGAATGTACAAAACATTACATTACAACAACCCCCTAAGGGGGGTTGACCTCTGTCTATAAAGTAGAAGTTGCCCTTTGGACTGCAACATTTCAGCAGCAATCAATGACCAAAGTAACTGATTATCAAGTGAATAAATGAGCTGGCGTGTCATATCTGTTAATAACATATGAATAGGAGCCTTGAAGGAAATTAATATGTGCATTAGAACATGTGCTATTCATTTTTTAATATTTATTTTATTAGGTTCTTCATTTCTGAAAAGTACAGTGTAATTTTGTCATTTTATGGTAACCGTGTTCTGTTAAAAATTACAATTGTCATTTTATTCAACAAAAATAACCTAAGTGTAGTAGTGTGAAAATGGCGAGTGAAGAATGTATTGGTCACTGCTCCATCAGGAAAAAGTGCTGCAGAAGAATTGGAAAAGCGGTTACATAATGAATGAATGAATAAATGAATGAAAAACAAACAACCAAAAATATCTATTTATTCATTCATTTTCTATCATTCTAACCCCTTCTCCTAGTGGTGCGTGTGAGACAATCCTCTTGTATTGTGATAATTTGTCTAATTTTCTGCTTTATCTTCACTGACAGGAAGGAGCTTATCTAGTGCGAGACTGTTCCAGGAACACTACCAATGAGCCCTACGTCTTGGCTGTCTTCTATGAAAACAGAGTCTTCAATGTCCAGATCCGCTACAGCAAAGAGACCAGCAAATACACACTGGGAACCAGGATCAAGACCAATGATGTGAGTTTAGTATCTCGTCTATTAGGCAGAAAGAGAGTGGGAATTAATGCTTTCGTTAGACTGATATCCCCAGTGAAGTCTATCAAATAAGCCTTTCAAATAAGAGTTTGACTAAGTGAAAACAGTTAAAATTTCAAAATTTAGTGGTTATTCAAAAGTATACATGTTTGTGTGTGACTGGGTGTTTTGCCATGTGATGTTCTGGGGCCCTGTCCAGGGTGTGTTCCTGCCTTGCTTCTCATGACTCTTAGCCCTGGACCCATTGTAACAGTTTTTTTTCTTTTCAGACATTTGCAGCAACAGATATCATGCACAGCTTAATACAGTAATGGTTTTACTTAAAGCAGTCACACTCTTTGATTAACCTGTGGCCAATTTTTTAAAGACTGAATTGAGAGTGATTACAGCATGGCTTGCCCCAAAACAAGGAAAGATGATGCAGAAAACCGAACTGCAATAGTGTAAAAGAAAAAATTTGTAAAAATGGAGAGAATACGAACTCCGTTATAGAATCATTTTTAAAGGTTGATTTTAATTGTTGGACCTATGTATATAGATTCTATAAAGTTTGGACCTTAGTTTGAGTTAAATACTCGTGATTTAAGGCTTCTCTGAACGTTAAAAGTGAATTACATATTGCTACATTTGCTGAACATCATTGAAAAGAAAAGTGGGAAAAAATGACGATAAATGACTTCTAAAAGCACCACCTTGCCCTTGTCTTCCAGACTTTTGATTCGGTGTCAGACATCATTAAGTTCCACTCCATCTTCCCCATCGTTCTCCTCGATGGACGGACCCCCTCAACAACGTCCCAACCAAAGAGACACTGCATCCTCATGTACCCCATTACAGCAAAGGACATGAACCAACTGCTGAAACAGCAACTCTGCAGCTAAAGGAACTGAAAATGCTAGCATAAAAATACTATTCAACTCACTCAGGACAAAAAGCCCAAAACAACTTCACAAACATGAAATTTGAGTTCTTTTATTAAGCCAAAAACACAAGTATTGATGTTCAATACAAAGCTGTTTATTAACAAACAACTTCCCATAAAATAAGGCATTTTAAGAATTATTCATTTAGAATGGAATTGTTTTGCACATTTACAAAAGATATAAATAAGCATGTCTGTTATTTGTTTATAACTGTCAACATAACAGGCCCATCCATGCTCCACCCACAAATGTGTTCTGTTGTGACAAGGGATGCAAGACGGATAAACATTCAAATTCTGAACAGAAACCATCAAGACATATACAATCGCAATAAATTCTCAGTTTTGATTAGGCCCAATTTTAATTTGCTGCTATTCAGTGCTGCTAAATGTAATGGACATGCAGTGAAAGTCAGACACTGGGCACTCTTGCTACACAATCTGCTTTGAGGAGACACATTTGTGGGCAAAACAAAGACAGTTGCATTTGGAAAAGTCAACATCTCTGGACACGTCTCTCATCAGAACCGGAAATGAACTTAATTTAAAATGAAACATAAGAAACTGTGTGAAATTGTGGATATGGAAATGTGCCTTGTAGGCTCTCAAAGAAACAAACATAATTTCACTGGTAAACCCACTCTTTGAACCCAAACACTGAACTTTCATTGCTACACAATCAGCTATGATTTGGTGTTTGAGGTATGAAACATACAAAGAGCATCAAGGTGCAAGTTTTGTCTGTTGTTATCTGTACTACTGCAGCAAATTAATGACCTGAATATTCATTCATACCTTTACTGCCCTTAAATACAAACGTGTTAGGCACAACATGGAAATATAAACCAACATAGGACCAACAACAGTATGCTGAGATATCTTTTCAAAACATAGCATCAGCTCTCCACTCTGATCTTATTCACCACTGTGAAGAGTTCTCTAATAGTTAATTTTTCATTTGAGTGCATTTCTTTCCTTTGACATTCTGGCGGCATTTCTGCTACTACAGTTAAAATAATGAAAAAACAGGCGGAAAAGGATCATAATTCAAAATGACTTCTCAGCTCAAAGCAATACATAATGGTATTCATGTCTATTCATTTAATAACCAGTGAGTTTCTGTGATTCTTCACTAGGAAGGGACTTCATGGCAAATATATAACAAAATTTAGGGCTGGTGTTCATCAGAAAACTTCTGCTCAGAAGCCCACATAGGCCTGTCACAATAATTATATTATCAAATTATCATTGTACAATATATGGACATTACCTCAATTTTTGCTGTATAATTTTGTGTTTGTTTACGTAATAAATAACACGTATATTTTCGCCAGTTGCTCTGTTCTCTGGTTTTCTCTGTTCTGGAGACGTTATGTGGATTTGTTTAAATACAGTGGTTTTACTTTATTTGTTATTCATTTATTTGGGATATTTAAATACTTTATATTCACTATTCCAATATCTGAATATTCTTAACTTATTTTGCAATATGTTACTGCTAAAATTTCATTGTTCTTTAAAAGGTGTGTAACTGCTTTATTATACTATCATTACATCAGTGGCATAAGATGGTCATAAAATGACTATATCATATATTGTAACTATTTCTGGGACAATAAATCAACCACAAAACATGGCTATTGAGACAGGCCCAAACTCACATTAACATAATGTGATATGGATATGATTCCTACTTTAAACAGCAATCTAATCTCAAGAATTTATGTATTTTATTGGTTTTAACTGAATCTGAAAGAAATAAGCCCAACTCCTTACTGTCAACCTCATACTTACAGATGCTATCATTATTTATTATTTTTCATTATTTTACAAAGGTCATAGTTCCAATGTGTGTATATCAATGTGGTTCTGTCTACACTCAGCAGAAAAAGTGTCACAAATCCATTATATTTCTTCATTGTGTGACATCAAAGTGTTAGAAATGTGGCACTATGAACAGAAAAAAGAACAAATCCGACATTTTTAGCTGTAATTCAGGGTTTTTTTTCCACTTGTGGGACTAAAATCTGACATGCAGCAAAGCAACGTTGATACACGTTGTCTTTCACGTTGTTACATTCCTCATAATTTTCACACTGCTGACATGAGAACAAACATTAAAATGTAATCTTCATTATTAATGCACATTCATTTATTGTGTACTTAATTATTAAGGTAATGTACCCACTTTTCCTCTTTGGGAGTCTTTATTTTCCAGTTTAGACATATAAAATATCAAACTTTCCTGCGTCCATCCAGCACACGAAAAAATCACTGACGTGTTGGAATCTGTTCAATATTATTATCTATATTTTTCACAAAAAGAATCTGTATGAATCTGAATGTTTAAACTAACATCAGATTTATGTCACATTAAAAAAGTGTAATGAGGAAAAGATTTGCGACACTTTAACAAGCTGTGTGATGCTGGTTTAATAAAGCTGTTGCCACATTTTATAAAATCAGTGCTTTTAAAATGTCAATCTTCTGTCTTCATGAAAACATTTGTCAAACACTAAACCTTATGTACAAAATTTGAAAATATATCAGACTTATTCTTCATTTAGAATTAAATGAGATGAGGTAGGCCACAAAAACAAAGGTCAACAAGGAGTTCACGAAATGTAGTGATGCCATAATTATGTAAAATAGTATAAATACTATGTAGTGAACTATGCAAAATGTTAGTTGAATACTGCAATGCTTTCATCAAAAAATACAGCTTCCAGTCCTCGTAACCACTAGGAAAACTTAAAAACAAATATACATTTATATAAACCCATGTGGGGAAATGTGTCTCATATTTACATCTCATATTTACAAATTTGACATGTGCCTATGGTGTTCTCTCTGTGTCCGTATGGGTTTCCGACCATGGTCTAAAAACACATGTTGGAAGGTGGATTGGCTGCTCAAAAGTGTCCATAGGTGTGAGTGAATGTATGAGTCTGTCACCCTGTGAAGGACTGGCACCCCCTCCAAGGTGGATTCCCACCTTGTGCAACCCTGAACTGCATAAGCATTTACAGACAATGAATGAACATCTGCCTATGGTTCTTGAAAAGAATAACAGTAATGAAAGTATGTAATATTGTAGTGCATTGAAATATCATAAAATGCAGAAATGAGTTGGAGATGTACAGGGAATACTGTGAAATGAAAGTTTTTTTTTTTTTGTTTTTTTTTTTACAAACTTTGACAAAGGTTTGTTTTTTCAGAGACACCTTTCATTACAAGTTCTGTGACCTCATACTTCTGCCCCTGGACTTTTTTAAGTTTCATTATAAATGAGGGACAGTGAGGAACGACGTGAGCAGGAGTATCTACTTTCCCAGTTTGAGGGTTACAGGCTGGAGAAATATTGTTATAATCCTTCAGAGCCTGGTCACCTCCACTTTCCGACTGGAACAGGGGGTTTGGATGGTTCAGAACCACCACAGGTTGGTTTGCTGCTGGCCGTTTGACGAGCTGATCTTCTTTTAAAGGCATTAAACACAGCTTTTCCATCGTCCTTTTCACCAAAATCTCACTGAGATTCAACGTGTCATTTGAAGGCTTATGTTTCTTAGCCCTTTTCTTTTCTTTATGTTTTTTGTGTGGAGACTGAATAACAAAGTGTGCGAGTACAGACTGATAGTCTTGGCCTGCGTTCTTGTTTTCGCTTTCAGATCGTTTCCTTTTTAAAACAAGTTTAATAGCTTTTTCTTGCACATTTTGCTGGCTTGATGTGCTATAAAGAACAGGTCTGGCTGTTATGCTTTCCTCATCAGCTGGTCTCTCTGAAACTTTCTTTGTAGATTGTACTAGGGAATAGAAATCCAAACTCGGAATTCTGGCCAAAGCTACTGTAGGATACATAGGTAAAACAAAATTACTTTGTTTCTGCACAACCAAACTGCTCCCAGACACTGATGTTTTCTCCTTTTCCTCACATTGTTCAGAAAGGTTTATCCTGCTCAGTGGTGAATCATTAATCTCCACTAATTTATCTGCTGCACCTGTTGGGTGAGCATCGGTCGAAAGACTAGACAGCACTTTTGACACAACTTTGTCCTTCTGCTCTTTTGGAACTGTGTCTACATTTTCAGGTACAACAGTCTCCGTAAGTTTGGTATCTTTGACAAGAACATCCATCTTCTCTTTCAGGTTCACACCAGGTTTTATAATGTTTTTAGTTGAAAAAATTATTTCCTTCTCTGTTTTCAGTTGAGTTTTACAGATTGTTGAATTATTTACACGTGCCATGCTTTGACTCAAGCCTGAATCAGATGATTTCTGGGTACCTTCTGCATGTTCATCCGCAATTCCTCCTCTCACATGAATGCCATTCAGAGTTGCTTCTGGACCAGGGCATAGCGAGAAAACTGAAGAAATCACAGGAAGTCCTTGGTAAGAAGACTCCACATTCTCCTGTTTGTTATTAGAGGCTTCAGGAGCACTGAGCTTACGCTTAACACCCGCGGCCTTGGTGGTGTTTGCACTTTGAGACTTGGTACGTTCTCTGCAATGTGTTTGTCGCAGCTGAGTAGCTGTTTCTGTTGTTTTTCCAACAGTTTTGTGTCCTGCTGATGGTGCATGTGATTCTGAAGATTTCGCCACTGATCTTGTTATGTCACAGAAGCCTCCAGTCAAAGATCCTGGTGTCTCTATTACACTTATCTTTGAACAAACCACTTTTACCTCAGGTTCCTCTTTCACATCTATATTGAGATCTGAGGAATGCTCCTTTAGATGTGGTCCTTTGCCTTGAGGCTCTGGAATTGCATTTATCTGTAAACTGTTGGTGCCATGGTTAAGTCTCATTGGTCCAGTCTCATTTGCAGAAACTTTACATTTAAAAGACATCCTGCTTGTACTATTCGGAGTAGTAGTATTGGCAGCCCTCAAACTTTCCGCTTGCTGTGCATGGGGTTGCTGTGGAACCAGTCGAAGCTCCAATTCTCGAGTCCCATTGATGGTTTTCACCTCCACCAGCTCAACAAGGCAGCCAGCAGGGATGGTTATCTCTTCAGGACATGAAACCGTCAAGGGTCTGTTGTGTACGATCGGCTGGTTTAAAGGTGCCAGCAATTCTACTTGGACACTCGACTGTGTGCTTGGATTAAGCTTCTCTGTAGGGCGCTTTGAAAGAATGTTGGGACGTGTCTTTCTTCTGTTAGGAATTTCTGCATTCAGATTCCTTTGGGAAAATGATGGTGCTCCTTGTCCAAACTGCTCAACTTGTGTGCTGGGATGTGCTCCAGACTGAATAGGCCTTTGTACTGCATTTGCCACTGGAATGGTTCGTATAACTCCCGTATGAACTGGCTTCTGTGTTAGCGAAGCTGCCGTCACATTCCAGGTTTCAATAGCCCTTTGCCTGACAGGTTCCACTGGGCTGCTAAGAAGTGTTTTCAGATTGCCACTGGTTCCAGCTGGCAACGGTATCTGGCTTTTGGGAGCTGTTTTCGACTGAATGATAATCTTTTCAGTAGCTCCTACTTGGTTCTGAGGCTGTGATTTTTGCTGAATGGCACGATCCGCAGAGACACAAATGACCTGATTACTTGCAACTGTTTTTGTCTGAAACACTGTCTTCTCAGTAGTTGCTACTACTTGATTCTGTTGCAGTAGTTTTGGCTGAGTTGCACGATCCGCAGACACACAAATGATTGGATTATTTGCTACTGTTTTGGTCTGAAACACTGTCTTCTCAGTAGCTACTCCCACTTGACTCTGAAGCAAGGTTTTCTGCTCAGATGCATGGTCCTCAGAGACAAAAATGACTGGATTACTTGTAACTGTTTTTGCCTGAAGTACTGTCTTCTCAGGAGAAGCTCCTACATGACTCTGAAGCAGTGTTTTTTGCTGAGTAGCATGATCTGCCGGGACATTTATGTGAACTCTGGGAAGCAAACTTGAAGTAATTGCTGTTCCTGAAGATGTTCTTCCAGGAAGAAGGTGTTCAACTTGATTCCCAGTAGCATTTGCTAGATTACTAATACCATGTGTAATCACAGTGTGACTAGAGCTGGGCAAACTGTGGGGAGTGCTAACAGTCTTCGAAACAGGAAGAATACAGGTTGTGTTACCAACAGACTGGGCTGCTGGACTGCAAATCAAATGGGTCTGGGGGTTGTTTGTTTGCTGCACAGAACTGAGGAGAATATATGGCGCGCTGGCTCTGGGCTGATTTGCACTAGGAAGCAAACCGAACACATTCCCTGCTGATTGACTAAGAAGCGTCATGTTTTGGGTAGGTTCACTCAATGTTCTTGAAATCTCAAGGCTTTGATCAGCAGTCTGATTCTCCACTTTTGCAGCAGGCAGAGCCCAATCCATAGTTAAGTCTCCATCTGCAGGCTTTCCGTGTATTCTCTGAATATGTTTTACCATGTAGTCCCTTCTGACTGCACCATACGAGCACCAGTTACACTTATAGGGAAATGAGCCTTTGTGTGAGACAAGGTGCCGTTGTGATTCCACTCTGGAGTAGGAGACGTGGCTACACAAATTACATGAGAAGGTCACCTCCTTATGGTGAGCCACATGCCTTTCAAACAGTTCCGCATCCTTAGTTGAGAAACGGCATTTTTCACAACAACGACGCCTCCCGAATTCTTTAGGGGTCTCTTTTTTGTTGTTTTCCAAAAACCAGATAAAGTTTTGTTGTAATCCTGTTGATTTCATGTTTACGACAAATCCAAAAATGTAAATATTGCTGATTACTCATTGGTAGCCTGTTCTGGCCTCTTTCAGTCAGCTGTGTGATGGTCTAGATCAGACAAGTTGTTTTTGGGGATAGAAATATACAGCTCCTGTCAATCTAAAAAAAAAAAAAGACAAACATTAAGAATGAATATAAATTTATGCAACAAGGCGACTTATGGCTTATAAAATAATGATAGTATATTAATTCAACATTACAGCTTTGATTAAAAAAAGGAACCTAAATACTGCAGTAGAGTTGTGAAGAGTACTGAACTTGTTGAGATGTGTAATACTAATCATACACACTATCAATGCATTTTTTCCAGAAAGCATTAACAAATCTCAACCCTGTGTAAAAGCAAATATTCATTAGGTGATTCTGTGTTAGCGACGAGTTAACAGTAGTGTTATTTATTTTCCCCACACTGGGTTTAACCCTGTTAATGGCAGCTTTACAGTAAACAGTATAATATATTATTTGTGGAAGCTGGTATCATGTTAATAATCTGCTGCTCCAGCGGGTTTTATTTAGCATGGTCTCAGGCCTTTGCCTTAAAGGCTAAGCACCAGCTATATGAAAGTGTCAAACAAATAAACAGAGTGGAATTTGAGTTCCTAACTTGTGTTTATTGATAGTCAGAAAACATGTTATTTCTTATTAACTGAAGGAATAAGGTTTAAAAGACCGTTGGTCCACCCACCAACAGTGTTCGGAAACTCTAATAGGCGTCTTGCCTGTGACGTAGATGGTGGACAACAGCTCTAGAAGTTGCACTTAATTTAATGCAAAATGACGAAAAGGTGTGTTGTTTTTAGCTGCAATAATTCAATCTACAGTGGGACATCTGTGCACAAATGGCCCAAAGATCCCAAAATATCCAGAAAATTGACTAAATTTGTCAACTTTAAACGGGCACTTTGGAAAGGACCATCCGCTCACTCACTCCATTATCTGTAGTGCTCATTTCACTGGCGCTTTTCCAACAATATGGGCAATATGGGAAACCAACAAAAGAGCCTCTGTAACATGGAGGTAAACAGAGCAAGGACACTTACTTCGCCTGTTTTAGTTGGTGTTAGTTAACGTTAGCTTGACTTGCTAAACTCGGTGGCTCAGATTATACTCGGCCACGTAGCTGCATTACGGAGGTTTATAGTGTCGGATGAATTCGAGTTCGACTTCGATCACATTTACAAGAATAACGGTACCTCTAAATTTGTTTTTAGCTTATTGCTAGGCTATTGTCATGAATAATGTTGGTTATTTAGCTAGATACTGTCATAACAGTCAGTCATAACTGTGTTTTACGGCGTTCTTCAGCTGTTGTCCACCAGTGACGTCACGGTTGCGTTCAAGAATTTCCGTAGCGAGCTCGGGTTTTTTTTGTCAATTTAATAAAATTGTCAGTTTTAAAGCAAAATAAGCTGCTATTTTCATTTTAATCCATACTTATATATGTCAGTAACTAAAATAATGTGAAATATTCATGGAGGTCCATTAAGTAGTGTTTAGCCTTTAACATATATTATTAGTTTCTTATTACTGCAGAGACTCAGAACACAGACGGAAACTCAGGATTAGGGAATAAAAACTGACTTCAGATAAAGATGGGAATTAGCAGAATTTGACAATTAAAAAAAATGAAATTTTGGAAAATGGATTTCAATAAAAAGGCCTTACAGCTATGATTAGAAAAGCAAATGTGTGGTGGATCATTTTCAGTGCTGCAGTGACACTGACGTGGTGGTGGTGTGTTAGTGTATGTTGTGCTGGTAAGAGTGGATCAGTCACAGAAGTGCTGCTGGATTTTTAAAGCCCTCAGTGTCACTGCTGGACTGATAATAATCCACCAACCAAAAACATCAAACTGACAACATCCTGTGTACACTGATAAAAGAATCAGAGAATGACCAACACAAACTGTGCAGCAACAGATAAGCTCAAGGTCGGCCAACATCTACAAGGTGGACCAACAAGGTAGGAGCATGTAACAGAGTGGACAGTGAGTGGGTTTAAAAACTTAAGCAGCGCTGCTGTGTTTGATCCACTCGTACCAGCGGAACAGACACGAACACATCACCACCACATCAGTGACACTTAAGCACTGATAATGATCCACCACCCGAATCATACCTTTTCTATGGGGGTCCTGACCATTGAAGAACAGGGTGAAAGGGGGCTATCAGAGTTTGCAAAGCAACAGATGAACTAAATTCTGATAAATTTTAGTGGCAGTGCTCCTGTGTGGCCAGAAGAGCTGAGACAATGGACAGGGAGGTTAGAAACAAGGAGGTGGTCATAACAGTCTAATATTATTGTGGGTATAGCAGCATTTAATGCAGAAATCTCTTTAGCACATTTTCCAAAATGGACAAGTTTTGACATAAAGGCTATTTTCAAAATGGCTGAACAGTTAATCAGCAACAAGATACCACATAATAATGTACAATATGTACTTAATTCTAATAGTAATGTTATTGTAAATATACTAGAATGGATGTGTTAAATTTGTTTAAAAAAAACACAAATAGAAAGACTAATATTGACATGTCACAAAACAAGCTCAAGCACCACACAAACCATATGAACGAGTTTTATTTTTGAGAAGCTTACTGCATGGCATGCACCTGAGAGATTTATATCTTATATACATGTGAAGCCCTGTAAGTAGACAGGATTGGCTCCCTGGGTTTGTGATGTAAGAAACCCTGGCTGTCTGAAATCACCCATTCAAGACTATTTGGATCAAAGTTTCAAAACAGAAATGCTCAGGCGTGGCACTGAAGGTCATTATCACATTATTATACATTTATAATAAATTAGAAAACACATGGACGTTCAATATAAACACGTTTGTGTATCTTTAACATAGGTGTTGCGGTCTAGATTTGAAAACGGGAGTGTGAGAGGAAATGAGGGGAAAAGAGGAACTGGTAGAAAAAAGTGAAAACTGAGAGGAAAAGGTGGGACCGCAGCAATTTCCAAAACAATAAAAGTAAATAATGTAATTGACGCTGAGGTTTTTCCATTGGCGTCTAAGCTATGTTCAAAGTATCCGAATACTTAAATAAAGTTCTCATTTCACTATAACTGAGGATAGATTGAAAAAAAAAACAGGCTAAACGATTTGATTTTGGCGAAATATGAGGAAAACCATGATGGAGCCGGACAAGAGAGCGGCTGCAATCTGAACATTCCCTTCCATGTCTCGAGAGAGAGAGAGAGAAAGAGAAGGACGGGCAGGGTGGGGGTCGGGTTGATTTACAGGGCATGGACAGAAAAATAACATCCATATTCTCTAGAGGCGAAAATACCGCCACGACAATGCTGCGACAAAACACGGGCAAAACCGGCAGCTCGCGCGTGCGAAATCTTTACAGTAAAAATAGTGTCTCGCGCGAGAGGCACAAGTGTCCGCACCGCTTCTAGTCGCCTCTGTTGATCAGACATTTTGTCCATTGTTTGCTCGAAACGTCGCCATGACGATTCCTCCCCCCACCTCCCTCCCTTACCGTGTGAAAACAGAATCCACGCGCACTCACCTTCTCCTTCCCCGCCACGCGCTGGAATCGCGCATTGTGACTCTAATCGTCTCCCAGTGTCATGTGCATCCGTGTTTAATCCCACGCTTGCCTTTGTTGTGATAAAATCGCTCGTGTCCGCTCGGTTGCGTGGCCCCAGCTGTGCGTGAACGCCATTGGCTGCGCGCGCTGCTGCAGTAGAGCTCTACACAGTCACGAGCTTCCTTGGCTTAACCCCGCGCGTGCCGGACCGCTGTTCGATTAATGCGTTTTACGTCTGTTTTTGCGATAGTTTCGACCCAATAGCGATAAGAAATGAAACGAAATTGTGTTTCGGGTCTCCGGAAATGCGACTTTAAGCAAATTTAGGCGATGTATTCTTTGGTTTGCAAGTGTTAACCTTGCGCATGCTCAGTGGTGTTGAGTAGAGTGCTACGTTAACCCTGCCCATGCCGGATGTGCCGGAAGAGGGTGCATGGAGGAGTGTGATTAGTCGTCGTGAGCTGACTGCGTTAGTCGTGTAATTCATGTTGTGTATGATTTTGAATATTGCAGCCACAGTTTAGTTCTCAGTTAGAATTAAATTAACACATGGTAGTATTTTCACATTAAAATTACAGTTTCAGAGTCATTGTGATGATTCACTGAGCTGTAAAAGGATTGCCTCTGTAGTTGCTAACCCAGGATAAACACAGCAGAATCTGCGCTACATAACTTTTAGATGAGGGCAGGAAGCCAGCCCCATTATTCCGTTATCATTGGCCGCCATGTGTTGCGCCAGAATATACAGTCCGTGCAGAAACACTTCTTATAACTGAGTAGGCTGATATACAGTCCTCTCCAAATTTGTAGTTCACCCAGTAAAATATTAGTAAAAAGAGTTATATTAAAACATCTGAAACTGCTTATCCAGTTCAGGGTCGCGGTGGGTCCGGCGCCTACCCGGAAACTCAAGGTGCAAGGCAGGAACACACCCTGGAGGGGGCGCCAGTCCTTCACAAATTATATATATATATATATTGCGAAGGACGCGCGCCCCCACCAGGGTGTGTTCATGCCTTGCAACTAGTGGTTCTGGGTAGGCCAGATTAATTAACAAATACAATACCATTTTTAGGGCTTCAAAGGTTTGGTTGCATAATTATGCAATGCAAATATATGAATATTAGGTGTGTGTGTGTTGTGGGGGTGTTTGTCTTTCAGTGAATCTGCGTCCCAGGCCTGAGTTAACATCCCAAGTCTGTGCTGCAGCTCCTGCTAACTTGTTCCCTAACTCGCACATACAGACTGGGCACCGAGTACATGAGTTAAACAGAGCTTCATGGAGAGGTGGTCTGGTCTAATTTGAGGTATAAATCTGACAAAATTAACTGTAAAGTTTTTTTAAATTTTAACAGTGTTTACATACTACATCAAAATCTTTTATTAAAACTTTAAACTCTAGCAGTGACACAGTGCAAAATGTTTAGCAGCAGAGGGTTTGTGCGTGAAATATATATAAGAAAATACTGTTAATAAAAATACACTCATGTACCAATAAAGCTGTATACTTCTAAGACTAATAATATAGAAAGAGAATAAAACCTGTCCTTATGACTATATTCCCAGGTCTCAGTGAGTCTGCTTTCTAAAACTAAGATATTGGCTAAACTGATATGTAACTCTATTTATCTTTAAAAATAAAAGGCTATTATTTTAGCCGTCCCAGCTAAATTCATTCCAATACATACACTCTACTCAGCACAACATGGCTCTGAATTTTTCAGTTTGTGAACCTGGCATCACTGGAATCGACTCCTGCAATCCAATTTATTGTTTGTATAAATCAGTCCACTATGTTTAACCAAATGCCATGCCACTTCTCTAGATGGAGTCAGGATTAAACAGTTTTTTTTCCCCACATTTTTTTGCTACTCAGCTCCACTGACTACACAGGAGCATTTTGTACTTTTACAGATGCAGACTGTAATCCACCTGTTGCTCTGCATACATTTTGTGCACACCATTTCACCCTGTTCAGTCAGGACCTCCATAGAGAATGTATGATGTGGGTGGTGGATCATTCTCAGCGCTGCAGTGATACTGATGTGGTGCTGGTGTGTTAGTGTGTGTTGTGTTGGGAAGAGTGGATCAGACACAGTAGTGCTGCTGGAAATTTGAAAGCCCTCAGTGTCACTGCTGGACTGAGAATAGTCCAACAACCAAAAAATCCTATTAGTAATGTCCGGTGGACAATGTCCTCTGTGCACTGATGGACTAGAGGATGACTAACACAAACTGTGCAGACACAGATGAGCTACTGTCTCTGATTTTACATCTACAAAGTAGACCAAAAAGGTAGGCGTGTCTAACAGAGTCTACAAAGAGTGGACACAGCGTTTTAAAACTCCAGTAGCACTGCTGTGTCTGATCCAAAACACATAACTAATAGACCAGCACAGCACACACTAATACACCAAAAACACATCAGTGTCACTGCAGCGCTGAGAATGGCCACCACCTTAATCATACCTGCTCTGTGGGGGTTCTGACCATTGGAGAACAGGGCGAAATTCGGCTAACAAAGTATGCAGAGCAACGAGAGAACTACAAACTGTAAAGAAAACAAAGAGTGTGTGTACAAACATCTGCAGCTTCTGGACTAGGTTTAAAATAGAGTCTCCCACTTGCATACACACATCTAGAACACCTTTTAAAGTGTGTCCCCTGTGCGGGGTGAGGACATTTTTGTAGTTAAAAACGTGAGTCACGGGCACTAAACCCAGATGCCAGCTCAATCTCAAACTCATCCCGGCCATGGCACACGTCACTTCCAGTGCGAGCTCGATAGACTCGCCGCTTTACTATATTTGGGCAAAGGCGCGAGTGGGGCGGAGGGGCGCGTGCACTTCCGCGAGAAACTCAACACGTACACGGGAGCTCCGGGACTGTGTGTTGTGTTGTGTTGTGTTGTGTGTGAGGTTTTCTTTTCTCCCCGGTCCGGTTCGGAGGATCAGCGCCATCATGTCGTACGAGCTGAGTAAGTGCTCCGGAGCTGCGGGGGCTTTTGTGTTGAGTTTGGGGGGGTATTATCCGGACATACCGGCGCTACAGCACCGGTGACCGGCTCATTAGAAATAGCAGAACCGGTGACAGCAAATGCAGACTTTCTGAGCTGGACTGGCTTCTAGATAATGCCACTTTACTTCACGTTCTAAGCTTCTGTATTCAGCTTTTATTACCGCTGTTAGTCATAACCAGTTCGCCTCTTTCTTATTGTAATCCACCTTAAATGCTGCAGCAGTGACGTGCCTCCTTCCGCTACTTAAGGTGGAACAGGATAGTTCATTGGCGAGCTGCAGAACATTAACTGTGTGCCTGAATTCTGAATAAAATTGTTAAACCATTTAAGATGAAATGGAAAGTTCAAACACAAAAAACACATTAATTGCTGTTGATTTTAATGTATTAATGTGAAAGTCATAGTTTGGCCCAAAAACTAAAAACAGGTCATCTGTCAAAACAATAGCGTTAGCTTCTTTTTTTGTGTTGATTCTTCCACCTTAAATGGTGCAGCACGATTTAAGGTGGAGCGTAACATTCACATAAAAACCGAAAAGAACGTTGATTTCTTCTGTAGTGACATTGGAACAAAACTGAAATCATGCATATAAGGTTAATGTCTAAAACACAGAAGTAAGTGTGTGTGTGTGTGTGTGTGTGTGTGTTTTGGTTGCTGCACCCATATGCGGAAACACAGATTCGTTTTGACAGACAGGCAGCTTTCAGTGTTTTATGACAAACACAAACTCTTATTATCAGTGCAAAGCAAACCCGCCTCTACTGTGTGTGAGAGATTTGTGGTTTAAATCATAAATACAACCAGAATGAATGAATAAAGAAATGAATGAGTGAATGAATGAATGCTTTTCATCTGATCTCTTTGGAAAAGCCCAGCCCTGAATGCTGCTGGCCCTGTCTGCCTGAGGCCTGCATGTAACTACATGCAGAAACATTGGTGTTTCAGGTTCAGATCTGATTAGTTTCTTTCAATTTAAAGTGCACAACTTTAACATGTACAGGTGCATAAAGTTAAACAAATGCATCTCTATTTTAATCAGTGGGTTTCCTTAAAATCCTAGTTATCTCAAACCTTCTTTCTGTTCATCTAAATTACAGATGCTAAATGTATGTCCAATAATCACAGTTTAAATGTTAATTAGCTTTAAAACCTTTATTTTTTTATTCAGTGCATATGGATCTATTAAACAACTAATTCATGACTCTATCTCTATTTGACCCCCTTCAGCTTTAAAGCCCTGCTCTGTAAATAGATGGGATTGGTCCCTAGGTTTATGACCTCAGAAACCCTGGCTGTCTGAATTTGCCTGTTTGTTACTGTCTTTGGAGCACTGCAGTTTCAAAGCCAACATTCTCAGCCATGACGCTAAGTGCTTATTTCACTAATGATATATATTTTTTCTAGTACAAAAATACCATACAGACAAACTAATGGCAAAATAACAAACGTGACCTATACTGGAGGGGGCTTTTAAGGTTTTGGTGATACACAAATGCTTTAATCATTTAGCAAATCAACAAATAAAACATTAAAACATTTGTATATAGACTTTATTCAGAAGTGCTGAATATTCATATTCAATAACACAGCTTCCAGTAATGGATTACACCTTTCTTATTTCAGTAATAATGGTGGAGTTGATTAAACTGTAGAGTTGATATTTCTTATATTTTTAAAATGTCTCCCAACATCATATATTTGCTTAAGAATGTTTTTATTCTGGATGTCACGGTGGTGCAGCAGGTAGTGTTGCAGTCACACAGCTCTAGGGACCTGGAGGTTGTGGGTTCAAGTCCCGCTCCAGGTGACTGTCTGTGAGGAGCTTGGTGTGTTCTTCCCGTGTCCACTTGGGTTTCCTCCGGGTGCTCCATTTTCCTCCTATTGCCATAAGAGTGAATGTGTGTGTGTTGCCCTGTGAAGGACTGGCGCCCCCTCAAGGGTGTGTTACTACCACAACCCGGAATTGGATAAGCAGTTACAGACACTGAATGAATGAATGAATGAATTAATTAATGTTTATATTGTGAAAAAAGGACAAAAAAAAAGAAACTTTTTCTGTCAATTTGACAATGTTTATCCCTTTAACGTTTTGTTCAGTGTTTATATGTAACCTTGACTAGCATCACTTCAATCATCTGATTTTACTGCTTTTTTTTATTGAACACCTCTGATATTTTTAAATCCATATATCCATATCCTACATTTTTCTTATCTAATGTCCTGTAACGACAATTGCATGTTTATTTACCGTACGTTAAAGTATCTTTTGTGACACAGCCATCTTCCAACCTCTCGTTATCCCTTTTATGATGTTATACAGGCTGCTATAAATTTGCTTTCAGGGCTGACATATGTAAATGTGCTTATTTGCACTGTTTGGCTCTCCTGTGTTGTGCAGCACTGAGAGTTTATTCCAGTCTGGGGCTTATTTTTGTGCCTTCATTCTAAGTTTGTTGTCGATTTCTCAAACTACATTATTCTTTTTTCCCCCCTAAACACCTTCTAAGTAATTGTTGTGATTTTGGTTCTTTGGAAATGTAGACTTTGTTTTCAGTGGATAATAAATTAGGTAATGAATTAAAATGCAGACATTTCAGAACAGCATCCCAGCAATGACTAAAAGTTCTGCTCTTTTTTAAATACACAAAATACTGATTTTGGAAAACTCTTTGTCTTTCCAGTGCAGATTTCTAGCAAGCACCCTAGTTTTGTTCTTTTGAATTTTGTTGATTTCGAACACATCTTGAACAGACAGTTGCATTAAATATTTATTGGTTGAGTTAGATCTCTATCTAGTGTTTACAGTTGTGTAACCATTTGTTTTGTTTGTCCTGCAGAGCGTGTGTTTGCCAGCCTTCCACAGATGGAGAGGGGTGTAGCCAAAGTGCTGGGTGGAGACCCCAAAGGGAACAACTTCCTGTATACCAATGGAAAGAGTGTTATCATCAGGAACATTGATGTAAGATATTGCCCTCTCAGCTTCCACCGATGAGACCTATGATGATAATCCCTAACTGGCATAAAGCAGGAGTTTAAATAAATGCTAGGTTTGGTACCGAACTTGGGATATATTTTAGTTTGGCTTCAAATTAAGGGGTTACTTCTGAGCTGTGGATGTCACAGCTTATGTCAGTCACTTGTAAAGATTCAAATGTCTCATGGCATCGGAAATGTGAGTTAACTTCTGAGAAAAGTTGATCTGGATCATTGCTCTGAGCAAACACATTTTGCGGCTCAGTTGTCATAGACCTCCTTTTTCGTTGTTGACCACTGCTGCTATTATTCTGCTCAGAGACATTAGGTCTGTCCTAAAACCTAGTGAGCTGCCTAGGTACGGACTGCATAGACAACTGTTTAAGTAGACAACATTGTAACGGTTGTCTGTCCTCATGAGGCAGATTATAGAGATGATTGCATCAGGGCTTGTTCCCGCCCACCGCACACAACCAGTGATTTTTTTTACGTCAGCAGATAGCATCGCGTGGTGGTTTTTATTGCAATTTTACTCATTTTGGGTCTGGGAGATGAGAGAAATGGACGGGAATTGTTCATGCATTTCCTTCGCAGATGAGGAGAGGTTCAATGCTGCCTTAAAATCTGGCCACTAATTGGGACAGCCTATGTGTCATCAAATGCTCTCTATTTAGACAGCTTACTTGTTTTGGGACAGACCAATTTTGTTTACGTTGCAAAATTTTCAACATTTCAGGTTCAAATCTAGAATAACCTGTTAGTTTAATCTGTTATGTAAAAACATTTTGTCTATGTCTTGTCTTATAAAGCAAATAATTGACAGCGACGGCTCATATCTCTGATATAAAATTGATTCAACCGTAAGCAACGGTTTCACTGTGCTTCATGACATTCAGAGCTGTAACAATAGTCAAAATTGCTTTTCAGTTTGCTCCAAAACAAAATAGCAGGTGTGAAAGGTTCTTCAGTCCATGGTCCGGACAAAACTGTTGAGATTTTTTCCAACCAAAAGAGTTGGTCTAGGTCTAGTTCAAACTGAACCTTGTTTCGATTCCTGTGCAGTGTGAAAACACTTTATTGGATGACTGCAGGAAGTCGAAGCCGGCTATCGTCACTCAGTAAAACACAATATTATCATGTTATTTTCCTCTTTGGGATTACACGTATAAAATCTTAAACTCTCTTGGGCAGGATTCATTATTCCTGGGTAAGTTTAATTCAGGACGTCTGTAATGTTTGTAACTGTCTTTACACAGAGAATTCAAGCCACGTACAAATCAGACACGGATATGACCAGGCAGAATACATACTGTCTTCACTCCAGAAAGAGTAGAACAGTTATAAAAGCTTACATTTACCTGAAAATGTATTACCTGTATTTAGATAAGAGTGCATACAGTGATCATTGGATATGAAAAGCTCTTACTAGGTCTGTTATAAATTATAACCCCTCTCATCCAGTGCAGTGAATCCAAGCATTTAAAGTGGAACTGAAAATGTGAATAAGGAGCTGGTAAAAAAGTAGGCTAAGCTTGGCATATGTAAGGAATGTGTTTATTGATTGTTGCTGCTGTTAATGGTTCCATAATATTATCTGCAGATTGACAACAAAATGAATCTGTACATACTACAGTCCCCCAGCTACCTGCCGAATTGACCACATGCCGACATCCTACTCACACCCTTCTATAAGCAAATTAGTGTCAAGTATAGGATGTACAAGGATGTAGGAACAAAACACTAACCTTGTTGTCACACACACATTTTATGGTTAAGGATATGTACCAACATATGTACCTATTTACCTAATAATGTAAGATGTAATCAGAATATCAGTCTGCATGTGTTATTATAGAACTATTATTAAACTTTATGTAAACTTGTCTATTGATTCAGTTTCTCCTGAAAATTCTCTGGCCTAGTTGTACTTAGAAAGGCCAACACAGCTGTGTGTTTAACTCTCTGAATGCTGTAAACAGGGATCTGAGGGCCCTTTAAGAATACTATGCTCTTACCTTTCAGAATCCTGCCATCGCTGACATCTACACAGAACACCCTCACCCAGTCAACGTTGCCAAATACTCCCCCAGTGGTTTCTACATTGCCTCCGGAGGTGGGAAAGTTTCTTTATGCGTTTTATTCTATGTGATTTAGGCCATGACAGACCTGAAGCCAAGGGGAGTTGCTGGAAATGTGTATTGCAGTAATGACAGCTCATGATTTTAGCAAATCTGACAGGCATAATTAAAAATTTTATTGTTACTGCTTTAATATTTGCAGCTGTAGTCTGTGCTTTCTGAAAGCATATTTAAGTTTTCAACAGTTAGAAAGAGTCTTTAACATTTAGTTATGGAAGTTGTGCAGTGATACTTTCAGGAAACGCACCTAGAATTATTCAGTTTTGTTTGTGGTGGTTTTCGTTTTTAAATTCTCTTCCTGCTCAGACTGAAATTTCAAAAGTCTTAATTCTCAGTCGAGTGCAAATCACTGATTCTATACCCGATTTTAACACAACGCAGTAGCATGGCTTTGCTAACATGCCTGGTTGTACGCAGCTTAAAAATCATTTGTGGTGTTTCACTGAGCTGTAATAAGGAGAATAGGGCCTCTGTCATTGCTACTCCAAGCTAAGCACTGTGTAATTTTTGGAGGAGGGTAAGAAACCATCCACCCTTCCTCCCCCTCTCCATTGATTTTAATACAGCGCTGTAAAAATAAATTACACCCAGGGGGAGCCCCAGGATCAAAAAAGAACTCCACACCTCACCATGTGTTCCTTTTAAAAGCAGAAGACACGACTTTTGTTTTATAGGTTTATTGCTTTATGATCATTGCATGATGGTGTTGATAGACTGGTGTTAAAAACAGAGGGTTTTGTCTGTTTCCCTCATGTGTTGTGGTGACACCTCTCTACTGGACTGACATGATAATGCAGCCATATTCTTATTTTGTCTGGATGGAGATATTTTCAAAAACGGAGAGAGGAAAACCTCAGTTTTTAAAAATAAACGGATCCGCGTGGACGGGGTCTCAGACTCGCAATGGATGCCTCAGAAATATGAAAGTTGGAAAATTAGGAGCAGAAAAACCAACCCCTCTGCTTTTGTAGAAGCCTGGCCATGATCCAGCCTGTGGTTGGAAACTAGATCAGCTAAACATAGTGCCTCAATATCCTGGAAACCATTCTGTATTTGACTCTTGGGTCACACTTGCTTTTTCCTTCCAGAGCATTACAGCATTACTCCTTGTGCTTAATATAAATGATGAAGTTATGAGACTCAGTGAGCCAAACAGTGAGCTGTGTCCACTCATGGTGCTCTCTCAGATCCTGGAGGTTAGACTAAATGAATCTGGGCAGTTCTAGGAAATATCTTCCATTTGTGTGGAACCTCTACAGCATATGGGAGTTTTTTAAGCCTTTGAACTGGAGGCTGTTTTGTCATGCTATGATTTTTTTTATTATTTATTTTTTTTATTCATTTGTTAGTAATAAAACGTATTACTGTAGTACATTGGTGCATTTTTCTTTACAAATCACAAATTACCATTACAATAAAATGAATGATAAAAATTCACATTGCACATTAAATAAGTTATTTGCAAAAGCTAAATGCTAAAGGTATATTTTTAGTTTTTTTTTTAATTATTATATTATAACTATAACAGTTGTAATGAAGACTGACTGATACCAATAAGCAAAGAATTACAGTCATACGGCAGCAACGACATGAACACATGAATTTCTTCTACAGTTCTTTTTGACAAGCATGACTTAATCTAGTAGATATTTCTTCAACGGAAAGAGCCACTTTTATTTATTTATTTATTTATTTATTTATTTATTGTTTTAACCTAGGAATGACCTGGTGTAAGACACTCACTGATCTAATCAGAAGAGCAACCTATATTAATCTCTGTTTTTCTCTCATTTATTTGTAAAAAAGTTTTCCGGCCATCCAGGTTTACGTTTTTTGTTATTTGTAAGAAACAAAACAAAGTGATTTTTATATGTTACCACTTTTAAAGAAGAGTGTTTGGCATTTGTTAAGAATAGAGTTAGTTTTTGTGCCTTGTAACATTGGTTGTGTGTAAGAGAAAGAGAGTCTAACTGATCTGTCTCTGTGCCTCAGATGTTTCAGGTAAGATCCGTATTTGGGACACAACCCAGAAGGAGCACCTGCTGAAATATGAGTACCAGCCTTTTGGAGGGAAGATAAAGGACATTGCCTGGACGGAGGACAGCAAGCGCATTGCTGTGGTTGGAGAAGGCAGAGAGAAGTGAGGATTCTGCAGTTTAAATGAGCCCTGAAGTCATCATCATCATCATTATCTTTTCCGCTTATCCATTTCAGGGTCGCAGTAGCCCTGATCTAATAGGGTTAAAGAAGACAAAATGTTTGACAACATTCAGACTTTATCTAATTTAAGTCATTTTGTTTGCCCCATTTATATTTAAAGGTTTTGATCATACAGTAGGAGAATTGATGGGGTATAAACATCTATCATGCTTCCTACAGTAGCCTCTGAGCTTTTTGCCAAGCTACATATTTTAAATAATGGTTTGTTCAACATCTAAGAAACATGCTTTTTTTATCATTAGTTATAGGTTTGCATTTTTGTTTCACATTTGATTGATCGCATACTTTACTTGGCTTTTGACCCTAAAGACACTGTGTCTTGTTTGCAAAGCAGTGTATAATATTACAGCTTTTTGAGAGGGCAAAATAAGCTCCATCAGGATGCATTTAATACTTTCAGCCATTAAAGGAACTTGGGTATAATATTTGATATCTTTGCTCCTGGGCTTGTGGAATTGTGATATCTTTAGTATGCACTCTGAAGACACCTAGTATTGCTAACACTGCTGATATGCCTAATATTGGCAGCATTAACAAGGTATTGTTTTTGTAAATGAAACTTTAGATTTGACCCTTTAGCAAATTCACTATGGCAGCAGTTATAAATAACACAATCAACGGAAGCTGCGCTTTAAAACATGTATAGGAGGTAGATGTGAGAGTTGGGATGATATATCAGTTTTCTAGCCATTACGCTTCAGGATAAAACCAGGAAAGTGCAAAAATGTGCTGCATTTATCATTTTTTGCATTGTTGATATTAAATATATGAATATATTTATCTGCAATGGACTGATGGAATGGTGGCTTTCTGCCTTGTGCTCAGTGATTCCAGGGAATTTGAATGAATGAATAATAAGATTTTTTTGTTTGTTTTTTGTCTGTGCTTTTGTGGTATGGTTGTATATCTTACGAATTTGTGTGTGTGTTCCCTACAGGTTTGGTGCTGTATTCCTGTGGGACAGTGGGTCATCCGTAGGCGAGATTGTAGGCCACAGTAAGATCATCAACACTGTGGACATTAAACAGACTCGGCCATACCGCCTGGTTACTGGCAGTGACGACAACTGCACCACTTTCCTTGAGGGACCTCCATTCAAGTTCAAATGCACCTTGAGTGTAAGTTCTGAGAGTGTGTTTGTGTGTATACAGAGTCTCCTCTATATAGCGCATTGCTGTGCACTATATATTACCACAGTTATTTCCAGCCCTGTATATGTGATTGGATAAGAGATCTACTGAAAATGCTCTTTTAAGTATTACTCGGCCACATACACACAACTCAGCAATGACGCCGGTACTTACAAGACAGCAGGAGTCACCTGATTTTCTACCAATGTGGTACCAGTTCTGTTGTTGTTTGTGCATCTAATTTTGTAACGTTCAGCGCATTTCCACCAAAGTAAACAGATTCCAGAACTCTGAAGATTCATGCAGATTAATGCCATTTTAGTGCTGGCTGGTTTTAATTATTTATCCTTGAGTTTCATTCAATCTATACAGAATAAGTCTGGATAAAGTTCCTTAATAAACTGTCTTACTTAAAAAGGAGCTATAGAAACATTATAAATGATCTTCTTAGAGTATTGCCTTCTCACCTGGATGCAGGCTCACAAAATGTCTGATGAAAAATGCCAGCCACTTAACAGTTTAGCCCCTTTCAGTTTTTGGTTTTAAGAGTGTAGAGTCCATCACTTAGACTTTATTTGGGGAAAAGGCCACAGCAGTTTTGGGAGAAAGGAATGTGCTGCTTGTTTGAGCCTGTTTTACTTTGACAGCACCATGCTAGCTCGCTAACTTCACACATTTACTCACTCATCCTCAGTTTACTGAAGTTCCTCAGGCATGTTTGCTATTTTTGCTGGTTTTGCACTGTAGCTAAAAGGCTTGTAAACCACAAAGTAACAAAATTCAGGCTTCAGGAAAACCACTGTATCATGTTTTATCCTTTCTTATAAGAGGCATTGTCATTTAATTTTACGTAAGGAAGTCTATATGAAATGATGTAACAAATTACTTCAGTTTGAGGTAAGTAGATGAGGATTTAGGCCTTCAATTGATATAATGCTGAGCTACCATTGCTTCTCAGTCCTAACCTTTTTAATTTTTTGACAGGCAGGGTGCCTCTGGGGAAAAGGCCTTTCATATATTACTTTACATTCTAAGCAATGCTAGGAATGCTAGACATCCTGGAGTGTTTTAAGTACTGTTTCATCATTTTAAACACAAACATTTCTGTATTAAATCTGAAGCTAATTCCTGAGCTGGCGAATGTTCTTGTACATCAGTTGGTGTTTGGATATGATCCCAAACATGCCGCGTTAATATTCTACTGCAATACCATGCTGAAAGCCTTCTTGCCAGACTCAGATTTGTGTTGTTTTCCCAACACAGCTAGAACCTGGCTTTGAGTAGCATGGCAAATGCACAACTATGAACTAGAGACTTGTGTAGTTATATTTTAAAAATGCATTAAATATTTTAAGCCATTTTCAAGTTATGCAATATATATTATGATATTTTTCTAGTCTGAATATTGTAAACATGTTGCATTGAGAGTTGCAATGAAAGACAGCAATGCCATATATATTTTTAAATGCTTATTATTTACCTATTTAAAATACTTATTATTTACTTATTAAATATAAGCAAAAAAAGTACAATTTATTACAACTATAATAAGTTTCGTATTGCTGCCTCATCAGGAAGGCCAACAACATATTGGTATATTATTTATGCAATTTTGTAATGCATATGCATTATGTAAGGGCATAAATGCAGTAAAGTATTTGGAATATATTTAATTTTTAAGTTTTAAGCTTAGGTCTCTATATTTTGCACAATTAATCTTCAGTCTTATGAAGCTATTAGATAAATTTTTCTATTTAATTCTATAAATGTTAAAAAATGTATTGAATCTAGTGTGCAAATATGATGAGACACTGGAAGGTTCTGATGGTGTTGAGAGGGAAAAGGCAGCAGTAGATAGAAGTGAGGAGTGCGTTGTAGAAAGCAGAAGAGACTGAGTGGAGGCGGCTGTGTTGAAGGTTTCTGTTGACAGTGATTAATGCCATTGGCATTGGCACAGTTTAATCTGTCGTTTCTTAAGGGTGTTGTTAACATTGATTATGGTTCTCTCCTGCTGTATTTATGACAACTCTTAATTTTATTACTCCAGGGGAAGCTTGGCAGTAGAACTGAAATGTATGCAGCCTGATTAAGATGAGGATGAAGATGATGATACAAATCACCCATAACATTAACATGTAGCACCATCACTTAAATAAACACTGTTGCTCTGCTCCATAATTGATGGGGGGGTTATACACCTATTGCCCCCACTAGATATTGAGCGTAGTGATTGACTCTCCTGCTATAGAATTTTTCTCCATAGATTTAATTTATAATTTTACCATCTTTAACACACTTTTCCCATCTCTCTCTCACTCTCTCTCACTCTCACTCTCATTCTGCAGGATCACAGCCGCTTTGTGAACTGCGTTCGTTTCTCACCAGATGGAAGCCGATATGCCTCCGCAGGGGCCGATGGACAGGTGACAACTGCAGTCTTTCAATTGATATTGTTTGCCATTTTTGATTTAAGTATTTCTGCCTAAACTTCAGTAAAAGACATGTATCCACCTTATGGCATATTGTATTTATATTCTGAACTCATTAAAACTGTTCTCCTTTTTTTTTGTTTTGTTTTTTTTATCCTCTTTCATGTTGCTGCTTTCTTTAAATTCTGTTACTTGGTCCAGATTTTCCTGTACGATGGGAAGACTGCAGAAAAGCAGGGCACGCTGGGTGGAGCTAAAGCCCACGAGGGAGGGATATATGCGGTACGTGATGCTAAAATATATCTGCTAAAAGCTCTGGACAGAGTGGAATGTGCAGATGTTAGTGTGTGTGGATTTTGGTATGGAAAGATACTTTTCTACCATAAAAACCCTTTAAACTGTGTGTGTGTGTATTTGGCTTTTGCTGAGTTGTTATTTTGGGGAAGGAAGACTTCTACAATTCCAAAAAAAAGCAAGTGTGATATGGTTGAATGCTAACTTCCCATTTACATGAGTTTGCAGACCGTATTTATTATCAGTTGGATCTGTATAATGTACAACTCTATTTTTATTAAATCTGACTGAATCTTAATGAAATTTAAATAAAATTTGTGCCTTAATGTCATTGTACAGTAAAATAAAATTTGACCACTGGTTTTAACCCATATGTGCCAGTATACGCGCGCGAACACACACACACACACACACGCACACGCACATATTAAACTTCACGGGTTCCACTGTACTGGTTAAGACCTTCAATAGACATAATAAATGCAGCTAATTAACCCTGCGCCTACCCTAACTTGACCCTAATGTTAAATTGCATAACAATAAGGAAAACATTTGGCACTTAAATATAATTAAATATTGTTTTCCGTGCTGAGAGTTGAATTCAGCCCAAAAACATTTATTTCTACGTGATGATTACCACTCCTTAGGTGTGCTGGAGTCCCGACAGCTCTCAGCTTATCTCAGCCTCAGGTGATAAGACGGTGAAATTATGGGATGTGGCCACCGGCACCGCTGTAACTACATTTACCCTGGGGTCAGATGTGTTGGACCAGCAGCTGGGCTGCCTGTGGGTGAAGAACCATCTCCTCAGCGTTTCACTGTCCGGATACATCAACTATCTGGACAAGAACAGCCCCAACCGGCCTCTCCGGGTCATCAAGGTGAGAACAGTACTTTTTCCTCATGTAAATCAGATTTAAATCAAATATAGGATCCTATTTTGGTTTAGCTTTGCTTTGGAGCAAATGGTTTCAGAGACTGTAAAACATGTTTCTGTCTATAAATATGAATCAAACTCATGGAAATTTCAGCTTTTAGCTATGGGTTATCCTCTTTCTTCTTTCCATATTTTATCCTTGTAGCTCCAGTGGACTCCACTACATATGAGATAAGAAGAAAACTTCTGTAAATGTTTAACTATTGCTAATGATTTATTTCCTCACAACCTTGGAACTGAATGTAAAGGTGTTAGTGGCAGGTTATCAGACGAAGAGATTCTTAAGTTAACAAAGCAAGAAATACCCCTGTGAATAAAAGTCAATCAAAATCAAACGGAGAATAAACAAAATTGCACAATACTGCCACTGAGTGCCATAAGTTCCCATCTTTGATGAGGAACGTCATCAGATATTTCAAGCAAAATCTGTGCATATTGAGATTGTTGTGCCTGTTTTAGACTAAATCCTAAAAATGCAGCAAAAACCTAATGCTGAGTTTTCTACAAAAGTCTGGATATGTGTTTTTGTATAAAGCAGGTACAGCAATGCGTCAACAATGGGAATTTCGAGAAAGAGTGAAGGTCTTTGAGATGATTTAAAAATTTTTATTTAAAATCTTTTTCCCATTTTTGTTTTCTGTCAGGGCCACAGCAAGGCTATCCAATGTCTGACGGTCCATAAAGAGGACGGCAAATCTGTCATCTACTCCGGCGGCCAGGATGGGCATATTAATATCCTCTTAAATTTAACATGTCATTAACAAAAAAAAAGCTTAGTTTATAAAAGTTTGAAATGAAAAATTTAAGAATCAGTATAATAATAATACATTTATAGAGCACATGTCAGGATCTATAAGTGCTTACAAATATTTAACAAAGAACAAAAGCCATATTAAATCAACACTTATTCTTATTCATGTTATTTAATTTGGGAACCTGGAGCCTACCAGCTCTCAAACTGTGAATCAAATGTAATGTTCCACACATGATGCCAGTCATATATTACGTATTAGGGGGCGTTCACAAGAGGTTTACAGATAGATCCTTGACATCTGTGTACATTACTGGGACGCTGAGACAGGAGAAAATGAGGCAATCACAGGAAAAGGTCACTCCAACTTGGTGGCCAGGATGGACGTGGATGAGTCCAACCGTTTGGTCTCCTGCAGCATGGACGATACCATCCGTTACACAGATCTCGGCAAAAAAGAGTACAGGTAACACACACAATGAAAAAATGCAGTGCAAAAAAAAAGAGGCTTCAAATCACACTAATGACAACATAATAACAACTTTACTGTGTGCCCTCTCTGGGTCAGTGCCTCTGACTTGCTGAAGATGGATGTACAGCCAAAGACTGTTTCAGTTGGGCCAGGGGGACTGGCTGTAGCCGTGTGTATTGGGCAGGTAAGGCTTAAACACACACACACAAATCATAATATATATAAATATTCAGTCCTTGACTCTGGTCATTGTCTGAGTAGTTTACCCTTTTCTACCTGTGTTTTGACAGTTAGGGTTTCCTCACTTCAAAAACTTGTTAGTGAGATTAGCTTTGTGAAATTATCCATGTGTGTGACATTGTGATTATGAAATGCCCTAAGATGGGCTGGTGCCTGCAGGGTGTGTTTCTGCCTTCCCCCAGTGATTCCCTGCAGGCTTCAGATCCATCACATCCCTGATCAGAATGAACTGGGTACAGAAGATGAATAAACAAACAATCAAAAATCCTTTATTTGATCAGGTTTAATGTTAGCAGGCTACCAGTGCTGCACAGCTAATGTATTCTCCTTACAGTGGAGACTGTTATTGGCAACCTAAATTTTCCATTTTCCCCATTGGGGTTTTTAATTCTCTTTTATATTTATATTTTTCCTCCTCTCTCTGCCCTCTTGCTCATTTATTTATTCTTAGGTCTATTACAAGCACTGTCCATGTTATCCTGCTGAGGTTATTACAGTAAAAGCTATTTGCAGTGTGTTAGCTGCTGAGCTGACAGATTTTTGTTCTGATTTCCTGCTGCAGGTTGTGCTGCTGAAGGATAAGAGAAAAGTTTTCACTCTTGACAACCTCGGCTATGAACCAGAGGCATGTGCTTTTCATCCAGGGGGTGGAACTGTGGCTGTGGGTGGAGCTGTAAGTCATCAGTGTGTGTTGTTTTCAAGTTAATGATTGGTTTTATCTGTTACAACAATCATTAACCATCACATTTGCATTAGACAGACCGTTTGTATTTGTCTATTTAAAAGAGAAAAGTTTCCTGACTTTGTAAGAAAGCTCAGCCTACATTTGTAGTGCCAACAGCATGACTGACTGCATGTAGTTATTTTAAGACTATATCTTAGTGTCCCATATGGTCTTCACATAACTTGTTCGTAATGACCAAAGATATTTTTGCCTATGAACAGCGTGTTTCATTGTTTTTAAGTGAAGATTTTTGTTTACTGAGTTTTAGCTTAGAATTAGGTTTTTGCAAATATTTTCATGTGTAACATATTCATGTTCTTTTCAGTGTTTTGCATATGGAAATGTGTTACTTAATGAGTGTTTGTGTATGTGTATTCACACCGTGCACGACACATGAATCGACATTGTATTAAACAAGTTTGCATGTGTGTGTATGCGTGCAGGATGGAAAGGTGCGTCTATATTCAGTCCAGGGGAACACTCTGAAAGATGATGGGAAGGATTTGGAAGCAAAGGGACCTGTGACTGATATGCAGTTCTCCCGAGACGGAGCCTTCCTGGCTGTGTCTGACGAGAAGAAAGTCATCACCGTCTTCACTGTTGCTGATGGTTATGCGGTGTGTATTTCACCTTAAATTTTATACATTTTATAAATTCACATTTAGCCTTTTTTTTTTTTTAATTTATTGATTTTTTTTTTTTTAATGCTTACAGATAGGTGTGTATATATATATATATGTATGTATGTGTATATGTGTGTGTGTGTGTATATTTTTATTTCCATTAATTATTTATGCTGTAGATACAAAAAGCAATTTATGTAATTTATCTTTAATTTTTTTCATTATTATTATTATTATTTAATTGGCTTCATATACAATGTTTCATTCTCAATGTCTCACGCACAAAAAAATAGCGTATTTTATTACAAATGCAATGTTTTAAATGTGTTCTTTGTGTGTGCAGGTTAAGAATGATTTCTACGGACATCATGCCAAGGTTCTGTGTTTGGCCTGGTCTCCTGATAATGACCATTTCGCCTCCGGAGGGATGGACATGATGGTCTATGTTTGGACCGTCAACGATGCAGACAAGAGGATCAAAATCCCAGGTAAATTATAACACACCCACACCGACACACACAAAAACGTGACGTGTAAACCTTGCAGAGCACTGATTGTCCAGAGAGAGTCGTCACTCTACACCACATAATGCAGACGTCCAGCACAAACTTGCCATCTCCAGCTACAGCAGAGATCACATTTGTTTATTTGTTTTTATCCGACTCTCAACGGATAAAATTACACCGTGGTCTTTTAAACAGCTCCTTGGATCGGTGGCCGACAAAAGAATCTAGCGAGAGCTGGACGCTGCCACAAGAAAGGAACACATTTATTTGTCTGAACTGATGACAGCTGCGTACAGTTTCAAACAATAAAAATTACAACACGCTAATACATGATGTGTAAACAACACAACATTACTGCCGCTGTTGTTGTGGTTTCCAAAGCCCACTGTTGCTGTTAGAGACGGGGTTTTGAGACAACACGAGAAATATATGTCTGAATGTTTGCGTAGACCCCTTTTTATACTGAGTAAAATTTGTTGCTTTAATGTGGGGACCTAAAAATCCAGTCGTGCGCACACAGCTTTTATTATCCACCTTAGAATACATGAAATGAAATGGCACACTCTGAAACATAAAATCATGTCCTATGCTGTCTGTGGACATAAAGTACAGTATATGTTCGTAGTAAAGTTTTCCAATAAAAATAGAGGCTGGGATTATTCTTAATTAAAATGCTTGAATTCAGAAGGAAGTTCTGTTGAGCAGATGTCTACTTTTGCCATATACGCCACATAGTGTATTTTATATGCTATTTAAATAAATTTATATTTCAAAGCTAATTGTTCTGTTCTACCTTGTGGTCCATAAATATTTTCAATAAATCCTTTCACACATCTTTCTTACAGATTCTCACCGATTGCACCACGTCAGTGGCTTGGCCTGGCTGAACGAAAACACACTCATCACGACATCTCACGATTCCTGTGTGAAACAATGGACATTGAAAATCTAAGCACACACGCACACACACTTCAAACACTCTCATGGGATCACCAGGGATAGGGATGACTGTAGAGAACTGCTCTCTGGCATTTTCTTTCTGTCTGTTTAGGTTTTGGGAAGTTTGTAAGTAATTTTGTTTTGGCAATCAAAGCTGATCAGTTGGTAAAAGCGTACTGAAGTGTTGGCTGTGCATCTAAAAACTTCTGTGTTTTAATTTCATTATTCATCTGCGCAGATAAAAACACATCATAATACTGTATCTAAAGGAGAAATCCAGCATTTTCATTCAGATCTCTGTTTGGTACATCTGTATTTTACCAGCAGTGTTCAGTCAGCAGTTTCAATACATTTTCAATACATGGTAAAGAACAAGAAAACAGTTGACTAGAGATTTGTTTCTAACAGAAGCCATATGGTGAGGATGAGACGGACATGAGAGTCTTCCCAAAATTGTTCTGCAGTTTTACCAAGCTTTTGAGTGCTAGCCGTGTATTTATAATCACTTAGTAGTGTTTGAAAACTCTACCCATAGCACTATGCAGACAACACGTTACTGGAAATACTTCCCTCTGGAAAACTAGTTCACTAGTCTCGACTTTGAGAGAATGAAAATTTTAAGGGATTCGGTGAAGTGTTTAAGAGCAGTATGTGTGTTACATAAATGCCCACTGATTTCCATAATAAGTGAGTATGAAATCAACAGGTTTTTTTTAAAACTCTTTTCTAAGTGTAAACAAATGTGTTGAAATGATTCTCTGCTGTAATTGATGCATGGATACAGATGCAGCCTATAGGGAGCAGCTTGAAAAACACTGGAGTATTTCTTTGAAGCACTTAATATCGGAGAGCTTTCTTACCTTAAACACAATTACAGATATCTCCTAGCTCTACATTCCAGAGGCACAAGCCTGATCTCCACCCAGGTAAAGAGTCAGAGAGTAAGTCTAGGATTTTGGTGATAAAGGTTCACACCTTATGCCTCTATTAAATTCATCTTTCTTCTTTAATACTAAAGCAACTGATGCAAAACAAGCCTAAAGCTCAAGAAAAGTGTTTCCAAGAGCACTGCAAAGCACAGCCTTTCTGTAACAGTTAAGCTTTAAGTATTCCTCAACGCAAGACCAGCCACTAAGCACCATTCTAATCAAGTCTTTCCTTGGTGGAGATTTAGCTTCTGCCCTCTTTTTCTCACTCTCTTTTTGTATGGTGGAACATATTTGTGTTTTTCACAGTCCAGCTCTAATGAGAGGAAGTGTGCCTGTTTGGGGGGAGCAATAATATATAAAGCCGAAAACATAATGAAAAGTTCAAGAAGATACTGTAGTGTGTTTGCCGCTTGTGTGTTATTTTTGTTCTCTGTGTATCAAGTTTCCTTTTGGTTTTTTTGTTTCTGATGCCTCCACTTTTTTTCCATTGGAGTGGAGGTGATTCATAATAATATTAATAATGGAAATAAAAACAAACACTTTTTATGCATTTGGATGTTGGATGTCGTCTCATTCCAGAGCCCAGTTAAATGTTATTTTTCCTTTCAGAATGAGTGAAATTCGTTCTTACACAAGTCAATATTAATATATTTAAACTAACTTTAGATTTGTGTGCAATGAACTGACGGCAGCTCCCTGCCATGAACCTCAGTCAGTGAAAGATGTTGTAAATAACGTATATTGAAATATTGAAAATGTGTTTTAAAATCATATGATTGTTAGTGAATCATTTTATATTGTGATTGTATATTGATATTGAATTATTGTCCAGGCCACGAATCAAAGAATGAATGAAATGTGTAATAAACAGACACTTTCATTCACTTGCAACAGGAAAACACTTGTTGGTAACATTTGATCTTTTTGCTTTTACAACAGTTTGTTAACATTTGATAAAGTTGATCCTCTTTTGGCGCAGCAAGTAGTGTCGCAGTCAAAAGCTCCAGGGACTTGGAGGTTGTGGGTTTAACACCAGGTGACTGTCTGTGAGGGGTTTGGTGTGTTCTTCACGTGTCTTGTTTCCTCCGGGTGCTCCGGTTTCCTACTACCGCAAAAACACACGTTGATATGTGGATTGGCGACTCAAAAGTGTGTGTGTGTGTGTGTGTGTGTGTCACCCTGTGAAGGACTGGCACCCCCTCCAGGGTGTGTCCCTGCCCTGCGCCCCATAGATTCCGGGTAGGCTCTGGACCCACCACAACCTAGAACTTGATAAGCGGTTTCAGACAATTAATGAATTATTTTCTTTAAAAATCGTGAAGCTGTGACCCCTGTCTTTTTAATGCTGGAAATTATCTAGATAAAAGTAAAAAAATAATAAATTAGTAATGTTAACTAATATTTCAGTGTAAATATGCGGTAAACCTCCATTTTAGATGTGGTGATTTGATCATTTGTTTAACATAACCTTAGAGCTAAACGCAGCTTTCAGTGTGTAGCCTGTGACTTTATTGCACAGTGTTTACTTTCAGTCTTTCTTAAATCACATCATTGCTAGTAGTGGCTAAGTGGAAAACACTTTGGCTGGCTGACAGAGAGACAGAAAGACAGACCTGTCCTCTCCTGCAGAGCTATGACCTACGCTGCTTAGATACCAAGAGAGAAAGGAGTGAGAGGCGCAGTGTGATGTTCTTAGTGGCTGTGATCAGATCTGGCTGGTTATTCTGATTTAAACTAGAAAATGTATGTCTGTTGTGTGTGTGTGTGTGTGTGTGTTTGTGTGTATAAGTTTGAGAATGTGTAACAAAGGAGCTCTGTAAATCTAGGAAATAAGACTAGAGGCTCAGTCACTGTCCTGCAGTGCTATGACCTATGCTGCTTAGATACAAGAAGAAGTGTGTGTGTGTGTACCAGGAATATATCACTCTCATACTGTGAGGACCATCATTACATTCTAAGTTAAAGATATATTAAGGTCAGGTTAGGGTTGACGTTAGTAGTACTTAGAAAAGTTAAGAGTGAACTATTATTTCTCTCTGTTCACGAGGCTAACATCGAAATCCACGCCTTTTAAATCATAGAAACCAAAACTCACGCGTACTTTTGATGATAATAGTGATTTTAATGCGACATAACAGTTACCACAAAATAGCAGGAGAATGTTTGAGTTTTGAATTACCATATGTTTACACACAACCTATTTGAACATAACGCAAACAGGATGAAATCTGGACCTCCACCTGTTCTGCTGCAGCAGTGCGGCCTTGACCATGATACGGAGCAGTGTATAACTATGTGGTGGAGATTGTGTTTGTGCAGCAAAATAAGAGTATCAAATTCATTTCTGCGCTCAGAAACAATCAGCTATTCATTCAGCCACATGTAAGGCCAGCCTTTATTCAGTAGAGAACACACACACACACGCACACACACAGTCACACTGCTCTCCACACTTAATGGAATGTACAGGAAGATGACCCTGGTAAATACAAATTTCAGTAATTTACTCCCTGTCTTTCGCTCTATTTCACTCCCTCTCTGTCTCTTTCTCCTCTATGTTTCTCTCACTCTCTCTCTTCCTCTCTGTCTGTCCTTTTCTCTCTCTCTCTCTCCCTCTCCCTCTCTCTCTCTCTCTCTCTCTCTCTCTCTCTCTCATGGTTCATTGATAGATCTTCCTGGGTGCACTGGATTCAATGAATTTGATGCCATCCTGTTCATATCTTAATCTCTAGAAAAGAAAATCTAGATAACAAATCACAGTCACAGCTGCACAATAAGCCTGTGACTAGGCCAAATGCCAGATGTAGACTTGAAGGACAATGTCCTGTGAAGCACTGTATTCAGTTTCTGGAGTGAAGGATATATATTCAGTGTCTTTGGGATGAGTTGGAGTGGAGTTTGTGATCCAGCACTAATCACCAACACCAGCCTCCTCATTGATGCTCTCATGGCTGAAATCCATCATATCCTTACAGAAATGTTTCAGCATCTAGAGTAAGGTCTAGACAAGGAGAGTAGAAGCTGCTACTGTAACAACACGAGGACTAAATCCTAATTAATGTTTGGTATGATTTCAGAACCATTGTTAAATGAATGTTTATAAACCTTTAGCTAAATAGTTTATAGGCTGCAGGATCACGTGTGTGTGTGTGTGTGTGTGTGTGTGTGTGTTCTCTTTGGATTAAGTGTCACATGCATCATGAATACTGAGATGCCTGCTGGAATACTCAGAACTCTCCCTCTCACTCCCTTTTGCTCAGAATAGGTCGAAATAATTAAATAAAGGACTTTTATATATTTTAGGAGGATACATTTCCGCTAACGGCTCGCGACCACACGAACTTGAGCCTGTGCACGCGCGTGTTTCCTCTCTTTACTTTCTTTAGTTTGTTATTGTCTTTCTTTCAAAGCCGCGGGCGAATGACTCCGGGATAAAAAAAAAAAAAAAAACACTGACTCCGTGGCTTTGTGTAACACCCGGAGTTTAGTCTCGGACTCGGCGCTGTTTTGTTCATCTGAACCGCGCCTGTGGTCTGATGTGAAGGGGCTGTGCGAGGCTGAGGCGGTAAAGTCACTAAGCGACGGAGAGGTGATGGTTTTGTAGCATTTAGAGAATATTATTGTTTTTTATTTTGTATTAATGTAGCTCTCTGTCGCGCCGTTCCTGTGAATGTGTCATTTTTACACGTGGCCACTAGAGGTCAGCACTATCTGGAGCAGCGCTGTAACAATGAAACACATTTACAAGTTATTTGTTAAAACAAACATTTAAATAATTATTATGAAGTAGAGGTTGTAGTATGACAAATTAATAAAACATAATAATAATAACAAGGGGGCGGCACGGTGGCGCAGCAGGTAGTGTCGCAGTCACACAGCTCCAGGGGCCTGAAGGTTGTGGGTTTGATTCCCGCTCCGGGTGACTGTCTGTGAGGAGTTGGTGTGTTCTCTCCGTGTCCGCGTGGGTTTCCTCCGGGTGCTCCGGTTTCCCCCCACACACGTTGGCGACTCAAAAGTGTGTGTGTGTGTGTGTGTCTGTCTGTGTTGCCCTGTGAAGCACTGGCGCCCCCTCCAGGGTGTATTCCCGCCTTGCGCCCAATGATTCCAGGTAGGCTCTGGACCCACCATGACCCTGAATTGGATAAGCAGTTACAGATAATGAATGAATAATAACAAGTGGTTCTCCTCATCTTCTCCAGACTTTGATATTTTTGATCCAACTGCCGTAGGCAGAATCTGGACTCATCGCTGAACATAATGTTCCTCCACATGTTCAGGTTCCAGTGCATGTGTTGCTGACACCAGTGCAAACGTTCCTGACAGTGAAGGGCAGTCATGGCAGCTCAATGAGACCGGAGATTGGCTGCGTGCAGTCTGTTCCTGATTGTCTGGGCAAAGAGCCGTGGGCCACCTAAGCGCTGACAGGGTGAGGAAACAATCTTCTTGGGGTGTCGTCTTCTTGGTACGCTAACTTCACGGCCTTTCTCTGACATCCTCCGTTATATGGAACTTGGCCTTCAATTTGGACATGGTACTAGGGCTTACTACAAAAAATGCCGCAACTAGGTTTTGCGGACCACCACCTTGAAGTTGCTCTATTGCACTGGCTCTATCTCGATCAGCAAAACAAGCTGTTTGGCATTGGCAAAGAACATATTCAGCTCTACTGCTCATCTCACAAATATATGTTCTTTACAAAAGTGGCACCATTTAAAAGGGAGATTAACAGGCTTTCCAATGGTATAGATTTTATAATAATAATAATAATAATAATAACTTTTTATTTGAAAAAGCACCTTGCAAGGGACCAAAGGACACTGTACAATAGATAATAAAATAAAAAGGGAAATACACATACATACATACATACATAGACACAAACATAACCATAAACACATATACATAATATCATACATATGGTAGCTTAAAAAGATGAGTTTTAAGTCTGGTTTTAAAAACATCTGCAGATGAACAAGCTTACAGTTCATCAGGAAGACAGCTTTGGACCCGCCACACAAAATCCTCTATTTCCAATGGTGCTTTGCATAAAATGTGGGACCTCAAGCAAACGGAGGCCTGAGGACAGAAGAGTACGCACTGGAGAGTATGACTGAAGTAAACTGCTTAGATAAGAAGGGGCAAGTTCATGCAAGGATTTAAACACCAACACAAGCAATTTGTACTGTATACGGTACTGCACTGGGAGCCAATGAAGATGATTTAGGACTGGAGTAATATGCTCCCATGATCTTGTATGGGTCAGCACCCTAGCAGCAGAATTCTGCACATACTGCAGCCTGCTCAAAGCCCGAGCAGGGAGGCCACACAACAGAGCATTGCAGTAGTCGAGTCTGGAAGTTACAAATGCATGGACTATGGTCTCAGCAGCAGTGAAAGTGAGAAAAGGGCGAATCCTAGAAATATTTTTAAGAGGGTAGATATTTTAAGATGATATTGTTAATATGTGATTCAAATGGTAATGTTACTTTATCACCAAGAAGCATTGTTATAACAAAGAAATAATCTACCAATCACAAATGACCTTACTCTTTGTGCTAAGTTTACAAATTATGTGCAACAAGTGGAAATCATGCAGTGTCAATTGTAATCAAGTTTAATTCTAACTACTACTGTGTTCCATTTCTCACAGTGGACATTTTCTTTTGAGGAATTTCACTCTAAAATATGAGTCTTCTTTTTTTCAGGGTTTTGCTTCTAAGCCACATTGTCTTCACAAGGCAGAGACATGAGGAAGGAGTGAATTACAGTAATTGAGCTCATGTGATAGGGTCTGAGCTGAGATATGAGTCACAGCTGGAGGACACAGTGGATCAGATGCTGGGTGAGTGTGACAGAGTTTTTGTTAGAATACTTGTTGGAATTGTAGTATTTTATTTGTAAGTGTTTAAGAATGAACTTTATTGAAAATGACGCACTGTAAATTGATCGTACTTTTACATCTGCCATAAACTTATAAGACACATGACTTACAGACACTGGGACTCAATGTTATTTTTTACTGTATCATCCATGTGTGATTCTGTGAGTGTAAGAGAGAGAATGTGAGACAACAACTTAGGAAAAACATTACTAATGTGCAGTTGGTTTTGAATAAAATGAAGCCTCTGTGTGTGTGTGTGTGTGTGTGTGTGTGTGTGTATAACACATGTGCTCTGTTCATGTGCATTACTCTTAGAACTTAGAACTATTTCTGTAATAGGAATTTCTGTATTTTCTCTCTCTCTCTCTCTCCCTCCCTCTCGGCCTGTCTGTATCTGACTCTCCTGTACCTCACATCTCCATATCCCCTAGATTAATAGTGCTGTAATTACCCTTGTTGAAGTCAAGATTGAAAGCAGATTTAAATCCTACCAGTCTTTTGTGGCTTTGCGCTGAGGTTAACCGGCTGTTTTGTGAAAATCCAGTTCTGCGAAACAACTCAGCAGGACAAGCCAGTGTTATTAAGTTGAACCACAATAGCGGCCTTTTTTGGGCCAGACACTGGATGTAAGTACATGTAAATAGCTGTACAGTAATACCTTCACTTACGAGTTTAATTCGTTCTGTGACTGAGCTCGTAACTCAATTTTCTCGTATGTCAAATTAAAACTCCCCAATAAAATGAATTGAAATACTATTAATCTGTTCCAGCCGCAACAAAACCACAACACGTTATGTGTTTTTATTTAAGAAAAATGTAATTTATAAATACAAATAATGTATAAAAATAATAATACATAATTGAGTGTAAGTTTTACTTATTTGCTCTATTGATTAACATAACTTACTCGCTACACACCTTGTGTGAATGAGTATGTATGTAAGAGTGATTTATAAACCCTTAAAAGGGTACTTCATAATTGTAATCAAAACACTTATTTTATTATTATTAAATTCAGAAGATGTTTCCTCGCCATTTGCTGCTCTCCAGTCGGTTTGCACTGGAAACCAGTCTAATGTGTTTACAAACCCCCAGTGTCTGTAAAAACAAAGTGGCTCACAGCAGAGGCACCTGGAGGTTTATAAAGAATGGAGAGACTCCAAACGTAGAAAAGCACAAACTGAAATGAGGATATTGCACAATTCCTGCACCACAGGTGTGTAATGTTGACTTGTTTGTGCTGTTTTGGATGACTTAAGGTTGAAATGTCTCCAGATTAAGAAGATGGCTAACTGAATTACTGAAAGTGCTACAAAACGAAACAACTCGAGTTACAAATGAGTTTCTGTGGTAATTCAAACTGAATAAAAACTTACAGACAATTAAACATCAGCCACGTACAAACAACAGTCAGTGTTTTCCCTTTTAACACACCATTCCACCTTAAAAGAAGCTTCCTTTTAAGTCACATATAACCGGTGTTTAACACTATGCTTACTGTACATTTAAACAAAAGCATAGGCCTCAATCTGCAAGTTAATAAAAGTTCTATTTGAGTTTTATTTATTGATTTATTTAATAGTGTGTCACATGCCATTTCAAACTACATAGGTATTAACAGTAATAATGTTTTTGAAGGATGCCTTTTGTCTGCATGTTTTAAATCAATTGTTTACTGAGTAAGAATGTGATCAGTAATTGCTCATATGGGCTCTGAGAGCTGCAGGAAGAACCCAGGGAGTCAGGAGATGTTTTCACTTCCACCAACATATGAGATGAGTTTCTTCACCGTCATAAAATATGAGGGAGCTCTTGAGTGTTTTTGCTGCATTATGTTCTGTTTCTCTCTGTGGGTCAGCATGGTGTCTTTAGTGAAGAGGGTGAAACCCGGCATTCTCAGTTGAGATTTTGAGAAAATATTATTATAGCAATTTATGTGGTTAAATATTGTCATGTCTGATACAGGTCCTAGGGTGGCTGCTTTGCTCGACTTCACAAGAAAACATGAAGATAACAACAATAATAATAAATTATTTAATTGTTTAAATCATTTCATTTATAAAGTGCCTTTCAAATATTCAGTAGAAATATTGTTCCATGACCAGCAGCTTTTAATTGTAATTAGTTATAATTCTATCTGGTTACAGTAAGACAGAAGTGCAACACAAATGTGTGTTTATTTATATAGCACAGTTCATTCAATTATAATAAAAAAGCTTTACTTATTTACACACACAACATATATGCAATAATATACCAATATCCTTGTGTGTATTTGTGTGGGTGCCTGTCCAATTCATGGCAACAGATTTCATTTCTGTGTATATAGCAGTTTGCATTTTAGATTTGCGCAATGTTTTTGTCATGAGTTAATGATTCAAAGAGAGAGAGAGAGAGAGAGAGAATTCCCACTTGCTCTGTGCTAATGCTTTCTTACACTTCTCTTTCATCAGGGTAAGTAGCACTTATCAGCTCTCTCTCTCTTTCTCTTTCTCTTTCTCTCTCTCTCTCTCTCTCTCTCTCTCTCTCTCTCTCTCTCTCTCTCTCTCTCTCTCTCTCTCTCTCTCTCTCTCATTGCATAATGAACATATTCATTCATTGTTGGACCTTTACCCTCAGACCTGTTGCAAGTTTTGAGTGTGTGTGCATATATATATATATATATATATATATATATATATACGTGTTTTGACCCATGTTTCGAACAGTTACAGTCTCTTGAGTCCTGGCTGGTAGCAGTGTAGTGGATTTTAGCAGTTATTCAAGACGAATTAAGAATTAATGCCGAGTCGAAGTTTATATTTTCCATTTTTTTCTTTCTTTAAAGTGTAAGTGTGAGTTTTGGTTTAGACGATTTAAAGCTGGTGATTTCGATGTTAGCGATTGTGAACATAGTGTTTTAATACTTCATTTTTAGGTTACTTTTTAAATAAACAATTAATTAATTAATTAATTAATTAATTAATTTATGCATTATACATAAGAAATTATTTAAAACTTAGTTGTACAACTAATCCATTTATAATAAGCTGGCATTGCTTGAGAGATTTTCTTCGTTATGCTGCTGTGGAAGGCAACAGAGCATTAGGGTTCTTGCCCAAAGTCTCAAGCTTGCTTTCTGCGTTCAGTGGAGAACTGGACCCTAGTCCAGCACATTGCCAACAATTCCAAATTAAAGAGTGCACTGACCACATTGCAAGTCGCTTCAGTGTTGTGGTCAGTTTTGCTCTGTGTGTGTGTGTGTGTGTGTGTGTGTGTGTGTGTGAAAGAGATCAGATCTATGCTGTTTTTATGCCTTGCTGTGTGACCTCTGGCTCCACACACACTTACTTTCAGCTCAGTCACCACTGTTCTCACGTGGATGATGTTTCTGATGAAGATTAACTTTTACAGGCCTGTTGTTTTGATATCAGGGGCGATGGCTGCCAGTGTGAGATGTATGGCACCTCGAAAAGTCACTCTTAGAAATGTAAAGGGCAGAAATGTTAATATTTTCTCTGCATTTGGCAACCACATGGTGCTCAAAAGGAAGAGAGGTCTCTGCTGTTTGAATGTGTGAAAAAGATTTGATCCCCAACTAATACAGACATATACCCTCTTGGGGTATCTGCATTAGTTACACACACACACACACACACACACACACACACACACACACACACACACACACACACACACTTTAATACACTCCCACACACATTTGTACTGCATTTAGTTGTAAATAAGTTGTTGGAAACATGGCAGTTACTGAAAACTGAAGCAGCTATTGTTTTGTGAGCTCAGAAATTAAATACAATTTCCCAAATATTTAATGAAATTTATATTACATTCAAGTTACTGTGTCAAACGTACGTGCTGTGTCTCTTACATCCACACGGTGGCACCCAGCACAACTCTGTGGCCCTCTTTGTGCTGTAAAGCTGAGGTCCGGTCTTTTAAACCCACCCTATGTCCACTGTACAGGGTTCTGACTGTAGTCCGTCGGTTCCAGGGAGGTTTATAAACTCCCCACTACCCTGTCCATTAATGAAAGGACCACCACTTACTGGATATATTTTGCTGGCTTTCTTTAGGCTCCAGCTGAGGTTTTGTAACACAGCAATCTTTTTACATTATTAAATTATCGTACAGTATATGGACATTTTCTCAGTCATTTTTGCTGACCTTAATGTCGTCCATTGTGTTTACTGGCATTTTTGTTTACATAGGACTAAATGTCTCCAGTATTTTAGTTATCATTTCTTTTAAAGGGGTGTAATTGCATTATTATGCTTTTACATGATTTTTATGGCATAAAATGGTTTAAAATGACAACATCGTTTTTCACAGTTATTTCTGGAAAAATAACCACCACAAAAGAATGGCTATAGTGACAGGCCTACTAATGTTACACACTGAATGCTCTGGCACCTAATCTTTTAGAAAGTGATCTGCTGTTAACAAGTAAATGTGATTGTGAACAAGTGAGATCACATGGAAAGTCAAAAGAGACTTTTCTACAACGAGTCTCCTGGAGAAATGAAAGCAGTAACCTCACCTCTGTCTCAGCTGGAGTTTAATGGAGATCTCAGTAGAATCTTGCACTTGTCTCAGATTTACTGAGATTATAGCTCTCATGTTTATCTGCAGTTAAAGAAAAAGAGTGAAATCCTGTGTGGACATTTCAGAAACTCATTCAGAATTGTGTGTGCTCACAATTGTGACGAGAGTGAGCTGCTGTCCCAGTGCTGAGGTCACTGCACTATTTTTTATAATTTGAGCCAACACTGGAGATACTGAGGTGAGTGGATTACGCAGAAAAATCACTGATTTGTTCAACAGCTGCAGAGAGAGAGAGAGAGCTGTTAGAGGGATAGGGATCAGCGAGTAGGTCAAGAGCACAGCTGTGTTGCCAGTTTATTTCATTCACTTTTTATTTCATTCATGGCAACTTCCACATTCCTCGACTGTACAAATGTGTATTTACATATTATTTCTATTTATTTAGTTCATTCATTCATTATCTGTAACCCTTATCCAGTTTTCCCCATTTTATTCTATCAATAGAAAGAGTTCACCATTGACCAGATATGCTCTTAGCTCCTGTCTTTTCATTCATTCATTGTCTGTAAGCGATTATCCAGTTCAGGGTCGCGGTGGGGCCGGAGCCTACCCAGAACCATTGGGCGCAAGGCAGGAATACATCCTGGAGGGGACGCCAGTCCTTCACAGGGCGACATACACTCACACACTCACACCTATGGACACTTTTGAGTCGCCAATCCACCTACCAACGTGTGTTTTTGGACTGTGGGAGGAAACCGGAGCGCCCGGAGGAAACACACACAGACACGGGGAGAACACTCCAAACTCCTCACAGTCACTACTGAACACTATTTGCTGCACCACCGTGCCGCCCCTGTCCTTGTTCTCTGTAACAAACTTTGGAAAATAAACATGTCTCATTTTAAATTGAGGGTAAGGATCATAGTGTATAATTTTTGGCCTTGTTGTGCCTTTAAGATCTAGAATTTACACCCAGGCTCTGTCTACAGTTTGGGTCAGAAGTAGAGGGCAGTGCTCAAGGGCAGAGACTGGACATCACGTATTTTCTATCAAATAAACTCCTCCAGGGGGCAGTACTGCTCTATGCTGTGACTCATTCCCGGTTAGATGTGATATTACTGAGTTATCACTCCCATCACTTTCTCTTTCTCTCTCTCTCTCTCCCTCTCTCTCTCTCTCTCTCTCTCTCTCTCTCTCTCTTAAGGAAACTCTGAAGTCATGCATTTGATTTTGATTAAAGTGTGAAAATAAAAATGCTATGCAGATCAGTCAGGCTAGGATTAAAGTTATTAAGTGTGCATATTAGAATGAATGCACTGTGAATTGCGTATCAGCGAGTGTGTAGCGAATGCTGTGAAGTCACTTATATAGTGTTGTGGATTAAAAAACATGATCTGTGTGTGTCAGAGGAATGAAATGAGCTTCCATTTTCAGGTGTGTGTGTGGGTGTGAAGGATTATCATTGGAGGATTTTTCTCTTTTTCAGGCTCCTGAGCTTCTATAATGGAGAAAATCCAGGGAAGCCCTGTAAGCAACAACAAGGAGCAGCAGGCGCCACCGAAACAGGTGTGTGTTTGTTCGTATGTGTTGTGTATGTTTACCTTTGTGTTGTTTCCGAGGGACTTATTTAAAAATCATTCTGTGGCAGTGGCCATGCTCCCCCAGGAAGGGGAAAGCCTAAGGCAGGAGTGGTTTGGCCCTCAGGCTGTTTATTAAAGTCTACATACATGTGTCAATGCCTAAATAAACAGTCTTTCAACGCATCAGACCCAAGGACAGATCCAGAGTCTGCCTCTTGTCTCTTTCTCTTGCTCTTTCGTTCCTCTCTCTGTCTCTGTCTGTCAGGACGTCTCCGGCAGGTGTGTGTGCGACAGGTAATCAGAGCTGAATTGAGTGAGGAGAGTCATGTGGTTGCAGCCTCTCCCCACCCCTCAGTCTTTGTGGCTCAGGGCTTGTCTCTGAGCTCAGACTCTGAAGATTCCCACGCATAGCTAAAGAGATCCTCTCTGATCACACTCAGGATGCTCATGCAACACATTCATAAGCACAGAAAAAAATCTCAAGTGGAAACTCACATTCAAGAAGTGATTTATTAAATCTGTATTTGATGTTTTTAGATAAATGCAAGCTTATTGACCAGTGTGCTAGAGGCAATAGATCAACTGCAGGTTAATATCAAGAAATTTCATATTAAAACCCAGAATATATGTATAGATTAATTCAGATGGTCATTTTAGATATTAAAAGCGACATTCACGATTGTATTTAAAACAAAAACAAAAACAAAACACTTTTTTTTTTTTCTTTCCCTTTGCTGCTTTCAAGTCGGTTTGTACTCGAAACCGGTGTAATGTGTTTATGAAGCCCCTGTGTCGGTAAACCAGTAAAAAAAAAACCAAAAAAAAAAAAACCAGTAAAAAAACAAAACAAAAAGACAAACACTTTCAAAGATGTGGAGCTTCTGAACGTAAATAAACCAGAGTGAACTGCAACTCCCCACAGTGGCAGACATTCCTTTTAAATAAAATGGTTATATTTATTGCAAACATTTTAGCCAGTAGTCTTCATAACCGCGACTATGAAGACGTCAGAGCCAGTAAGTTTCTCACTAGGAGGGGAAGAGATGAATAAAGATATGGAGGGCTGAAGAATGAAATCAAAGATATGTAGATGGAGGAATGGAGGGAGAAAATAGAAGGGAGGAAGAGGAAGAGGAAGAGTGAGAGAGAGAGAGAGAGAGGAAGAGTGAAAGTACACTAGACAAGAAAAGCGAAGGCAGGGTGAAACGGGGAGAGAAAGAGAACAAGAAAAAGTGAGGGATGAGAAATGAAAGCTACAAAGGTGGAGGAATTGAGGGATGGATGGACAATAAGAGGAAGAAAGTGAGAGAGCTGAAAGACAAAAGATAGAGGGATGAGAGAAAGAAATAGGAATGGAAGTGAGTGAAATGGCAAGAGAGGGTGAAAGGGAAATGTTGGAAGAAGAGAGTTTATTAAGTGAACTTCATTAATGCCATCAGCTCACATTCCACCAGTTAAATTCGGATAAAATTTCCAAGTAAAGCCTGTGATTCATTCCATACCAACATTAATACTAAAATAAATAAATAAATAAATAAATAACGGGTCAATAAAAGTTATGCCATCAGCGGAAATGTTGCACAAATCCCCGCCATGATCCCATACACTCTCAAATCCATCCAGATTATTTTTGTAAAACACCTTTGTCCTGCTCTGCATCAACATCGTAAATATCAAAACCACATCACAGTCCTGAGTAGCTTTATTCTTTCTACCGAAAAAAATAGAGGTTTAAACCTGACCTAGAATAAAATGAATCAACTGATATTACTTTTTCTTTTTTTTTATGGCAGTGTTTAAAACCTAAAATAAAAGAGAGAGAGAGACAGAGGGTGAGACCGTGTGAGTTAGTCCTGTGTGTTATATCTCTAGGGTTTTTAGTGGGATGGGTATAGGGCTGTTTTTTTTGTTAATTAGGAATGACTTGTGTGCTGCAGGATTTCACCACGATACTCAGAACCATGCTCTTTTACCCAGTGGTCACTAAGAGAGGTGGGGAGGCAGGATGCATTGAAGGAAGAGATGGATGAAGAGGAAGACACTAATTGTCCTTAATGGCCTACTTATTTATAGAACTCTGCCTTTTATTAATGAATTGTTTGGAATGTGTGAAAGTTTCCTCTCGTTTATTAATGAATACAAAAATATTATCCTCATGAAGCTCATATTTATTTCACGTTGATTTTAAAGCCACTGTCCACTTGTTTATAACTAGATTTACACTTGTTTTTCAAGATTCAATGAGTATTTTTCACTAGGTAAGTTTTGATGTTTTTGCTCCTGGGCTCCAGCTACAGTTGCAGAGTGTTATTCACTTTTACAGCACTGTCCTGAAATCAAAGGTGAGGGGGAGGGATAGGGGGTAGTGTCCTACCCTCCTCTAAAGGTTACATAGTGTAGTTTCTGCAGTGCAGAGCTCGGTGTTGCAAAGACAGAGGCTGTGTTCCTTATTACAGCTCAGTGGAGCATCACCATGATTTTGAAGCTGTAGTTTTAAGGTAAAAATATTATCTACTGTTACTTTAAATCCTGACATTTTGGGTTGAACAGGAGCATTGAATGCGACCTCTCATCCATCAGTGTCTTTGTCCATCATTGTTTTTTCGTGACTGAGTCGTCCTTGAGAGATAAAAGCTCTAAACAAACAAGGTTTTAGAGCTTTGTCTTCTAATTAAAATCAGCTTTCTCTAACTAAAGCTAAAATGTGATTACAGCGGGAAAGCCTTCTCCAGCTTTGTCTTTCTCTGAGACTTTGGCTCTATGGCCTGATTGCTTGTTTGAGTTTTGGTCTAGTTGTTTTTGTTTTTTTTTGTTTTTTGTTTTTTTTTTTGTTCTGGGAAGCCATTGTTCATCATGTTAATTAAGCTGCAAGAAACTGCCGAGAGGATTTGAGGCATCAGCATCATCCAGCACTGCAGAAATCATCTATGTATGTTTTCAACAAACCATCAGTGTGGGATCAGAGAGGACTTTAAGAGGCTTCCTGCAAGGCTTAGGAAACAGTTTTGGTTCTCATGGAGAAAGTGTCTGTTTACTGGCAGTAACTTTAACAGCTGGTAATTGCTCTGGAGCCGTTGGGGCTGAAACGTGTCTCACGCATTTCTTCAAGTCTGTCTGTCTTTCTTCATTTCTGTTTGTCCCCAAGTGTTTGATCAGTGGACAAATCTTTGAGCGCAGAGTGTTTTTGGGTGTGTACGCTGGAATAGTTGTTGTTCTCTTGTTTATTGTCACAGTTTTTCTTATTTTGAGAAACACATATTAGGCTTGAATGTGTGAGTGTGTGTCGCTCTGTGAAGGACTGGCGACCAGTGATTCCGGGTAGGCTCTGGACCCACCCTGACCCTGAACTGGATAAGCGGTTACAGACAATGAATGAAAAATGAAAGATATAGTCCCTATTGAAGTGTGTGTATTGCCGCTTTCCACTGCATGGTCCCTACTGGACTCTATTCTACTCTGCTTTTCTGCTTCTACATCAGGTAAATTTGGCCCTGGTCCTGGAACTGGGTTCTTTTTGAGTCCCTGCTCTCTCGTGGTTAAGAGCGAGCCAAGTAGGTACTAATCTGTGACGTGTAAACCTTGTAGAGCTCTACGTCACTCAATGCAGACGTCCAGCACAAACTTGTCATCTGTAAAATCTCCAGCTACAGCAGAGATCACATTTGTTTTTATCCTACTCACAACAGCAGCTCATAAAATTATGGTCTTTTAAAGAGGTTCTTGGATCTCTGGCTGCTGAAAGAATCCAGCGAGAGCTGGACACTGCTACAAGGAAGAAACAACGACTACTGATCTGTCTGAACTGATGACGGAGCTGTGTTTAGTTTCAAACAACAACAATAACACGCCAATACATGTGTATCAGTAAACAACGCTTAACGTTATTGCTGCCATTGTTGTGGTTTCCAAAGCCTGCTGTTCCTGTTAGAGACTTTACAAATATTACAGATGACAAGTTTGGACTGCATTGCATGGTGTAGGGCGACGACTCTCTTTCTGGACAATCAGCGCTGTGCAAGGTTTACACGTCACGGTTTAGTCCCTACTCGGCTCACTCTGAATCATGAGAGAGCTCCAGCTCATTACTAATATCTTTCAGGAAGGTGTTGAGTCTCACTTTGAAGGTGACAATGAATTAAGTCTGTACAGATTTTGCTAAAGATCCCATATAAATGCAGGTGGGACACTCAAAAGAGACAAAGCTCATTCTAAACATAGGGTAAAGATGAGCTTAACCATGATCAATGTTCTCAACAGTAACGCCTCCTCCAGTGTTTGCTCCTGTTCAGAAACATGTGATCAGTTCTGTAAAAGGCCACAGCGCCATCGATCTGCAGCCTTTGAGCCAATACACAGAGACAAATCATCTCCTGAGACAAAAACCAATCCCACTTTAGTCTTTCACTATCTGCCATCATCACACTTCACTGTGATTCAGGTATAGTTTAGTGCTGCAGAAAAACCATATTTGATATTTCCCTATTCTGAATGTGGTTAATCTCATTTTCTAATTGTCTTGTATGTGTGGACACATTGTTTCTATACTTGCTGTCCAGAGAAATACATGTATCTTGTGTCATCGTAGCAAATTTACCAGATAAGCAAGCAAAAAGCTTCTTAACTTTCGGTGGAAGTCAGTGTAAACATTTTTGTAACGTTTTCTATGAAGCCCATATATATAAGACTTTATACGTGCAGTTATAACTTTCTGTAAATTGGGAGTAATGCTTTGTAAGTATATAAACTCTATAACGCCGCATAAGGCTCTTATAATGTGCAAAATTATAAAGCCCCTATAATACATATTAACAAATTTAAAGACATAAATGTTTAAAATGCCATCATTGAGTGCTTTAATAATGTAAACCATCAATCACTTTACTTGAAGCACACAATGATAGCAATTTAACCTTTCTCTTGTGTTAGGGTCTTGACCGAACCATTTTTAGGTTTTAAATGCTTACAAGTACTGCATAAATTTGTTTACTGCATCAAGACTGTTTGACTTCGTCAGGAACTCCTATTTAAACAAAGTAACAAACATTTTTTTTTTACTAAATTATAAAATGCTCTTTTTGTGGCTTTTTTTTATGGCTTTTCTGAGGATAGGGTCAATTTCGACCCAGGTATAATTTTAAATCAGAAAACAATAACAAGAGCCAAATCTGGAATCATAAACACACTATACACCAACAGCCTACAGCTAGCTCTTCCTACAACCACTTGAGCTTCATTATTCTATATTTGCCTGTATCAGCCTAACAAGGTAAACAAGAGGTAAGAAACTAATTGGTTGATAATTGATTGTTTTTAGGGGAGATCTTATGGCTGATTTAAGACATGGGTCAAAACCGATCCGTTAGCATAAGAGATGGTAACAGAAAGCTAACACAGGAGGAAGGTTAAACATTTAAAACCTAAAATACAGGCCTCATAGAAAGTGTTACTATAATTTTTATTCAAAGTTATTTTGGAGCATTTTTATTGTATATAGTCCACTCTTCATCAGATTTTTACCCAGTGTGAAGAACAGCTGCTGTGTTCAAGTGATGATTAAAAATCCACATAAATTGACTTGTGGACGATATGGTGTGTAATGTCATAAGACTCTTGACTGGAAAATTATGATTGAACATCAAAATTATGAGTTTCTACTGTATAATCTGTGTCAGTTAGAGTCCTATCGCTCTGCAACATATGGGAAGTGTCTGATTAGGCCCAGATCCCCTTGGGTTTGTATGAAGATAACAGAGGAGATCTGAGTGACTTTGAGAGAGTGTTCATTATGGTGCCCAGATGACAGCACTGATAACCTTGCTGCTGTTTCAATAGCAAAAGTGATGTGAGTGTCATCTGCATTTCGTTCTGTCAGATGGACATCTGTAAATAGAGAAAGGACATATTCCTGGACCACGATGCTTGTGACTAATTGTGATTTACAGAAAAACAGACAAATAGCAGCTGTTCATCAAGAGTCTGTGAAGGTCAAAGCAGCTGTATGCTTTCTTTCAGAAGAAATGTCTACAAACTTAGACTCATGCCTTGAATTCTGAGTACAGAGATGCTTGTATATAATTATAATAGATACAATATTACACAAATACAGTAAAAAGGGCTCTTTCTCAGCTGGCTTAATTCTTGCCTCGACCTGGAACCGTCAAAATGTTTGCTGTGGAGTTACGAAGCTCTGTGGGTCTTTTGGCCAATTTATACAAAGCAAATCAGCCTCATCATACCAATGTTTTCATGGCTGAATGCCATTGGGTACTCACAGCAGTGTTCCAATTTCTAGTTCTCCCAGAGGACAAGAGGTTGGGCAAACTCCACTTGACTTCAGAAGAAAATCAGACAAGTTGGATAAGGAGGTATTTTAAATGTTGGCTGTATCATACTGGATCCTTATCCATGTTCACACACCTGATGTCTGCATACACTGCATTTCATTTCTGGTTTTAACCCTCCGGTGAATCCCTGACGCCATCTTGAGTGCCAGTCCATTACTGCATCAACTGAAGTGAAGTGTGTTAGATGAGCCCTCAGAGTGGTGAGGGAACGAGTGAATGCTGATGTCCACTTCAGAAGCAGAACTTGCCCAGAATGCACAAACACTGTCAGAAAAATTGTCTCTGTGGTACATATTCATATCTGCTGTAAGCTGTACCATATTCTATTAAATTGTAGATGTTTAAAGTTGTGTTGATTTCATACACCCCATTTCATCTCCAGGATTGATATTACTTTTTGTCATTTTCACAGCTCTTTAATGAACAACTGCAAATATCCCCCTCTCCTTCTGGAGAAAAGAGTGTTGTTGTACCTTTAGGGAACACAACTGGACTTTATACCCACTGTTGTACCTTTAAAAGGTTTTTTCCCTTCCTCTTTAAAGTTACTATTTTGGAAATACAGATTTCCTTTTATAATGTTGAAAATCCTCAGCTCGTGTGTTCACTCCTCTTTGAAATCTTGTGATCTCCAACTTTGAAAATCAACAAAGTTAGTGTTTGATGCTGGAGGCGAGTGTGGTCCGATTGGAAAACCTCATGGCTCCCTCCTCCCCTCGAACTACGAGTGGCCACTTGTGACGTAGGTACAGCGCACTTCTGAGTGGTTAGTGGAAGTATGAGAGGGCAAGTGAACATTGGAAATGAAATGCAGCTTCATAGACTTTACACTTGCAAAACTTTTAGTTGAAACTAAACATGGTTACTAAATGAAGGTGATTTGAGATGCATTTAAGCACACACATGCACGCACACACACACACACACACACACACACCTCTCCAGATACTGTGGGTGAGTGACATCGGGGCCGTTTAAGTTCCAGATTTAGCCTCTTCTTTGGAGCTCTGTGTGTTTCCAGATGAAAGGCATTTTTTCTGAATTGAGGCAGAATTCAGCACTGGGAGAACGTAGGCTTTGATCTTTTGTGTGTGTGTGTGTGTGTGTGTGTGTGTGTGTGTGTGTGTGTGTGTGTGTGTGTGTGTGTGAGTGTGTGTGTGTGTGTGTGTGTTTATGGAGAGTGACGCAGCTCTGAGCTCAGACACAAGAATAGACACATGGGGATCTCCCTTCCACAGCCTGTGGCTCAGATGTGTGCATAATTAGACATTGCAGTGCACCTTTGTATCTGTTTTATGCTCTCAGCATATCCAAAAGTTTAGACACTCCTTTTGCTGCTCTCAGCTACCATTGTGTGTCCTGCCTTGTGCCTGAGTGACTCTAAGTTTAATCAGGAAGATACAGTTACAGAAGATGGTTGAATTAATGAATAATTTGCCATATTGGATAATTCTGTTTTCAACTCAGTGGAGGGTCTTGGGATCACCTGCCGCTGCAGAGATGTCTAATTATGTATCATCAGCTTCACTGCAGAAACGCTCATTCGTATGATTCATTAATACGATTCTCAATGTTTAATCAAGTCCTTGGTTCTGTAGAATCGGATTCGGGAAGGTCTTGACAGAGAAATATTAGGAAAGGATCATTTAATCCAAACACTCTTTTGTTTTTTGTTATTAAAACAGTACGTATTTTTAACACATATTTATTGATCTTCCTGCTATCCACCCTCTCTCACACTTAACCCTATAATCATATTTACTGACTATAAATAAAGGTAGAATAAACAGAAAACAAAAGGATGTTTCCTACACTCTCAGAAAATAAAAAGGTGCTGTACTCAACAGTGTAATGTACCTTTAAAGGTACAGCAGTGGTGTTGTGTTCCCTAAAGGTTCGTTACATTCTCTTCTCCAGAAGGAGTGGTGGATATCTATAATCTTCCATCATAGAACTGTGTATGAATAAAAGAAACTAATATAAATCCTGGAGATGAAATAGGACATATAAAATCAACACCTTAAAAGACATGAAGATCCTGAACATAAACAACCCAGAGAGAACTGCATTTCCCCTCAATCGTATATGCTCTCTTTAAAGCCAGTGTTGCTCAGCTCCATGTTCTGATGTTCAGGTGCTATTGCTGAGTGTTATTTGCTAAGTTTGCTTTGGCTTAGATTGCGTAAATTCCATTTCAACTCCACACATTTTATTTTGTTTGTTTGTCCAGCTTCTATTATTTACCTTTTCTTTCTTGAAAAGAGAATGTAGTGTATCTTTAAGGAACACAACTGGACCTTAAGATTAGTGTTGTATCCTTTTGGGTACATTGTTTGTACCTTCAGTGAACAGGACCTTATTCCTGTGTGTGTGTGTGTGTGTGTGTGTTTCTCTCAGCAGAGATTGACAGGCTGTCTGCTAAGTGCTGCATTTTTTGGAGCTCTGGGATCCTCCTTCCTCTACGGCTACAACCTGTCTGTAGTCAATGCCCCAACAAAGGTCAGTTTTTCTGCCTGTACAGCTCTGTTGTGTTGTGTTGTGCTCTCTTCTGCTTTGTTCTCTTCTGTCTGAAAACAAATGTGATCTCTGCTGGAGCTGGGAGATTGTACAAGTGTTGAGATTCTCCCTGTCCAGTCATCACTCTGCAAGGTTTCCACGTCTCGTTTTAGTCCCAACTCGGCTTGCTTGGAACCACGAGAGAGCAGAGACTAATAAAGGTTCCAGGACCAGGACTAAATGTACCTGATGGAGAAGCAGAGTAGAGTCGTGTAGAGTAGGAAACACATCCATGTAATGAAGTCTTATAGTTAGCTTTAATTCCATCTAAAACATTGGTTAAATTTCAGCATATGTTTCTTTTTTCTGAGGTAATTAACAAATGTCACCAATACTCATTCATTCATTCATTCATTGTCTGTAACCACTTATGCAGTTCAGGGTCACGGTGGGTCCGGAGCCTACCTGGAATCACTGGGGGCAAGGCAGGAACACACCATGGAGGTGGTGAACACTCACACATTCACTTTTTAGTTGCCAATCTACCTACCTGTAGGAGGAAGCCGGAGCACCCGGAGGAAACCAACGTGGACACGGGGAGAACACACCAAACTCCTCACAAGTCCCTGGAGCTGTGTGACTTTGACACTACCTTCTGCACCACCCTGCCATCCAACAATACTTATATAAACTGGAAACTAAAATTATATTGCGACAGAGATTTTTCACAAAAAGTACACCATCACAGGTATGGTAAATATGCTTTCTGATTTCATTTAGCAGTGAAGCAAGTCTCCTTTAAAGGAATGAACCTGAGGCAGAGGCTGAACACATTAAATACTCAGCACACTGACACTAAATTCAGTTTAGAATTTTTGTGTATTTTTCTTTCTGTGCTCCCTGAATTTTCCTGAATTTTCTTAATTTCTTGAAATTAAGAGCTTAAATGTTGTATTGTCAAGAAATTAAGTAAATGCAGGGTCTCTGGTGGTCTCTACATATATTCACTTGCTCTGTTCCATGTTCCATTTCCCTTTAGGCAGGCACACACACACACACACACACACACACACACTCTCTCTCAAACACAACTGATTTTTAAACTGAGCTTTCTTTGGTCTAATTAAAGTGTGTAACTAACAGCTACCCCTGCTGTGAATGTAAGAGGGCCTGTGTGTGTGTGTGTGTGTGTGTGTGTGTGTGTGTGTGTGTGTGTGTGTGTGTGATTAGCTGCTCCCCTTGAGTTCCCCTGGCTTTGATCATTGACATACGTGTAGGGAGTTCAAATACTGAGCAAACATCCCTCACATGCACACACACACACACACACACACACAGACACTGCCCCCCACTGTCATTCGTTTTCTACTTAATTTTGTTCAGGTTATTTTTCTAAAATTGAACTTTGTGCATGTGGAATATTTTCTTTAAGGTGCCATTTGTATTTTAAACATTTCCTTGTCAATCAGTTCAGAATATTGGCACACAATATTTAATTTAAAATTAAATGCTGACATTTCACGTACACTGTATCTTTAGAAGTTTGTAGACATAAGTTTGTAGATTAGAAGAAGCAACCACAGCCTAATGTTTAGAGAACCCTGCTTGGGATGGGAAGGCAATGCTAATACACTGGAGAGTTTGGGAGCTGGTGCCCATGAGCCTAAGGCAGATGTAAAATCAGACCCACTGATCCTTTCTAGAAGTTTGTTTCATCTGCTCAGATGCCTCTAACGCTGATTTGAGGTGATTTAAAGAAGCCAGACATTTGGAATAAAAACCTGTTCCCATTAGAGGCAGGATTTTGAGACGACACCAGATTCAGGAAGGAGCTGTGGGAGTGGAAACCTGACCAAAGACCAGGGGCCAAACAAAGAGTAGTGTCCAGAAGAGACCAGTAGAGTCCATATCTATTCTTCCTAGTTTTCCTTATTCCGAGGATTCTAGTTTCCAAGTTTTCATAGTTTCCTGAGTTTACCTGCTCTGGATGTTTTCCTAGTTTATGATTGTGGAGTATCTCATATTGAATATCTGATACTGGTATTGTTTGCTTGTGCTCTGACCTTGACTACTGACTATGTAAGATTCTTGGAAAAACCCTAGTTAACCGACTCTGCTTGCACTCTACTGTCACGAGCTCCTGCTCATTTAAAATCACTGAGAACTGGTGCATTCTCTTATTAAAGTCCAGCTAGTCAACAGATGTCTGCCTTTGTGTTGTTAAAACATACAGTAATTCTGTGCAGCTTTCCTTCTTTAAGAGAAGAGAAGCGATAGATCTCTTCAAGCACGTTACTAAACATCAGCATGTGGTAAATATGGATCTGAGTGTGTCTCTGTGACGGTCTGTGCATCGTTCTTTTTCTCATTCATTTTTTCTTGTTCTTTTCTTTCTCCTGCTGTTCATCGCTCCACACATAAGCTGATTTTCTCCGGGCGGCACTATTGATTATGTGACTTCACAGCTTTTGCCAGAATTAAGTGTATCTTCTCTGTGTCTGTAAATAACGTGCCTGAATTGATGGAAGTCTGAAAACGACTTCAGAAAGCAAGCGGAGGTGTGGAGGGAATTATTCAAAATAATGAGCTCTACGATGAGGGTGCTGCTGTGGCTGTTCTACATGAATAAATCATGGAGGACACTGTGTGTGTGTGTGTGTGTGTGTGTGTTTGTGTGTGTGTATGTGTGTGTTGACCTTTCTGTCAGTTACAGATATATAGTGATATAACTCATGAGTGTAGACGTCTAGGTCAAGTGCAATGAAAAACGTTTCGCAAACACTTCCGATGAAGCCCATATTTATAAGCTTGGTAATATTAGTGATGATAGTAAGCATACTTATAAACTCTAATAGTGCCTCAGAAGACTTTATAATGAACTATAATTTAATATTTTTTATCATATACACAAGTGTCACTATTGTCATTATAGTGCTTTTGTAAATGGATAATGACCTGTGCATATTTATAAAGCACCTTTAATGCATAATAAACTGTTAAAAATCATTATTAAGTTATTTCTTTTTGTATTTATAATATAATAAATAATAATATAAACCGTCAACTTTACTTGAAGTATTCAGTGATGGCATTATAAACATTTATAACCCATTTCCATTTCGAATAGTTAATACATATAAGTGTTTTATAATCATGCACAGGTCATTATGTATTTAGACGATATTATAATGAATAGCTACACTTCTGTACAAGTAAGAAAAAAATTGAATTATTATTCATTATTAATTCTTTTGAGGCATTATTAAAGTTTATGAGTATGCTTACTAATCATTATTGCTATGTTATAAAGAGTTATAGCCACATTTATGAGGTCTTATTAATATGGGCTTCATATAAAGTGTTATCAAATTTTCAATTTGTAGAACAACTTTTTTTTCTTATGTACTTACATGAAATAACACTTTGTAACTACTAAGAGAAGTATTTGGTTAGTATTTAGTTTAGTCTTTATGTATGTAGTATTTATTAGTAACATATTGGGTGTGGTGCAGCCTGAAAAACATGCCCCACACTATCATATGGACAGATAAGTAAATAAATGAATAAATGCACAGACAGACTATATGTTGCTATACGTTTGTGTCTCTGTCCCACAGTTCCAGTGTCTCTGGGTCACATATTGGAATCTTTCCTCCAGTCAATGTCTGTAAGGGTTTTGGTGTTCTCCCTGTATCTGTGTGGGTTTACTCCACATGAAACCCTCACTAATGAAAATGTTAACAGCTCAATATTTCGTCAGACAGGAACAGTATTGAAATTGAAAGGAATCGTCTGTGTAAACACTGCCTGCAAAGCTTCAGCATGTAAAGAAATCAGTTTACAGATATATCTCACTGTCTGTATGTTGTATAAAAAAGTGTTGTTATATAATGTAATGTCTGTTGTGTCTGTGTGTGTGTGTGTGTACTCTAGAACATAAAGGCATTTTATAACGCGACATGGCTGAGTCGTTATGGGGAATCTGCAGCAGCCGAGACACTCACTCTGCTGTGGTCAGTCACTGTGTCCATATTTGCAATCGGTGGCCTGGTGGGGGCGCTCTTGGTCTCATTCCTCATCAAAGTGCTGGGCAGGTAGGAGTCCACCTGTCCTACATACAGCTACATGCAACACACACACACACAAAATGTCTAGAGAGTCAGTTCTGCTCCTCCGATGTGTGACAGGACCTTTAAATTACCTGTCCACTCCCCAGTAGGCTTTAACTCTCCCTCTTTCTCTCTCTCTCTCTCTCTCTCTCTCTCTCTCGCCCTATTTCTCTCATCACTTTTTGCCCCCTCCTATCTCCGTTACTCTCTCATTCACTCTTCTTGCATTTCCCCATCAGTCCATTTTCTGTTCACTACTTCTCACTATGAACCCCTTTTCTCTTTCTCCTAAATTTGTTTCTCTATCGCTCTCTCTCTCTCTCTCTCTCTCTCTCTCGCTCTCTCTCACATACACACACACACTCCCCCCCCCCATTCTTCTGATAGTGCTGGAATGAGAGTGTTGGGGTGGGGGTGGTATGGGCAGGGGGCAGCTGTTGGAGGGGGTTCAGACTTGGAGGATATTTTTAGTGTGTCCCCACAGAGTGAGGCAGGCTGGCAGGGTACTACTAATGGATGCTCTTATGTCTCTGTGGTGCATGTTCACACACACACACACACACACACAGACATCAGCGTGTCCACTGTAATTGCTCAGAGTGCAGTAGATCAGTGAGTGTTGATGACACACCTCAGATGTGTGGTATTGATTGATTAATCAAAGGTGTGTGTTTGTTCACATCTGTGTTGTGTGTTAGGTTTGTGAGATTGTGTAAAAACCCTGCACACACTTATGAATGGCATGGGGTCTTGTGTTAACATAAATGCTGTAATTAACTGCTTTTCTGTCTTATGAGCCTGTTAATGCTCGAATATGATGCTTAGTTAATGTTAGATTAATGTTTAGATTATGATTAGGGTATCCCTAGGGTATTTGTTTTTGATGAGTGTATGTATTTTATGATGAATGTGTGTTTGTGTGTGTGTGTGTGTGTGTGTGCATTGATTTTTATGGGGTGAACCAGAAGGTGTTGCTCGTTTGTGATTTTTAAAGCAGAGCTACACGGGTCCATTAGGCCAGATGTCCTGCTCTCTTTCACGCTTCATTCCCTCCACTCTCCGCTTTCTGACACACACACACACACACACACACACACACACACACACACACACAGGTGGCTCCATCTGAAGGTTGGCTATATTTAAGTTTAAGTTGGGGTCTGTTTTTCTGCAGATCCAGTTTTTGATGTTTGGCTTTTAGTCGTTAAACATATTCACCTCAGATAAACGTGTTCAGAACACAAGTCTGTTAGATCTCCCAGAACAAACGCAGACAGTCTAAACTGACAGTAAAATGGACGTTTTCCTTTAATCAAGACAGACGACAGCTAACAAGCGAGAGGACATCAAAGTGAAGCTCAAAGCTGCTGTAAGCTGTGCGTTCTGCTTTTTTGGTGATGAAAACCCAAACATGTTCAGGCGCATTTTCACAGGTCTCTGTTCTAGTAAAATAACAACACCACAGAAAACAAACACATTGGTTAGAACTCTCCAGAACTGTCCAGTGTGATTGTAATGCAACTGTACAATTCATGACCCTTTCAATTTGTATTCACAGAATGTGGCAAGCACTCGTCACCAGAACGACTCATAGTTTTTAATGATATCAAAGAGGTAGAGGCCAAAGTCAGGTTAGGAGTCTTGGCTAAGTATTATTATGGATGTATTGTGGAATTCCTGCCTGAGTTGGGCATAGAACCCTTATCTGAGTGTGGAGGGCAGTGGAGTTACCCACCAGGGCTTTCTAATAAGCGGACCACAGTCCACGTATGGACCCAGACGTTGTCCTACCCAGACCTCTCCCTATAATCAATAAACTATTTAGAACTCTTTAATTTTGAAGGAAGTGTTTACTTTATCCTGTGTAACTTTTCTAGCAATTACAGCACAGGTTTAGCAGCCAGGGAAACTCACAGACCAATCACATGTGTTTTAAATAACACATGTGACACTACTCAGCCAATCAGATCTGAGTACTCAATCAGAATCCTTAACAAGACTTCTGTTTACAGATAAGATCTGACACTTCAGCCAAATGAGCCAATCAGTGTGCTGATTATAGATAAAATCTCACCTTTCAGCAAAAAGAACCAATCAGCTTATAGGTTATGCAGTGAGCAGGGGAGGGTGGGTGATATTGTGGCGGTAAAAGCACTAACGTCAACCTTCACTACGAGACAAAGACATTAAACACTTTATTTTAATATGCATTTCTAATCATTTTTTCAAAAGCATTCAGTTTTATTCTTAAATTTGAATTGAAATGAGGAAAAAATAAGACCTGGAGGTTGTGGGTTCGAGTCCCGCTCCGGGTGACTGACTGTGAAGGGTTGTTGTGTTCCCCCCCGTGTCCACGTGGGTTTTCTCCGGGTGCTCTGGTTTTCTCCCACGCTCCAAAAACACACGTTGGTAGGTGGATTGGCGACTCAAAAGTGTCCGTAGGTGTGTACTTCTACAAAAACAGACTTTAGTCCATATGCATATTTTGTTAACTCAACTTTACCACATTTCTCAGAATGTGGTGGCCAGAAACGGTCAGAAGTAGAAGTCAGAGATGTTGGGAAGTTGCTGTATTTGAGTTGAGTATTGAATATCTTAGGTGCATCATTTTAGTCAAGCTTTCAAGGGTTTTAGTTTATTCGCTGGAGGTGTTGTACTGTACAAAAATAAGTCCCATGCCATTAATGAAAGAAAAATCTTCAGTTTGAAGGACAGACCTTATATGAAGACAGTGTAATAGACTATCTGTTGCACAGCTTCCATTCCATGTATTGCTTCCTTCTGTCCTTCAGCCTGAAGGTTTTCTGGAATGAAAACCTCATTATTTGAAGCTGTATTCAAAGTGATTCTGCTGACAGGCTGTGGCAGTACTGTAATGACTACACATGACTATAGCAATGTCAGTAATGCCTGTGCACGACTGTAGGAAAGAAAAACATCAAAAGTATAAGTTCAGCAAAGGAAGGCGTTCTACATTTACTGTATTACTACTGGAAATCCGTATACAGTCATTTAATTTGGTGACATATGTTGATATTTACTCAGTGCTCAGTGCCCATGACCCCACATCCTTGCCCCTTTTTGTTAATTTATTGATTGATTGATTTATTAATTATGAACGAAGGCTAATTCCCATCTGTGAAAGATTTATCAGGTGTACATAAAAGTTTGAAAGTGTTTTTGTGTAACGTAATTGTAATTCAAAATTAAATTATTCTCAGTTCTTTTGTCATATAATAGTAAACATTGTGTAGCGGGCGGCACGTTGGCGCTACAGGTAGTGTCGCAGTCAAACCTCTCCAGGGTCCTGGAGGTTGTGGGTTCAAGTCCCGCTCCGGGTGACTGTCTGTGAGGAGTTTGGTGTGTTCTCCCTGTGTCCGCGTGGGTTTCCTCCGGGTGCTCCGGTTTCCTCCCACACTCCAAAAACACACGTTGGTAGGTGGATTGGTGACTTGGAAGATTGTCCATAGGTGTGAGTGTGTGCACGCATCCGGTGTAAAAACTGTGCCAGATCGATGGTGTTGATCATGGTTGCTCCGCTGTGGCGACCCCATACAGGAGGCAGCAGCCAAAAGAAAAAGATAGTACCCTTTGTGTAGGACTAAAAATCACAATTGTCATTTTATTAAACAAAAAAATAACCTAAAACTGAAGTAGTGTGAAAACGGCGAGTGAAGAATTTATCGCTCACTGCATTCATTATGAGCTCCATCAGGAAAAAAGCACTGCAAAAGCATGTGGTGTATTTGCTCTGTTCTTGTGGATAATATTGTATCCAAAACTACGTGTGAGTTTTGGTGTAGTCAATCCATCGATCTGATGTGAATGAACAGACCCAGCTGTTCAAGAGGAGTTGCAGATCAGATATAGATCACGAAATCACGAAAGTCCCCCGAATCTAATCTAAAAAAATCAGATGTTCACACAGAAACACATACACATCTGTGTCTCATAAAGAAACATAGCCTTACCTACCACTGCCGTATGATAGTCAATGCTGAGGATGATCCAGCAGGGCAATAATACCTATAAAACCCTCTTCTGGGGTCCTGATAAGGGTGAGTGGGGTAAAAAGGGCGCTATCAGATTATGCAAAGAAAAAGACTGTAATTGTAGAAGCTGTGGCAAATGAATCTGATGAAATGGACAAGTGTAGAGAAAACGTGGGTGTATGTGACAAAGTGGACAGTGAATGTGCCAGATAATGAGGAACCTTAAGAATTCTCTTTGGACTTGATCTCTCACACACACACGTCCCTCTCAGAGAACATACAGTAGACATACACAAATGGATGTTGACACTTAACCTCTCTACTGTAGCAACTTCCTTGTCTCTATTTCTGTGTAATATAGTAATGAATGGGAAAGTGTCTGGGTCCAGAGAGGTTGTGTGTGTGTGTGTGTGTGTGTGTGTGTGTGTGTGTGTGTTTACAAGCCCCTCTCCACATTGCTCAGTCTCATAGCAGATAGGAGCACGATGCGCTGCTCTAGTGACACAATTAGTGCTAAACTGCTGCGTTTGGGGTAAAAGCGTCTGTTGCCTCAGTTAGAGTCACCTTGGACTCCTGAGCCGAGTAAATGGAGACGTGTGATGAGAACAGATGTCAGTGGGGCCACTGGGAGAGACTGTGCATGCTGAAGAAAGTTATAATAAGCAAATAAAAACAGTCTCCTGGGACTTTTTCTGTGCATTTGCCTTTTTAAGTGTCTGCGGAATCACAGCGTGCCATATAAAGCAATGTTAGCAGAAATAGAACTCTTGTAAATAAGTCTAAAGAATGGAGGAGGAATATAACAAATATCATTAAATACAAACTTAAAAGAGTTACTAAAAGTGCAAGGGATTTACCAAATGCAGTTCAATGTCATATAATTATAAAAAGCAGAATTCTCCTTTTATCTTTATTTTATCAGCCATGAAAAATGCTTAAAAGAAAAACACGTATCTCCATTGCTGTCCGTTTTTTCTTTACTACATCCTTTGAACACAGCAGTTCAGATTGTGTAAACATTTCATTGTGAATGGGCACACAAATTACTTGGAATAAATATTTTTACATTGACTTCCATTGAAAGCTAAGAAGTTTCTTTCCTTCTTCTATAAAGTTATCTTTTTGGGAGAAACATGTTTTTAGTGGATGATATGTGCATATTACAGTTCTACAATTACAGACCGTAGTACATCTGTCGCTTCACCCCCTGTTCTTCATAACTGCTCTATTGGGGTCCTAACTATTGAAGAACAGGCTGAAAGGGGGCTTTAAAATATGCAGAGCAACAGATGTACAACAGTCTCTACTTGTAGACCTACAAAGTGCAGCTATAGACATGGAGGTGGTCATAATGCTATGGCTGAATTTACACTGTACAATGCAAGGTTCTTTATTTTAGCTAGTTTTTTCCTCAGTTCTCTCTCTCTCTCTCTCTCTCTCTCTCTCTCTCTCTCTCTCTCTCTCTCTCTCTCTCTCTCTCTTCTCTCTCTCTCTCTCATGTTGCTCCATTTTTATCCAACTTCTATCCTTCTGGCCCCAATGCTTTCCCTTTTCACCAAAGTCTCTTCCCTTTCCAATCCAAACTCTTTCTCATTTCATTTCAGAAGCTCTCCATTCCATTCTCCTCCAATCCATTTTTCTGATCCATCCTCTGATCCCCCCTTTCATTGAACCTCTTCCATTTTCATCCAAACCTTCCCCTTTTACAGTCCAAACACTTCCTCATTCCTCACTTTTCCTGTTTCAGCCACGCCTGTTACTCCTCCATTCCAACCACTTTCTCCTTCCATCCCAAACACATCCTGGGCTCTTCCGACCCAAACCCTTACTCTTTCATTTCACATTATTCCCATTTCAGCCCAAACCTTCACAAAGCTGCAGTAAGAAATATTAGAATTATTTTCTTGTAGCATGTTAACAGCCACCAATCAGCTGCAATAAAAAATTATAATAAATACCTGTTTGCTTGGACACGTTTAGTAAATACAGTCCCAATTAAAGATGTGAAATATCTATGCACAGAAGGGTATTTTTCATTTTAACTCTTGTCCCTATTTCAACATTCCAAAAGAAATTAAAGACATCAACATAATTACTGGGACTCATCTAAACATTTAAAACCAATTAAATCTAGTTTTTAAGCAGTCCATCTATAATAATACTGTTACGAATAGTAACATTATTAATTCCACTAATAAATAATAATACTATTATTAGAAGTCTATCTACTGCACTGCATACTTTGCTATCCCCCTTTCGCCCTGTTCTTCAGTGATCAGGACCCCAACTGGACCTGCACATATGAACAGAAATCTGTATTTGCCCTGGACCCCATGGGTCCTTAAGCAGCCTATACTCCGCGAGGTTAAATTTCTAATTTCTTGTTATTTCTTGACTATTTCTTGTTATAAAAATATACCAACTTGATGAATTTGTTTGTGAAAAACAAGAAAATATCAAATGTCAGTGTATGAACAGATTCATTTACATATTTATGTTTGGTCAATCTCACATCTCACCAGTTATCTCTTGTAAATCCTTCCCAACAATTTGTATAGCTCTGCTAATGACTAGCTGATACTCTTACTCGGGTTTAGCAGGGTTAAAATCTCCACAAGGGGGCATTGTTAGCTTTGCATCAGTGACAATTCATGCTCTTTCCATTATTAATGTATTATTCTTAGTTTGTTTGTTGTGAGTTATTTTATTTATCTACTTTGATTTTTTTTATCTTGGCAGCAGTGAGGGCAAACAGCTGAGTGCAGTCGTTGGATCCCCAGGTCCATCCGAATGCAAGGTTTAGTTTAGTTTAGGAAATATCATCACATTTTTAAACCTTCTCCACTATTTATATTTGTCCCGGAGCAAATTTCAGCATAAGCCTTTAGATCACAATGCAAGCATTCGGTGAGATGTGTTCAACTAAAGCATACAAGTGTGGACATATCCTTCACCCTTCAAGGTTGGGGAGGGGCAGTGTGTTTTTTACAGAAGGAGTGGTGTTTAATAAACACTCTGACATTTTAGACGCATCGTCCAGGGCGTGTAAATGCCACTGCAGGATGATGAGAGGCGTAAGGTCACAGCGGGTACACTTCTGGCTAAATGTTAGCGAACACGTGGAGAGAGTGTGTGTGTGTGTCTTACAGCATGACTGACTTCTCACCCCTGTGTCCCTGCTCTTTCAGTGGGATTGTCTTTCCTGGGATCATTGCTTATACAGTAGTGGGCTTTATACACACACACACACACACACACCATATTGCGCAAACACCTGAAGCATCCAATATAGTGCCACATATATAGTTAATATTAATTAAGCAACGTTTTGAGATAGTGAGAGGCATTTCTGGGCTGTTTTGTGTCACTTATGTTCCTTATTTTCCAAATTAGGTAATAATAATTAAGCAACTTTTCTGCTCACTATGTGTCCCATATTGGGCTCCTAATTTTCTGGGAATAGTGATTAAGGGATTCGTAACAGCTAATGTGTTTCCATATGAGTCTCTATCTTTGTACCCTGCAATCCCCATGCCACTCTCATCGAGAACAGCGTTCCCGCTTGGTCATCCTCCAGCTGTCTCCAGTCTTGAGCGGCACACACTTGGCTGATTAAGTGATTTGGAACGATAGAGTACGAAGCGCTTGTGGAGAACTCAGAGAGGGTCAGAGGGTCTGATTACAGAAGGGAGAAAACTCATTTTCTCAGCCACAGAGGGAAGTGTTTAACTAACTAAATGTACTCAATTCAGAAACTCAGAGTGAGATATCATTACTGAGAGAGAGAGAGAGAGCGAGAGAGAGGCTGAAAATGGAGAAAGAAAGTAAAGAAAGACAAGTAATGTCCCCCCTCTCCCCTCCATTTCAGCAGGGTAATGACCCACGCACCCACACTGAAATGCCAGGACTTGGAGAATGAGTTTACGGAGTAAAGTGCCCCTGAGAGAGCCAGTTTCCCTCAGCTTAACGATTGCAGTCTCAGCTTTCTGATTATACCTCTACATGAATGACTGGAGTGAGAAAGTGAAAATAAAATGGCATTACGTGACAGGGTAGGAGATGCTAAGTTTTTCCCAAGGTCTTGTACCACACATATCAGATGCCTCACGTCACATACAAATTGTATACATCCAATTAGGGATGGGTGGTATTAACATTTTTCATACCTTCATATGACATCTCAAAATATTATCACAGTATACGGCATTACCATGGGGAGGAGTGGGTGTGGGGTGTGTACCGTCAGGCTGCGCTGAGCCTTATATCAGTGAGCTCAAATCATACACATTTAGACGATAAAACCTCAAAACTGTGAGGGGTCTTCTGAGAATTTTGTCTGTTCTCAGTGTCATTCCTCTTACTTTTAACCCAAGCTCAGCCCTAAACTCACAACTGTGGTGGGCTACTTGGCTTGTGCCCCCCACCCACCCATTTTCAGAGTGTGACATCACCAGTCAGTGAGCTCACAAAGTCTTCTTATGGCTCTCTTAAATGCACATGAATTAAATTTTTGGCCTTGTCCTTAAAGACACCGAACAGAAATTTGACACAACACTCACGTTGTAAATACCGCACTCGTCTTGATAAACATTCCACATTTTTAAATACCATTATTGCCAACCCTACATACAATACAACTGTGCCTACAGCACTGTACAAAAGCCTTAGGCACCTAAGATTAATATTATTATTCATTCATTCATTATCTGCAATCGCTTATCCAATTCAGGGTCGCGGTGGGTCCAGAGCCTACCTGGAATCATTGGGCGCAAGGCAGGAACACACCCCGAAGGGGGCGCCAGTCCTTCACAGGGCTTAATATTATTATGATTATTATTATTATTATTGTTATTATTATTATTATCATTATTAAGGTCACTGGATTAGGAACACCTGCCTTATATCTACATTCACTGTCCATTCTCTCAACTCCACTGACCATACAGGAGCCTTTTGTGATTCTACATTTTTCAGACTGTAGTCCTTCTGTTGTTCTGTATACTTTCCTATTCACATTTCTGTAATCCACCGGTTGCTCTGCTTATGTTGTGCGCACACTATTTCACCCTGTTCTTCAATGCTCTGGACCCCCACAGAGCAGGCATGTTTTGGGTGGTGGAACTTTCTGAGCGCTGCAGTGACACTGATGTAGTGGCGGTGTGTTAGTGTGTGTTGTGTTGATAGGCATGGATCGGGTACAGCAGTGCTGCTAGAGTTTTAAACCCCCAAAAACATTTTTATCTATAAAAGTGGGGCACAGCAGATGCTTTTTGGGAAACACTGGTAATATACACTAATATAAGTTCTGGTGATATGCCAGCTAAGAAGGTCAGTTTATGTAGCCTACTAAGCTACCTGTATTGATGTAAGCAATTCCATTTTTAATATGAATACTAACAGCACAGATCATAATTAAGAGATGGGCCAGCTCTTTGATACTGGTTGGGTATGTCAGGTCAGTTGGTGTTTGTTATGAGGAACAGAATTTGAGTGAGCAGGCTTTGTGTTAGTGTGTCTGTGTGTTTGTGAGAGTGTGTGTGTTTGTGTGTTTGTGTATGTTCCTGAATGTAGACACAGATTGGAAATAGACTAATGCATGCAATGAGAATAGAGATTGTCTCCCACAAATTATTGTTCTTTTTCCAGAGGGCACAAGGGAAAAGTAATTTTAACAAACAGACTCACCACACCTGGGGCTCTGAACCCCACACAGTTGTGCCCTTGACTTGAGTTGGCAGCTGTGAGCAACTGAGAATGATGTGCTAAATCCATGTGGAAACCTTATTATCAACTGTAAACAACATTCTTCCTTTAATTTCCTAAGCATTAAAAGCATATTTCAAGATTGTAATCAAAAAACACTTTTTTATAAATTGCAGATGTTTCTTCCTCATTTGCTGCTATCCAGTCTGTTTTCATAGTGTGGTCTAGTGTGTTTACAAAGCCTCACTCTCTGTAAATTAGTAGGAAAAAAAAACTGTCTCAGTCCGGTATGCTAGGCTCTCTCTCTGTCTCTCTGCATCAGGAGTTGTTTTAGACAATGAACTCCAAACATTGAAAAGCATTAACTGAAATGAGGATTGCCCTATTCCTGTCCCATAGGTGGGCAATATTGACTGATTTTTGCTGTTTCAGATCACTTATAGTGGAAAAGTCTCTAAACTCAGGAGACGGCTAACTGCATTACTGAAAGTGGTACAAAATTAAACAGTTCAAGTTACAAATTCTGTGGTAATTTAAACAGTGAATAAAATCTTACAGACAAGTTAAACTTCATCCACATACAAAGTTGTTTTTTTCCCCTAAAACACACCATTCCACATTTAAAAAAAGCGCGTAGTTAGAACTGCATTTCCCCACAATTGTAGATGTTCCCTTTAATGCAATACATTATTGTGTAGTTTCGTTTACAACTGCAAATGGTCCTTTATTCCACTGTAACTCACAGAAGAGTGATCTTAATAAGTATCTTTTTAAGCTGTTGGGGTATCACAAGTCATTAAAACAATCTATAGTCCCTACAGGTCTATAGAACTGATATGGAAGACTGGAATATTAATCTTACATTGTATATTCCATCATATGTTGATCTGGTGATGTTGTGGAGATTTCCCGTTAGCCCTTTTTATATGATTGATATCACTTTCACAGTCAGCAAATGAGGCAATTGCAACTGCTGCCCTGAGGAAGGGGCACTGTCATCCTTCAGAATAGAGATATATCATAATAGAGGAATGGTGACCAGTCTGAATATGTTAGTATTGATTTGCAGACACATTTCCCATTAAGAGGTCAATAGGAAACCAAACTATTGCAGGAAAATTACCCTCAGAGCACAGTTGAGCCACTAGACGTCCTTACTTTAGGGGTCAAGCCTTCAGGTTCTTTGATGAACACACATACACACACACCTGTCCCTAGTCATCAAAATAATGAAGGATCACTCCTCTGACCATATGGGTTGTTTTTCCACTGCTTTAACAGTTCTGGTCAGTTTTGAAAAATGTTTACCGATATCTTTCTCAAGAATCTTAATAAAGATGTTACTTGAGTCGCTGTTAGTATTGAGAAAATAGGGGAAAGGAATTGTAATTTCCTATTTCCATTTTTAGGTCACCATGACCTGCTCAGCACTTTAAGGGTGTTCTCACACTTGCCCTGGTTGAATCGTACCATGCCTGAGCATGATTGTCCCCTCTCCCCACCCCACACTGGTCTGGGTTTACACTGCGTTTAATGTTCAGGGTCCAAGCACACTTCTGTCATCAGACTGTGGATTTTATTTTGAATAAAGGCACTGTTGAACAGCAGTGAAGTTCAGGACTGTACTTTGTGGCCATGACTCTGCTTCTCACACGCCTTATAGATTTATCTATTATACAGCACAGGGATGTTCCTTCAATTGTAACTGCACATACAAAAAGATTTTTACAGAGGCACATAGCCCCAGATATTACCAAACATCTCTACAACCCTGCTTCTCAGCAGTAGACACTGTGTATTTGTCTAAGAGGAGACCAGTGTGACTTCTTTGTCACTGTGTCTGTTTCCGCGTGAGTATTGGAGCAGTGACATCACGTTTAGAGTCTCAGAGCAATCACACTAGTCAAACAAACATGACTTCAGGGTTCAAACGTGCACAGGCACCATACAGACTGTGGGTACACCCTAAAACATAGCAACAGAGAGAGCAGTCTGAAAGAATCTGAACCACTTACGGTTCCTTACTCATTTAATCATAACTTTCTTTTATTTATCACCCGTCTGTATACATCAAGTAAAGAGGATCTTACAGTTATTAAAAGATGCATTATAAAGACAAATCCCATGCTGCAAAACACTGGCATTTATGTATCATGATCTTTTCTTCTCATTAAATCATTGACCCACTGATGTGTGTTAATCTTGTGGGGAATTAGCTTTAATTTTATAGAAACAGGACAAGTTAACACTGTTAATTAAAGGTCTGTGACAAATTGATCAAAATATCCCATAGACTAAAAAAGGCCGCATCAATAAGGCACACAGAAGCTTTGTTGTAACTTTCTATGCTTGTTTTCACTTGTTTAAAATTTGTACTTATCCTAGTTATACAGTAATACCTTGACTTACGAGTTTAATTAATTCTGTGACCGAGCTCGAAGCTGAACTTGCTCATATATCAAAATAAATTTCCCTGTTAAAATGAACTGAAATACTATTACTACGCATTCCAGCCCCTCTAAAACCACACCCATTTTTTATTACATTTTTAAACAAGTAAATGTACATTGCATTTACAAATAATGTATATAAACATAATAATACATAATAAAAGAGAAAGTAAAGATAGAAAATTGTTCTATTAAGTCTATTTACCTTGAAGATCAGACAAAATGCAGGCGGAGGTGGAGGAGATTGTGGGAGTTTTTCTTTCCTTACTCTGTTGCTTAACTTAACTTCCCCACTACACACTTAATGCTACAATGCTACAAAAAACAGAGATACAACAGAGACGCACGGCAAGATAACCAAGTAAACTGAACGCTCGCTGGTCCACCTAGTTGTGTGTGGTGTAAGTCCACTCTCTCGCAACTCAGATCTTAGTGACGGCTCGTATCTTGGAAAATTCATAAGTTGATTCACTCGTAAGTCAAGGTTTCACTGTATCATGTCCCTAAGAGTTTGCACAGTACTGTATGCTAGACCCGGTAATGATGAATTTGTGAGAATGCAAGGGAATTGCAGCAGTCACAACAAATGCCCTGAGAATTCCTGTTCATAGTTACACTGAAGCAGGTTAATATCAGGGTGCTTCCACAGCCCAGAAAAGTGGTGGGAAAAAATGTGTTATATCTTTGACAAAGCTGAAAAAGGTGATTTACTCAAGGGCCATCACCAGCGAAGGATGTGCAGCCATTACAGAAAAAAAAAACCTTCGAAAACAGGACTCCAAGAAGGCCATGGAAGAACTGCGCCTGTCAGACAATGATATAGGAAATCGGATACGAAAAGGAAGAAGACAAGTATAAAATGGAATGGTCTAGGATGTAGGGGAAGAGTATAAGGCAGAGAATAAGAATTTAGAATGAGTAGAGAAGAGGATTGGGAGAAAGCGGGAGTGTGTAAGGAAGAAAGAAGTACATGTTGGAATTATTGAGGAAAGGCTAATTATAAAAAAAGCCAAAGGCTTGAGATGATGTAAAAAGGGATTAGTTTGGTAAAGGAAGGGGATGGAATGGTAAAGGATCATGGCTGCTGGGATGAGCTAGTGTTAGAGCCAGTATTTTTGAGCCCATATTCCACATTGCATTTTGTCCGAGGCTGTTATTTCAATAAATGGACAGGCTGCTGAATTATGGGCTCACACAGACAGGCATTAAAACTCAGTGACAGAAACTGTTCAAATCTCCATTTTGGCTTGAGGGCAGCACATTTTCCAAAAAGTTAAACACACAAGACTTTGAGTTGAGTGAGGGAACTGTCACAGAACACGACTAATCCTGCAGATGCCATTTACTACTTTAAAGTACTTTAAAGTGTGGTACAGTGGCGCAGCAGGTAGTGTCACAGTCACACAGCTCCAGGGGCCCTGTAGGTTGTGGGTTTGAGTTCTGCTCTGGGTGACTGTCTGTGAGGAGTTTGGTGTGTTCTCCCTGTGTCCGCATGGGTTTCCTCCGGGGCTTAATTATTGAAGGGGATCTTCTTAATACACTATGGAGAACAAAATTGCTTGAAGATACCAAGATTTTTACCATTCTGTTTTTGACCTGTGTGTAGAGTTTAAATTCAACAGCAATGTTCCAGACCTACATTTGTCCAAGAACTTGGAATGTGTGCGTGCGTGCGTGTGTGTGTGTGTGTGTGTGTGTGTGTGTGTGTGTGTCTGCCTGGACCATAGACTCAGAGATCTGGCTTTCAGCCAGAATCATTTCTCTTTCATTCGCCTCTCTCCAGCTGTCAGTCATGCAGCAAAAAAATAAATAAATAAATAAAAAAAAAAGATTTGTGCTGAGCTGCTGTGCAGAGCTCTGTGCCCTGATGGTGTTTCTTTTAGAGAGTGAGAGATAGAGAGAGAGAGAGAGAGATAGAGAGAGAGAGAGAGAGAGATAGAGAGAGAGATTGTGAAAGAGAAAGAAACTGCTGCAATCTGTCTTGCTCTAGTGAAACAGAACAGTCTGGAATGTCTAACAGAGTGGACAGTGAGTGGACACAGGGTTTAAAAACTCCAGCAGCACTGCTGTGTCTCATCCAACACAACACCACCACATCAGTGTCACAGCAGCTCTGAGAATGATCAACCACCCAAATCATATGAATAAGACTGATAGAATTATTATAATAATTGTCAAAATCCATACTATAAATATGTAAATGCAGAACGGATTTTCTACATTGCAAATATGAGGTTTAGGGCTTATCCAACTTAACCAACAAATTATATCATGGAAGCCCTTGTGAATAATTTGTGTAAAGTAGGAACTTTATTTTATTCCAGTTATTGAGAATCTTAGAGTTGACCAAGGGCATCATTAATTATTCATTATCATATATTATGCAGTGGAAATGATTGGAAAAATTGCCAGGTCTATGAAATTCATCCTGTTGTGATTAAGCAAAACAGAACCACACTTGATACAGGAAATAAAAATAACCCTAAAAAATGACATGGTATGTGTACAGTCATTCTGAACACCATGCTGTTTGAATTAGAATCGTTCTTATATCTCTAACATACTGTGTATCCGACACATGCAGCAGACTGAGAGAACTTTCCCACTGTTCGTGGTTGATTGAAAAGAGAGTTCATCAAATACAATGCCTCTATCTAACCTTCCCTAAACAGACTTTGGAGAATATTACAATTCTTATAAGTACGCAGAATTCGTTCAGACCAAACCAAATGAACGTAGACCTGTCTGTTTACTACATCAGCCTCAGAGACACATGGAGGGAGAAGGCTTTCAGATAAAGAGTCTGGATGAAGCCTGAGGGAGAACCAGATTTGTATTTGTATATTTTCAAAAACTGGCTTACACCTTGGTTCCTACAAAGTCTTTACTTTTTCTTTTACGAGCCTCCGATTAGGAAAAAGGTCGTTATGGTTAGAGGGCTGAGAGCGAGGAGTGTTTTGACGAGGCCATCTGCCAAAATGAGTCTCTGGTTTGTGCGTCAGAGCACTTGGCTTTAAGGCCATCCTGTCAAGAAGACAAAACTACTGCTTCAGAAACACATGACATCTCTATATCCAACACAGAGTGACCTCTGCGAGACTCGTTCTGTCTACCTACTTCAAAAGGGCAATATCTAGTCCTTCAGAAACAGACCTACATGTTTGACTGACGACAGTAGTGGAGGTTGTCTACATTGAGTTGCCAGATTATTACATGCTGTGCAACATAAGATGTTGTTTCTAGCCTCAGTTACTGGCCATCTGAGCACTAAAATGACCCCGATATTTGGCACAGAACTTGAGGACTCCAGCATCTTTCAAATGATTTTGATCATGTTTTGTTCATGTACAATCAGGAATCAAAACTGGACTGCAGAATGAGCAGTAGAGAAGATATTGTTCTGTTCATATGAGGCCAGGCTTTTTTAGCATCACACCAGTGTAAAGGTCAGAATTTGGTGCAAGCAGCTGGAAGATAGTGTAAGGAATATTTTCTTTATACATTAGGACTCCTGAAAAGCAGTAGTGGCTTGAAAATGTGGCGTATTTAAATGTTTTCAGGTTGTTTTTTTAATGTTTGATTTGAAAATGCTGATCAAGTCGATTTTCAGAAACTATTTTCCAAAGTTTCCAGATGTGTGTGGACAAGGTCTGAGTAAAACATCTGTGGGCTGGTAATTCATCCTAGTTATTCAGCACTGTAAGCAGCTCCTGGTCTCTTGGACCATGCTCACATTTCATTATTTAACTTATTGTAGTTTTCTCTTTTCACAAAAACTCATTTCATTGGCCCAAGACATGCTGTAAACGCAAGGAGTTTTCATGCAGACATCTCATTATCTACCTCCCATCTGTCCTCCCTCGCAGTTCAATATCTTTAGGACTAGTTGCAGTGAAAATTGTGATCCAACATTTCATTCAACATCAACAACTGACTTAAGGTTTTTGTGTCTGTATCAAGTGCTCTCTGACTTGTCCCAACACCTAGATTAAAGCCTCCTTGGAAATGTAAAACCTGCAGCGAAGCGGGGACAAAAAGCTCTGAAGAAATGCCAGATGAGTGGGTGTCCATAATATGTCCATATAGTGTTAGGGTTAGGGTGTCTACACACTAGACAACGCGGTAGATGCATAGGCATGCAGTTCTTGTCCATCTAGAAGGTGTGTACATGGCTGGAGCAGGGGCAGAGTGCGTAGCTCAAAATCCAGTGGGAAAGTTTACAACTGAAAAGGAATATGGACCATTAAATACCAGACAAAACCTGAATACCAGACATTTTTACATTCTGCCAATCTGCCATCGTACTGGGAAAAAGAACACTGCCATGATTCGCCTTTCCTCCATTCTGATTTTTCATCTGTCATTGGTCTGTGCCGCCCACCCTCATTTCTATTGGTTGAGGTGGCTCCACTTCAGAGTCCGTTGCAGCAAATGTTGAACTTTTTTGACATGTTCGGGCACGTTCATGTTCCATCAGAGCTGACGCAGAGTCCTAACTGAAATACATTTGAGGAATGCCTTTCTGATGCTCCATCAGCCTCTAGTGTGTAGGCACCCTTAGATTTATGGTTAAACATGATAAATTTACCAGAAACATCTCTAAAACCGAAGGTCGGAGGGGTGGCACTAGGTGAGAATGGGAAAATGGGCTGCGATGATGTGACCTTACATTGTTCCATGTATGACAGAGTTGAGAATGTTCCCACCACTCAGCTTCACTGACGAGGCACCACTGATGAGTAGCAAAAATGTCTTCAGGATTGAAGCACAAGCCCAGTTGCCTTGATTTACAGCTGGTGGACGATGTGTTTGTGTGTGTTTAATGTTTTTCACCACATGACTGAATAGACCTCAGAGACTGAGGAAATGTGAAGCCTTGTCTGGCCTTGGGAGGCTCTCATAGTGAGTCAGGATTATGAATGAGGGAATGAAAGAAACAGGGTCAACTCTTCCGGTGAAAGAAGAGCACGAAATGAATGGAGACGATGACGTGTTCAGCCCCCGTGGCTTACCTGCTGCTTTCTGGCGTTTGGTGATTGGATGTGATGGACTTGACCAGGCGTGAAACTTCATCAGGCAGAGAGAGAGAGAGAGAGAGAGAGAGAGAGAGAGAGAGAGAGAGAGAGAGAGAGAGAGAGAGAGAGAGATCACTGTGAGAAGTATTAGGTGTCTCTTTTTCCACTGTCTTTGCATGCACATATTTAGGACCAGACAGCACAAGTCAATACTGATGTCCCTCACATTTTTTACACTGGAACATTTCCTCTGGTATGACACTGATATTCCTGAGTTCTGTTGTGATCAATGGCTGTTGCAGTAAGGTGCGAGGTGTCTGGGTTCCACTTTAAAATAAAATTACACTTATAAAGTTTTATAAATGGTTTAAAAGCCTATTAAATTTGTGGATATTAATTAGGGTGTAGGGTGGCACTGTGCTGCACCAGGTAGTGTTGCAGTCACACAGCTCCTGGAGGTTGTGGGTTGTGGGTTCAAGTCCCGCTCCAGGTGACTGTCTGTTAGGAGTTTGGTATGTTCTCCCCGTGTCAATGTGGGTTTCCTCCGGGTGCTCCGGTTTCCTCCCATGGTCTAAAAACACGCTGGTAGGTGGATTGGCAAGTTGAAAAATTGTCCGTAGGTGTGAGTGTGTGTCGCCCTGTGAAGGACTGGAGCCCCCTCCAGGGTGTGCTCCTACCTTGCACCCAGTGATTCCGGGTAGTCTCCAGACCAACTGCAACCCTGCAAGATCTGAGGTTTAACAATATAGATGGATGTAGGTTTACTATTTGGCAAACAACAGGTCACCGTTGCCCTTTCTATGTATCAATGTATTAACAACATAATTAATAACAGATTTTAAACCATTTATAAACTTTTATAAGTGTAGTCTTTTTCTTAAGTAGTAATGGTGTCTGTCCTACCCATTTTACTTTGGTTCTGTTTCTTTGTCTTTTACTCCTCCATCTTGTTTTTCTTGTGCTTCCATGTTTGATTCTGTCTCCATGTGCTTCTTTGTTTGTTTGCTTTCCCCATGTGCTTCTCACTTTGTTAACCACACCCTCATCATGTGTCTTAATCTTTAATCATCCTAATTGTGTTCCTCCCTACTTTCCTAGTTCCTAGTTATGCACTTATGAAAATGTGCATAAAAAGACTGAATGGATAAGGTAAAAAAAAGAGCAAAAACACCCAAATATCACAAAAAAATGTAATGCTCAGACAAGGTGTAAAATGTAAAATATATCTAAAGATCAAATATGTGAAAGGGGGATGGAAAAGTATTTTTGTAAAAACAATAATTTTTTTATCTTGTTCGTCTGTAAAAATTATTCAGATTTTTTTTTTGAACTGGATAAGCGGTTACAGATAATGAATGAATGAATGAATGTTTACACTTGAGGGTACCACCACAGAGACAAATTTTCTGACAGTGTAGAGTTCCTTGGCCTTAGCTTTCCCTGTTGATGTCTTTTCTTAAACGTCTCTTCTCATTTAACACATTCTGTCTCATAGTGTTTCATTTCCCATCTCTCATCTTTCAGTAAGAGTATTGGTTCTCTCTCGGGTTATTAATCTGGTCTCTGTTTCCCTTCTGTCTCTCTCCGTCTTCTTTGGTTTTCTTTGTCTCTATTTAGTTTGAGTTTATCGATTTTTTCTGATCTCTGCTTCTTAGTTCTCTTAGTGTTTTGTTCAGTGTTTTCAGCTTTGATTTACATCCTTGTCACTTCCCTGGAGTGTATATTATTCTGTGTTTTCTTGTCCTCTCTTTTTGTGCATTAAAGTTTTCTTCCTTATTCTGGGTAAATAAAAAAAAAATCTGTACATACTTCCGATTCCTCGTGCCTCGTTCCTGCAATGTTTAATGACACAAGGAGATTTTGTCATCCCTGTGGATTCACTGACACTGAGGAACAATAAGTAAAGTAAAAGCTGTTTAACAAAACCCAATAAGACCAAGAAGAATTATGGAAACTCAACACAGCATGCTACAAAATTTAAAGATAGTTAAGATGTCCAGATTGTGTCTGGCTTTACTTTACTTGGTCAGATTCAAAACCATGTCTGGAGGTCACCCTTCTGATGGACATTAATTGATTTTTTATTATGCTCTCAAGGAAGCGCTACTGTCTCTCTGAATGATGCTCTATTAGGGTATTGTACATATTTATGGAAAACACCTTTAGAAAAACATCTATTTTGAAAGTCAGCATACAAATAAAACAAAAGTGAATTGAAATGTCTCATTTCCTCTCTCTTTCTCTCTCTATTTCTCTAGAAAAGGCACCCTCCTGGCAAACAACAGCTTGGCTGTGATTGCTGCACTCTTATTGGCTCTGGGAGAGAAGGCTGGGTCCTTTGAGATGCTCATCATTGGCCGCTTCATCATCGGCATGGATTCAGGTGAGTCTGGACTGGCCACGATGGATGTTTTTTTGTTTTCCAGTGGTTCAGTTGGTTGTCATATTTTTTACTAGACTGAATTAACAATGGAGATGGTGTCATGTATTTAACCGCTAAATATACAGTGCACTCAGACCAGTTGTTGAAGTATCCTCACCCAGATGTTTCCATCTTAATATTTAAATAAATTGATTCATTGATATATATCCTGTAAACTATCATTACCTTTAATCTGCAGTGATGCCTCAGCAATCTGAGCCTGGAAGTCCTGGAGGATACCAGTGCAATCTTTTGTTTTGCAATTTTTTAATTTTAATTTAATTTAAGCAGGCACAATTTCTTATTCACAATAGCAGCCTGGCAAGTAGCAAGGGCAATGTGAGCAAAAAGGGGATAAAAGAGGGGATATCTGTAAAGAGAAAAAGAACAGGTCAAGTATAAAACTCAGGAGTAAAACAGGAGTAAAATAGTATAAAAACAGGAGTAAAATATTATAAAATATTAACAGGAGTAAAATATTATAAACAAATTTTACATATTTAATGAGCAGATACATGTACTCTCTGGGTGGGTAGAATGGCCCCACTTCCCCCACCCCAGCATCACTCGTTGCCATGCTCGGTAGCACAGGGTGGAACTAATGTACTTTATACAATATATTTTGTAAAGAGCATGAGTAAATGACTGAAAAAGGCATGCAGCACAGTGCAGAAATGGGAAATCATTGACTGATACAAATGGACTGGTTAACTAATTTAACCTTTTGTTCCCAAGCTTGTGTATTTTGATCGTACCTGTCAGTTTTGCTACAGTCGTGTCATTACTGTAAAACCATTTTCCTGCAGCTTACAGCAGCATCTGCTCCAGTATTTCTCCAGTATTTAAGAAGCACATATTTTTAGGGTTTAACTGAAGATACGGCGACTAAAACTAGGTTCTAAAGCTTGTTCAGATGCTGAGTAGAGAATATGTTGTGATCGGATTGTAAATTTAAAGTTGAGTATGATGGACAGAAATGTCAGTGTGTTGGATTAGCCATCAAACAGTTCATAATCTGCAATAGCATGCAGGTTGCACCATGTTAGCTACTGTACCGAGAGTGGATGAAGTTCCATCATCTTGCTGGGGATCAGACTCATGTTCAGCTCAGTGGAGACTGTGGGTGAAGAAGAGGTCAGCGAATACCCAATGAAAGCTTTATATGCTTTAAAAAAAAAAGGTCAGAGAAGTCAAAGCCGGTCCGTGAAAAAGTGTCTGAATGTTTGGTTCAGAATAAGATGGAAGTTTGGGGAGAAGTTGAGTTCGTTCTGGGTGGGTAGGATGTCGATCCTTGTCTCCACATCACAAGCACAATGATCTGGAGACTTAACATTCTCGTCTATGTTTGTTGAGTTCTTCAGTGGTGCCCTGTAACCAGCAGCTGCAATATTTTCCTTCACGTCTCAGGTTGGTGGCATTATGTGTAATTAAGGGAGTTGTAGCTGAAGGGGGATTGCTGATGACGGAATTGGGGTGAAAGTTGGGCAGGCTGAACGAATGGATGAATAGATGTATGGAAGGATGGATGGATGGATGAACAAACATATAAAGTTTTAAGAACCCCAGAAGAGAATACCATATGAATAAAACAAATGTAAAATTTGCTAGAACTCTTAAGTATACACTATATATTTAACAATATATTGCAATTTTAGCAACAGTAGGTAGTTTTTTACCTTAAAATGTATAGCTTCAAAATCATTGTGATACCTCGCTGAGCTGTAAAATTGAGAATAGAAGCTCTGCTGTTGCTATTTTGGGCTCAGCACTGCAGAAACTGCACTATGGAACATTTGGAGGAGGGTAGGAAACCAACACCCACACCTCCTCTCTCCCCCATGATTTCTGGACAGTGCTGTAAAAGTAAATGTCACTCTTAAACTGTTAAGGAAACCCTAGCGCAAAAATGCCAAAGGTTACCCAGTGTCCCTTTAACATGTATTTCTGTATGAGGGCCTGTATGAGGAAATATACAGATATACAGAAACTGTACTTTGTCATGTGCAGAAGTGTGTATTTGTGGAGGATGTAGAGGATATATTTCAGCTTGTTTAATCAGCAGTATTTGATATTTGCTTGTAACTGTAGGAACAACATTAAATTCCTTCCCTCTTTTCCCTATTGCTCAGGTATTTCTCTCAGTGCTTTGCCAATGTATCTGGGGGAGATTTCTCCACGAGAGTGGCGTGGATCCATCGGTCAGTTTAATGCTGTCTTTATTTGCCTGGGAGTATTCGTTGGACAGTTGCTTGGGCTGCCAGAGATTTTCGGACATGTGAGTGTGTTCTTCTTCACTTTGAAGAAATCCCTACAAATGATACACGCTGTTATTTTTAAATGCTAAATAAGTAAGCAGTCTGTAGAAAACTACATCTGTGCATTCTAATTACTACTTATTTGCCAAATGAAACATTTGAAAGGGAAAATTAAACAAGGAATGTGACCAGTGTAGGCAGGAACACACCCTGGAGGGGGCGCCAGTCCTTCACAGGGCAACACACACTCACACACTCACAGACACTTTTGAGTCACCAATCAACCTACCAACATGTGTTTTTGAACCGTGGGAGAAAACCGGAGCACCCGAAGGTAACCCACACGGACACGGGGAGGACACACCAAACTCCTCACAGACAGTCACCCGGAGCGGGACTCAAACCCACAACCCAAGATCCCTAGAGCTGTGTGACTGTGATGCTACCTGCTGCACCGCCCCACACACATACACACACATATTGAGAGGAAAGTTTTCAAGTAAGTTCTGTTCTTGTTTTTTCTGTAGTTCTTCTTTTCTCTTACTCTTCTTATCTGTCTTTCCTGCCTCAGAGAGAACTCTCACATCACTGCTGACCACTGTTTAGTCCAGAATTCCTTTGACTAAAAACAAACTCACATTTTCATCAGATCTTCAGGCTTGGCCTTTACAAGTGTAGTTTTGGTTGATTTGTCATGGTATTAAAATCAGGGACAGAGAAAAACTCTCAGTAAATGACATCTGACAGTGACATTTTTATTAATAAATATATATATATATATATTATAACATTTACATACATACATATACACACGTCTGTTTGCACAGTGATTAGTTTGTGTTTAATGGGTTGAAACTCATTTCCAAAGCACTTTGGAGCTTTACAAGCCAAAGGGAACAGATCCCTAATTGAAGTAATTCTGTGAAGGCAGTGATAAAAATGCAGTGTGTTTATGCAAATGCTAATATATGTACACTTGCATGCGCTGATGGTGAAGTAAAGTCATGAAAGACTTAAAGTCAGTGTAAATAAGATGGTTAGAGTGCAGTTCAATGGAAGGATTTGCAATTATATTGAACTAGTTTTTTATACATGAGTTTTCCAAGCACTCTTTAGAACCAGGAAGGTTTATGTACAGGTGATGGTCATAAAATTAGAATATCATGAAAAAGTTTATTTATTTCAGTAATTCCTTTCAAAAAGTTAAACTTGTATATTATACTCATTCATTACTCACAGACTGTTTCAAGTGTTTATTTCTTTTAACTTGATGATTATAACTGACAACTAATGAAAAACCCAAATTCAGTATCTCAGAAAGTTAGAATATTGTGAAAAGGTTCAATATTGAAGACACTTGGTGCCACACTCTAATCAGCTAATTAGGCCTTTAAATGGTCTCTCAGTCTAGTTCTGTAGGCTACAAAATCATGGAGAAGACTGCTGACTTGACAGTTGTCCAAAAGACGACCATTGACTCCTTAAGGTGTCAACACCTTACAACACCTTAAGGTTTGTAAGGTGTACAAATAAAATTTTATAGCATTTTTTGTGTAACGTATAATTGTCATTCATAATTCAAACATTCCCAGCTCTTTTGTCATTTTATGGTGACTGTTGTGTGTTATTAAAAATTACAATTCTCATTTTATTCAACAAAATATAACCTACAATTTATGTAGTGTGAAAATGGCAAGTGAAGAATTTATTGGTCCCTGCATTTGTTATGATCTCCATCAGTAAAAAGCACTACAAAGGCATGTGATGGATGTGTTTTGTTCTTGGGGATAATGGTGTCTTTGGGAGCTTTAGACCCCTCTGGTGGTCTTTTGGCATTGGGCATGATGACATTGAACTCATATGCATCTGATATAAAGCATCTCATTCTACTGACTATACTTTTCTTGGGAGATTTTAAATATAAACTTAGCACAAAATAAAGATATCTTTTGGATTGAGCCCTAGTACCATCTCCATCAAGCTGCCATTACTGCCCTTCACTGTCAGGACCGTTTGCACTGGTGTCGGCAACACGTGCACTGGAACCTGAACATGTGGAGGAACGTTACGTATCAAAGTGTGGAGAAGATGTGGAGATCGCAATTCTGATTGCTGCACCGATAGAATAACATCTTTTGGTGGAGGCAGTGTGATGGTGTGGGGCGGCATCTCCCTCACTGGAAAAAATGAGGCTTGTCATCATTAGAGGCAATCTCAATGCAGAGAGATATCGAGATGAAATTCTGCAACCAGTGGCAATCCCATATTTCCACAGTCTGGAACTGAACTCTCCAAGATGAGAAAGCTCGCCCCCACAGAGCGTGGTTTATCAGAGACTACCTCCAGAATTTGGGAGTGGAGAGGATGGAATGGCCTGCCAGCGTCCTGACCTCAACCCCATTGAACACTTGCGGGATCAGCTTGGGTGTGCTGTTCGTGCCAGAGTGACCAACTCAACCATGATGGCTGACTTGCAACAAATGCTGGTTGAAGAATGAGATGCCATCCCACAGCAGTGTTTGACCAAGCTAGTGATATATATGTGTATGTATTGCATCTACATTCATACACATACTAAAAAGGCTGTACTTGACATATTCTCAGCAAATGTTCATGTTTTATGATTTCTCTACCTCATTTCTCACCCAACTTACTGTATTAGGCTCTTAAGCCTATCAGGCTCTTAAGCCTATCTGTATGTGTGTGTGTGTGTGTGTGCGTGTTTATGCTTGGTGCATACTGGAACTGGCAAGCTCACAACTTTGTTTGTAAGAGAAACTTCAGTGGCAGTCTTTCTCGCCTTTATTCTTTTATATTTGAGTAAGGCTGTGTATTGTGTGTGAATTGGACTGAACTTGAGTGAACGAACACACAGCACAGCGTCCCCTCACTGCAGGAAGCGCACTGTCTCTGTTTCTCGCTCTTTTTAAAAGTGCAGAGCTAGTGCTGGAGAGATTAGATGGAGCAGAAGGAGAGAGAGAAGTGCTTTGGCGCAGCGCGTGTGAGTGGGTGGGTATTGATCGGGAGGAGCCCTGCTGATGGTGAAGGCTCAGTTACAGTGTCTCTGAGTTTATGAGAGCACAACAACTGCTCATCAGCAGCAGACGAGCAGGCTGTATCCTTGACTGGCTTAAAAACATCGTTGCATCTTTATAAAACACAAGCTGTCCCCAGACATCTCTCATCCATCTGTAGCTACACATTTGTAAAAACACAGTTATGTGATAAATATATTTCACCATCAATGGTTTGCATAAATGTCTGATTGCACTAATGAAAAACAGTGTAGAACTAGTAAAAATGTAATATAATTTTTTCCTAAACTTCCTCCCAACACACTTCTGACCTGCTGCTAGTGCAGCATCATTGCAAAACTCAATGCTCTTTGAGGAGAACACCAAATATGTCACATGTGTAATAATGTATTATTTAGTGTAATAATGTTGTGCAAAAAAAGGGTCCATGGAGTTCCACATTAACTGCTTAGCAGCACTGTAGTAACCATAGCAGCCACCTAGCAACATCTTTGAAACATCTTTGAAAATTTGGGACACATGGGATAGCAATATGCAACTATCATAGTAACCACCTGGAACACCTTAGCAACCAATAGACATAGCTTAGCAACCACCTAGCATAGCAATGGGCCATAGTAACAACATATCCATTTAGCAACATCTTTGCAGCTGCCTAGGACTCTGCTATCACATTAAATGGCATGCTAACCACACTAGCTACCTGCAACACCCTTCAACCCCCTGAAATACCTTAGCAACCACCTGGAATACCTAAGCAACCACCCTAGCAACAACCTGGAATATCAAAACAACTGCCAAGAAGAACTTTAATGAAAACTTACGTTTTCAATGTGTGTTTTTGTGTGTTCTTACATTCTCTTGTTCTTGCTTTATCATCTTCCGTTGCTGAAGTTAGGTTCTAATACTCAAGAACATGAAATAATGATAAGAAGAAACACTTTTATGTATCCCCTTTGGGAAATTTCTTCTCTGCATTTGACCCATCCATGGTAGTGAACACACAAACACACACTAGTAAGGAATTCTTTACAAATACTAGTGGCAGTGAGCATACACACAACTGCAGCAGGGGGCTGCCAAACACCTTGGCGCTCAGGGGCAATCTGGGGGTTAGGTGCCTTGTTCAGCCATGAATGAATATTTCCTTGCCAGTCTCAGGAAGTGAACCGGTGACCTTTTTGGCCTCAAGCTCGCTTCTCAAACCATGGCTGCCTCCAAAAAGCACCTGGGTGTTATTCTCAGTCCACGCAAAACAGCCAGAATGCATTGGTTTGCACCTGACCAACGTGAACAACCTGAAAAGGCCCATCTTTCACTGCAGCATCTTTCAAGGTGACGTATCTTCAATGTTCTTCTCAAGTACGTTCTTCTAGTGAACACAAGTCCATTTTTGTGTTTGTTGCATTGATAAACAGTTCATAGTACAAATTTAGCAACACCTTAGGATTCACCTGATGCACCAACATAACAACCTATTATACCATAACAATTACCTGGAACACTTTTACAACCATTTTAAATACAATAGCAAATTCCCTAATAACAAGGAGCAGAGTTGCCATAGCAAACACCAACGATACTTTAGCAACAGCACACACATTAGCAACAACCTGAAATACTTCTGCAAACGTCATGTGAACACCTGGGGACGTCATATGCTGCGCAAAAATCCTTTGTTTTATTCAGGAAATGCAGTAGTTTATATTATTTAGAAATGATGTAGATATATGACTATCAATTTACATATTTTATAAAACTATATAAATTAGTTTTAGTACCTACTTGGCAGAATATATAGAAGACATCTGGTAATCTAATTCACTTGATTCACTCTGAAATGTTGTGTAGAATCAGGGCTGAAAGTTGGTAGTTGGTGTCTGTGTATGTTAGAAAACCGTGCGCTCTGGTGAGAATTTTTTAAACATGGTTTTCTAAAGCGCTTGCAGGCAGTGTTATGGCCAGCACACTATGTTAATAGATGGTTTGGTTCCTTGGGCTATTGTCTAAAAGCTTCTTAGATAACCTCTATATATGTTGGCTGTGGGCAGTAATTCCACACTGCAATTTGACGTCCAAAAACTTCAATATTTCATTTATCTAGAAGAACGACAACTCAGATACATACATGTCTTCAGGGTGTGTTTCCATGTGTAATGAGTGTGATCACAGATTAAAGGGTTCAAATGTAACTGTTTTGGTTTGGGGTTGGTGTCTTTGGAGGCAATGGCCCCTGGCTGATTTATTCTGTATTTATTCTTAGCCAGTTGCTCACGGGCGGCTGGAGCTGTGTGTGTAGTGTGTGATTGAACATCACTCATTGTGGACAGGCTTTAAAAACACACGGGACACTGAGCCGAGCGTTGCGCCAATCATTAAGAGAATTGAGTTAACTCATCGTCTCTGCTCAGTGCACTGTTAATGTCATTATAAACAGAGCATTCGCAAATCAATGTCAACGATTGGCTGTGAATGTGCATCACAGTGAATGTGCAGATCACAAGCTGAAATCTTATAGCAGAGGGACTGGACTCACATCAGTGATGTGTGAAAGAAAGACAGAACACAAGGTCAGTTGATCAATCATTTAGCAGTGAGATTAGAGTGAAAGACGACTTCCTTTCTTTCTTGTATCTTCTTAAATGTGGGCTGTTAAATACTGTGTTTCCTTTTTTTTTCATTTTTGGGCCAATAAGGATATAATGTAGTGACATAAACATTACAATACCACAGGTAGTCCTGACAGGTAGTGTGATTGGCTGGGAGATGTTTTAGGAGTATTAATCCACTATATTCATAATCACTAACACTGAAATCCCCAGTTTAATATCATCTAAACCAAAACATACACATAATTTTGGATACAATATTATTCCCAAGAACAGAACAAACCCATCACATGCTTCTGCAGCGCTTTTTCCTGATGGAACTCAAAACAAATGCAGCGACCAATATATTCTTCTCTCTCCATTTTCACAATACTTCATTCATTCATTCATTATCTGTATCCGCTTATCCAGTTCAGGGTCGCGGTGGATCCAGAGGCTACCTGGAATCATTGGGCAAGGCAGGAATACACACTGGAGGGGGCGCCAGTCCTTCACAGGGCAACACAGACACACACACACACACACACACACACACACACAATCACACCTATGGACAATTTTGAGTCGCCAATCCACCTACCAATGTGTGTTTTTTTTTGACTGTGGGAGGAAACCGGAGCACCCGGAAGAAACACACGCGGACACAGGGAGAACACACCAACTCCTCACAGACAGTCACCCGGAGCGGGAATCGAACCCACAAACTCTAGGCCCCTGGAGCTGTATAACTGAGACACTACCTGCTGCGCCACCGTGCCGCCCACAATACTTCATTTTTAAGTTAATTTTTTAAAAATAAAATGACAATTGTGATTTTACTACACAACATTCATTCATTCATTCATTATCTGTAACCGCTTATCCAATTCAGGGTCGCAGTGGGTCCAGAGCCTACCTGGAATCATTGGGCGCAAGTCGGGAATACACCCTGCAGGGGGCGCCAGTCCTTCACAGGGCAACACAGACACACACACATTCACTCACACACACACACCTACAGACACTTTTGAGTCACCAATCCACCTACCAACGTGTGTTTTTTGGACTGTGGGAGGAAACCGGAGCACCCAGAGGAAACAAACGCGGACACGGGGAGAACACACCAACTCCTCACAGACAGTCACCCAGAGCGGGAATCAAACCCACAACCTCCAGGTCCCTGGAGCTGTGTGACTGCGACACTACCTGCTGCGCCAATGTGCCGCCCACAATACTTTTGAATACTCAGGGTTGGGGTGGGTCCCGAGCCTACCTGGAATCATTGGGCACAAGGCAGGAATTCATACTCATACTCACAGCAGCACGGACACTTTTGAGTCGCCAATCCACCTATCAAAATGGGTTTTTGGACCGTGGGAGGAAACCCATACGGACACGGAGAGAACACACCAAACTCCTTGCAGGACAGTCACCCGGAGCGGGACTTGAACCCACAACCTCCAGGTCCCTGGAGCTATGTGATTGCGACACTACTTGCTGTGCCACCATGCCGTCCTTAATGTCACACATAAACACTTTAAAACGTATTTGTACACTTGCTATTTCCCAAATGTTTTTTTTTTTCCTGTTCTCTTTATCTTAAAACCTAACAATAGACAGTGAGGACGATTAAACATGCTTCTCAGTCACAGCTCTCATGGATATATCTAAAAATAAAGCACAAATGGTATAAACCATTTCTACTGTAAATGATGCAACTTTTAAGGTGGAGCGGCAAACAAAAACATAAATAAGTAAATGAATATATAAATAGATGTAAAGATTCAGCTTCTCTTTGTAGAATGTGTGTTTAGCTGCTCATTTCTCTGTTTCCATCTTTATGAAGTGTGCAGATATGATTTCATTCCATTTGTGGTATTCTGTACATTGGTTATTATTTTTATTATTATCACTTCAAAGTTAAAATATCATACTAAATATCTTCCACCCTTATAAATCCAAACTGAGAAATATTCTGATATATTTTCTCTCTATTTTTCTCTGTCTAAAGGACAACGTTATCAGCTGATTCAGTTTTCCATATGAATGTAACTTAATTGCAGTGCTTTTATACAAATTTGAATGTGTTATGGTTTGTTTGGGTGTAGAGGGTGGTGTGTTTGCTTTAAGTTATTTGTTCATTTTAGCTGCATTATTTCCACTTGCGCTAGGTAACTAAATAAATAAATAAATAACAGGAAGCATTAATTCATTCATTATCTGTAAGCGCTTATTCAGTTCAGGGTCACGGTGGGTCCAGCGCCTACCTGGAATCATTGAGCACAAGGAAGGAACACACCCTGGAGGGGGCGCCAGTCCTTCACAGGGCAACACACACATTCACTCACACACTCACATCTACGGACACTTGTGAGTCGCCAATCCACCTACCAATGTGTTTTAGGACTGTGTGAGGAAACCGGAGCACCTGGAGGAAACCTATGCGAACACAGGGAGGACACACCACACTCCTCACAGACAGTCTGACAGGAAGCAATAATTTGTAAATTCCAATTTTAATCTGCCCTATACATAGATACACCATTACAAAAGCTATGATAAATAGATACCAGTTACCATCGATTTCGAAAAACAGACCCAACACTTCTTCTCTGCCTGCCTCACAGATATTATTGGTCACGTGGATTGTGTCCTAATTAAGGTAGCACCTCCACAAGCTTGAGAAGGCATTGCGTATAAGTAGCTATCTAGATTTTTAAAAACACTTTACTGCCTTCAGTAAATCGCTCACGTGAAGACGTTAGATTGTTAAATGTTACTGTTCCACATTAAATGCTGCAGTGGTGACACACAAGTGTCAGGCTTAAGATGTGTTTTTTAGGCACTTTGAACGTAACTTCATCGGCTTTTAATGTAGAAAAGTACATTGAAACAAGAAGCAAGGTTTATTTTTTACGTGGACGGTTTGTATTTTCTAAACAACATAAGGAGAAATGTGTAAAACTCATCAAGACCTTAAAATTTACCAGAAGCTCAACGTAATGCACCATTTTAAGGTGGAAGGGAAAAATAGAACAAAACCTCATTTGTTGGCTGTAGCAATGAGGTTTTAGTTGCTGTTGTGAGTGGTTCTAGAGTAAACTAAATTATTACTGCAGTGACTCAATACATTGATGTATAAACTTGAAATAGGCTGAGGCACACATAAACCGAAAAAACAAACAAACAAACAAACCCATTTTACTTAAAGTTATTCACTAAAAGAGAGTTTAGTTTGGAGACTAACAATAGCCAGTCTTCTATATAAAGGCATTTCACCCCCCCTTAAGATTTCACATTGTAGATGCTGTATTGGTCCCCGTATGAATGGATGAAATAGGACAAAAGCCTAAGATACAGTGATTTATTCTCATTTATTCAGAATTAAAAACATATGGTTCCCGTGGAACAGATTCTGTATAATTTGAATTTCATTTTTAGGGCAAGAAAACTGCTGACAGATTTGGATTATTGGGTGGTCTATGCCTTTAATGTAAGTCAGGTACAGGCCTAAATTTTGTATGGTAGTAACCAATAGCATTGTTTGGTTTTGCTCTAATAAGTTGTTGGTGACCCCTGACTACAAACTCTGTGGTGTGGTATGTGACATATTAGCTGGTGTGCTGCAGTCATTACAGTAAACAAGCAAGACTCTGTACTGGTTTCCCATTATGACCTGAAGAAAAAGTGGACCCACCCAAACGTCATTTGTATAATTCACACCCTGCATATATGTCCATTTTATCATTCACCTCCATCAGCTTTTTCAACTTATTCTTCTTAACATTTTTATTAATTAAAGCAAATCATATAAATCATGTTAGTTTGTCAATGAGATTTCATAGAGTTTATCTATCTGTCTATCTGTATATCTATCTATTTTAATAGCTTTAAACCCCCTTGGCATTAATGATGCCAGCACAGCACCCATCTGTGGAGATAAATTTTGCCATTTTTCACTGTTCAGCATTTTTGCTGGAGGCTTTATGCCCTATTTTCCACTTCAAGATTCCCCAGTGGTCGTCTATAAAATTTGGGTCAGGTGAAATACTTGGCCAGGAGATTGTTTTCACTTGCCTCTACTATTTAGGCACATTCTGCTGTGTGTTTAGGGTTATTGTTGTGTTTGAATGATCTAATATTATTAACAGGATCTAAATTAATTGTTCTTAGTTTTCATTTCATTTTTTTCTTTTGTTGTTTGTTTTTTGGAAACATTCCTTTTCTAGTTTTGTGCTGTTTTATAACAGTTTATTTTTTATTTTTTAACAGAGGATGTCTTGGTGTAGGGCGGAATGGTGGCATAGCAGGTAGTGTCGCTTTCACACACATCCAGGCGCTGGGGTTGTGGGTTTGAGCCCCGCACCTGGTGATTGTCTGTGAGGAGTTTGGTGTGTTCTTCCTGTGTCCGCGTGGGTTTCCTCCGGGTGCTGCGATTTCCTCCCAGGGTCCAAAAACACACGGTGGTTTGGCTACTCAAAAGTGTCTATAAGTGTTAGTGTGTGTCACCCTGCGAAGGACTGGTGCCCTCCCCTGTTTGCGCCTAGCTATTCCGGGTAGGCTGAACTGGATAAGCGGTTACAGACAATGAATGAGGAATGAATGTCTGGGTGTACTGAGAGCAGATTTAATAAGTCTAGGAAAGTAACATTGTTAAGATTTTGGGGTTAATGAGGGTAACAGTCAATATTTTACAACAAATATAATGTTATGCTTCAGACATGGTCAATAAAACTGGAGAAACCTAAGGACTAAACTGTGACAGATGTGTTTGGCTCAGATGCTCTGCGCACAGGTGAGGAGCAGATGGAGTTGCTAGAAAACCTGTCTCTGTGTCTGACCAGAGGAATTTGATTATGTATGGGTGTGCATGTGTGTGTATGCGTGTGTGTTAAATGCTCTCAAGGTCCAGCCCTGTAGCAGCAGCTGCAGATTTGCTTTTATTGATTGAGATAGTCCTCAGGGACAAAGAGCTGTTGGTTTATAAAATCTCTCATCAGCTCTTCATTCACCAACTGGGGCTCAAGGGCACGCCACTGACATGATTCTCAGTGTTTGTGTGCATGTCTGTGTGTGTGCAAGCATCATTCAGGGCTGTGCAGGTGTTTTTTTTTTCTTTTTTTTCTTTTTTTTTTTTTTTACATGATTTTCTTCTTAAAGTGTATCACAAACACACACACACACACACACACACACACACACAGACAAAACACACCAAGAGACTAAGTTAATGAGAGTGTCTGGGATTTAATTACAGATTTAGTTTTGTCTGTGTTATTCCTTTGTTGTGTAGTTGCACAGAGCTGTAGAGGCTCGTATTGTTCTTTTGGAGAGTAATTAATGAATTGACTAAAGAATAATGTCATAACGGCAAAAGAGAAGTGCTTTTCTTTTACCAAGCTGAATGTGTTGTTTGTGTGTGTGTGTGTGTGTGTGTCTGTGTTTCATTGTTCATTTGTAGAAAAGTAAATAAAGTGCACATTGGATAGGAAAACCAGAAAATAACTGTGTTATCATGGAATATGGAGCGCAAACTGAGGATATTATTTTTGCATTATATTACATGTACAAATAAGTTTTAAAGCATTTCTGTCTAATATATAACTGTAATTCAAAATTGATTTTTTTGTTCTTTTATTGTAGCTAATGCGTATAGTATTAAAAATGGCAATTATAATTTTCCCAGTTTCCTTACACTTGTGACTGATTCTCATCACTTTCCCTGTGTCACAGGGAGTGAAAACAAAGAAACGGATGCAGGTGCCATGGTGGATTTAATAAACACAAAAGGAAACACTACACACAAAAACACAACACATGACAAGAGTTAACATCACTGTAAAAACAACAAAAGACATGACAAATGACTGACAAACTCTAGTCTCAAACACAAGGCTTATAGAGGGTTAGGGACTCATTGCTAGAAACGCCTCACTGTAGGGACATTGTAACACCCTGTTTCTCTTTTGCCATCATTTTACCTTTTTCTGCTTCTATTTTTATATTTTATTATATATTTCTACTTCAATTTTTTTATTCTATATTTAGTTTTACATTTCAATTTTTGTTGTCATTATCTTATTATTGTACTCTTATCTTGATGGTACCTATGGGTACCTCCCTCTGGAATCAATGAATTATCTATCTCTGTCTTTTATTTACATATACACATTCAAATGTGCAGTAATGTATTGAACGCTGCAGAACACTAACTGAATGTAGTTCACACATCACATGTAGTTGTTTTTGCTCGGAACTCTCCAACGGGGACAGAGTTTCAGGTAAAAACTTTCTCCAGTTTCCCCTGTGCCTGTGTTGTATAAACCATCTTGGAGCGTCCTGATAAACAACAGGTTTGAAAACGGATTTGAGTTTGAATTGAGCTGGCTTTGGCTCCTCAGCTCTATGGGACATAACTAGAGAACAATCTACACCGACTTATAATCTATGAAATATTTATTTTCATCTCTGGAAGTGTCACTCAGGGCAGCACTAAAGTGGCTCCCAGGAGGGGCTGTCATTCCCAGAGCCATCCGGCAGCGCGGTAATGGGATTCTGATCACTTTTAATGGCCGACTGCTATTTCAACAGAGCGACGTCTGGGTATGGGAAATCTGTCTTATCAACATCCTTTATTCTAGAGTCTGCTCCAGTGGTCTACACTGTAGTTTTACAGTGGGTATAAACATGTTATTTATTGTATAGTCTATCTTAGGAAATTCCCAGGAATGTCCAAAAATTCAACCCGGGGGTAGTCCTGTAGAGTCAGTACCATGCAATGAGACAGCCATTTTTGAATTTGAATATCTCTGGTCTTAAATCATAAATAAAGGGTTGTATTATCTCATTAACCCACATCAAATGTCATTTTTGGGTTTTTAAATTTATTTAAAATATTATAACTTATAATTTCTTAATTTCTGTAGAAAAAAAGTGATGAAAAGAACATTTACTCATACCATTTTCAACACTTATAGCCAGCAAGGATAATGGGCACCAAAAATCCCAGTTGTGCCCAGAGGAGCTTAAACACGCTCTGGGGCCCTGGGGCTATAGATTGTGCGCCCCGTGGGTCCAGTTAAAATCCGTAACATCAGCATAACACATTAAAGCACAACACAATACACTACATGTGAAGAGGTAGTCACATGCTAATCACCAGAGCCAAAAACCTTCTCCTGAAAACTCAGCATACAGCATTAGATTATTTTTAATATTTGTATTTATTTTTTAGCAAATTTAGCAAAGTCCAGCACTGCCCACTGCCTAACACTGCACCAGTTCAGGGTGTGTTCCTGCTTTGTGGCCAGTGAGAAAATAACAACCATACACTTACCAATATTCTGACATTGTATAAAAAAATATTTAGAATATTGATATTTTACACCCAAACCATCTCCACAAGTCAATCGTCTTTAGGAGCAAATTGATGAATGCAGACCAAATTTCCACGGTACTTGTTTCTGTGCCTAAATAACTCACGTAACTAATGTATGCAGTATTACGTGTGATTGCATGGCATCATTACATATATAAGTCAGAATATCACAATAATCACGATATTGATTTTTTTTTTATTGTTTACATTTTTTTTTACAATATTATTACACACAATAAGAAATTGCACAGCCCTAATCCATACGATCAAGGAAACACACTTTCAATCTGGAAACGCACTTTGTTCTTCACACTCGCTCACAAATATAAATAATTTTACTTTTACTACATTTATGATTTTGTATTTAATGTAATGGTATATAATTTATACACGCATCACACTTACTGAGAAGATAAATTCTCATGGAATGACATCAGTAGCTTTATTAATATAACTCATATAACTTTATGTGCATATCTCACTAATTTCCTTGACTGATATCCTCTGAGGCTGGACAGTCCTGGCAGTAAAGTTCTGTAGCATATGAACAAGGGATTTGAATATCAGGATTAGTTGATGTGATGAATTCATTACTTGCCTTAAAATATCTTTGAAAACCCTCAGAAGCTTTTCTCTGGAGTAGAAATATTTGAGCCAAGCATTGACAGGTTCAGGGTCATTTCTCTTGTGAAATATCGCTTTGCTTTAATAAAAGACAAGTGCTGGTGTGTCATTCTCTCTTGGGCAGCAAGCGTTAATGAAGCTGCACAGATGCTGTCTGCTCTCTGACTGACCTCTGCTGACCTGAGAAGATGGTTAAAGGAATTTCATTGGTTTTCAACCAAGTCGTATTCATGTTCAACTGTATCAAACCACTGATCAGCACAGACAGTTTCTTATTGGGGTTTAAGCAGGTTTGGTGATCCCTGGTCACATCCCATACTTGTTGATTGAAAATAGTTAAAACAGCACCCACATACAAACATAAATAAATCATATTTCATGTTTTTATTTGGCAAAATGAACGTTTAAAAAGGTATATCTACTGGAGGAAAGTATGCAGAGAAACAGAGGGACTACGGTTTGAAATTAGGCAAGGTAATTTTATTCATAGAGCACCTTTCACACTTTTCGTAATTCAAAGTGCTTTACAAAACAATTTAGAAATTTTACAGTAGAAGTTTTAAAATAAATATATATATATATATATATATATATATATTAAAATAGAAATTAAACCACTTATCCAGTCCAGGGTCGCAGTGGATCCAGAGCCTACCAGGAATCATTGGGCGCAAGGCAGGTACACACCCTGGAGTGTGTGCCAGTCCTTCGCAGGGTGACACATATTCACACACATAAAGGCCAAAAGTTGCCAATCCACCTACCAACTTGTTTTTTTTTTTGGACCATGGGAGCAAACTTGAGCACCCGGAGAAAATCCGGGTGGACACTGGGAGAACACACCAAGCTCCTCACAAACAGTCACCCGGAGCAGGACTTGAACCCACAACCTCCAGGCCCCTGGAGCTGTGTGACTCCGGCACTACCTGCTGCGCCACAGACATAGGCTGAAGTGTGATTCTAAGTGCAGCGCTATTCAAAGGCACAGGGCATCAGAGATGTCTTAAATATATTGGGGCACTATTTGGGGCAAATCTGTCTTCCAGGAGTATTTCAGGTGCAAGCTTTGTAGAACTACAAATATCTCAGTAGAGCAGATAAAAAAGGACAATGAGTGTAGGTAATTATAATGTTTTAATGGATTGTTGTATATATTATTTTCTTTCTTTCTTAATGTAATTAATACTCAATTATGTTCATTAGTAATTATTTACGTAGGTCAAGACACTGCAGTTTAGCCATTCCAAACTCTCAGACCAAGTCTCACATCTTTTATGTCCTGTCTGTATGAATAACCTTATATCTACTATTTACCTTTGTTTTTATATCATCTTTGAATTTTAGAATCTTATTTTATTTTTGTATTGGTTTATAAGAAATGCATCTTCATTGGACCAAATGGAACTGATTCATTATCTCTAACACCACACTTCATAAAGCTTATCGTAATCCTGTTATTACGTGCCTGTTTTTTATGGTAATTTGCTTTTGAGTGTGGCTGCCTACTTAGGCTGACTGAGTCAGATGTTTGGCCTGCAATGTGTTTGATGACATGGATCAGGATGTGAATTTTAATGTGACTTATGTCTTATTAGACGTGCACTTTGACATTTGTGGGTTGATAAATGTATTTCATCATGTTAATAAATCCATAACAATAGACATTATATTTAATACCACTGTTTTTTACATTGCAAACAGCTGCTGTAGTCTTACAGTAAATTACAAATCCGTTTTTACAGTAACAAACTGTTGTCCTAAACTACAACATGTTATTGCATTAGGCAATAATTCCGAAGGTGACATCCATAGTTAACATTCATTCATTAATCTTTGTCAGTCATTCATTAATTCATTAATTCATTAATTCATTCATTCACTTTCCGTAACTGCTGCAATCCTGTTCACCCACAGCTTATGAATTTTTAATTTACTTAATTTTATAAATTAATGAACACTATGATTATTTCTTATATTTTATTATAACGTTCATTTATACTTTTAATGCACATTATACCTTAAATGCTCAGTGCCATATTTTGTCCGAATGGATGGGAACACTGTAGCATTGTCAGTTAGCGCTAAGCACTTTGGGTCTTACTGAGCCTGTAACAAACAAAATTTTTGAAATGTCTGTGTTGATAACTTTTGAATCACAAGTGATATTGCAATCAATTTGTGAGACAATTCTGGTCTTCTTTGATATGCTACATGACCAACTTCCCATTGGAAAAGCTTTCCCTTGATCTAGTATGGCGGCTTTCAAGATGGTCGGCCATGTTCCGGACATGTAGCCTAAAAGATAGGCCCCCTCGGCCATTGCTTGCTGGAGTATTCAAATATGTAATTTTTACCTTTTGTTTTTGAAATTAAAAGGTGTCCTGCAACATTTAACTCACCCTTTCTCACATTCTCACTCTTAAAAATAAAGGTGCTACAAACATTTGTTTGAAGGATGCCATAGAGAACCAGTTTGACTAAAAATGTTTAAATGGATAGAGACCCTTAAGATCAAGTGATGCATTTTTAAACACAGCTCTTAAACAAACATGTTTCTTTATGGAATCAAAGGTGTTTGTTCTACAGCATTGCTCAAAAACCCTTTGTAGCACTTGAAGATAATAATAACCTTGATATAAATGAAAATGTACTCCAACAGCTTTAAAGTGGAGCAGATAATACTTTAACATTAGAAGCTATTGATTGGAGGTTGACCCTGCGTTTTTATGTTAATGCATATTTTTTTCCTGAAAACATCTGAAAACAAATTTATCCACACACAACCTGAGAAATGCGTGGTTGGAGCATGTTTGTGTGGTTACAAGTGGAGTAATAGCAGCGTCTAATTATTATACTAACTATGATTTCCTTTAGTATTATTCTTTCAGCTGAATGATGTTTTTTGCTGAAATTTTCTGCAGTTTATCAGTGTTAAACTCCACAGGATGTATTCTTGTAAAATGCTTAGTTATGTGTCACAGCTGTAAACTGTGTTGGACTGAGCTGAGGGATGAACGGTATTCAGTCCAGAAATTCTCAGGAATATGAGGCAGGTCATGTTTTAAGTTTGCAAAATGTTATTTTCGTGGCGTCTTATTGGCATGTGACACAGCTGAATAAAGAATTTGAGTTTACCTGGTTAAACAATAAGGTTCATTGATTTTTTTGGTGGAAATAGTAACAGAGAGCATGTTTTTTCAGTGCTGGATTATGCAAATAGCCAAATTAGTGCTTTCTTCTTTTTAAAGCCTGATAGCTCTATAACTATAGGTTACTACCACAATAGGTTGCCATCTCAAGTGTTTTTTTCAATACGTCTAAACAACTGCTGCAGATATGTTTCAGCAATTAATTCTATAGAGTGTCTAATATGACTAATTTTGTTTAACATAACATGATATATACTGCAACCCTGAAATGGATCAAGCTGGAAAGAATATGAATGAATGAATGAATGAATGAATGAATGAATGAATAACATGACATATTTTGTTGCTGAAACTAGAATGTGTGCTCTCAGTAAACTGCAATAATATAAATTAAACTGGTGGGTACTACTTTTTATAGTAAATAAATTATAGTATTATTAGTAAATAAATTATAGTATTTAATTTATTTATACTTTTTCTACTTTTTATACTTGTTTCATGTAAAAATAAATCACATGCCTATACTATTTGTGGGTTTGTATTTACTAGTTTACTAGAAGCAAATTTACCAAACAAAATCCTCATCTTGATGAGCGTACTTAGCTAATGTACATTTAATGCTAATTATAATTCTTTGAGTGTGTAGTGAAGTTACAATTGTCAATGTTCAGTGTACTAAAAAGACAGTGCACACTTAGAACACTTAGAAGCAGTCGATATTTGAGGATGTAATGATGGACACTGTTGTCCCACCATCTAATGGGAAACGGAAAGAGAAGAGTTTCTCACGTCTGGAAAATCTGTCCCAAATGGTGCCCTACTTCCTACATAATGCACTTTACAGATTAGTTTAATATTCTACATTGCATCTGCAGCTTGGTATGTATAGAAAGATTTCATCACGTCCTGTTTGTAAGAAACGGTGTAGTATTGAAATATTGTATTGTGTGTACTAGCCTGCCAAACTCAAACTTTTAAGATAAGTGCCTAGTATATACTGTGTAGTATTAGTGTGTAGTACACTATTGGGACACACCCAGTGTTGAAAAGTAGTCGCTGGGGTATTGTTAGGTGATTGCTACTGTATCCCAGGTTCTTGCTATGTGTGATGTATCAGACAAATGCTGTTTTGGCTGCTGTGTGTATAGTGATTTTGGTACAATAAGAGGTACGTATGAAATGTATTTTGTTTCAGAGGGTCAAGCACCACATTGTGCAGAGAGAGAGAGATAGAGAGAGATTGGGGAAGCTGTAGTAGTGTGTAAGGTGATGCTGTTGGTGTCTGGCATGAGAACTGACATTTTTACTCTGAAGGGCAAATGGCCAACCTGCTCAAAACAACACAGACACCTGCAATGGTGTGTGTGTGTATGTGCATGTGTCTTGGTACTCCTGTAAATATCCAAATGACCTCACATTGACTGGAAAACAGAATATAGTGTACAACTGTGTGTGTGGTTTTGTGTATGTGTGTGTGTGTGTGGCTCTGAGCATACTTGGTGAGTCAGTGACTGAATTCAGGTCAGTGACTCGTCCTCATGACCTTTATCAGTAAAGTAGTTCAAGAGTTGTGTCCAAAATGGCCGTCTATTCACTAATCCCTACATTACTCACTATATGCACTTTTAAAGGCACCTGAATTCCCGGAGGATGGTGAATGATTTTGGACGGTGTCCTATGTAGACATACAAAATGGCGGAACCCCAAAACATTGCACTATAATGTGAATAAAGCACAGTTTGAAATATCAGAGCTCTGACTATTCTGACTACTCTGACTCCGCTCACTATTCATATTACTCTACCAGGATTGCTACTAACAGTTAGTCCTTCCTGTCCGTCATCGAGCAGAAATATGAAATTAAGATTTTTTGAGTTTAAGATAATAAATAAAAAAGTAGTTTATGTGTTAAAATTTGTTGTCAAAAATAAGGTTTTTTGAGTAAGATATTTGTGGTCTGTTGAAACTTTCCAAATCGTGCTCAAAATTATTAACATTTATAATTAATGGTGTTCTCCTGCACAGCAAGGATGTATTTGAAGTTTGTAACAGACATTAACAAAAAGTTACCTTTTGTGTTGCACCATTTTACAGTTACTCTGTCAGTAAAGTGGCTTGGCATTGTTAAAGAAATGTTTTACTATTACTAATATTGAAATAAAACTAGGTTTGAGTGTTGGCTTCAAGAAATATTTGGGAAATCTAAATTGGATTCATTGGAAGATTTTTTTTGGATAATCTGATTTAAAAGTCCTTTTTTCCAGCTCCTGCCTGGCTTTGTCCATGAATATCAGCCCCTGTATTGTAATTGTGGTTTACAGCCTGTTTTATTACTTCAGTCTTTGTAAATTCTTAAACAATATTGACAAGAGTTTAGTTAAATTAATATTGTAACAAGTCATAGTAGATATAAAATAAATTAATAAAATAGAAGTAGATATTGTAACAGTCCCTGATGACTCCAGAGAAAGAGAGAGAGAGAGAGAGAGAGAGGCGAGAGAGAGAGAGAGAGAGAGTACTTATTAATTTACATTTACAGCATTTAGCAGATGTTATTATCCAGAGGAACTCACAGAATATGAAATTAAGACATAACTTATACTTAAAAAAGTATACTTATATATTAAAGCATGTACAAGTTATTAGATGTGAGTGGAGTGGAGAAAAATTTCAGTATTTCAGTCATTGCTCTGGGCAAAAAGATGGCCATAAATCCTGTAGCAGACTCTATCTGTAACACACTCTGCTGGCAAATGACATGGGTGTGAGTGTGTGTGTGTGTGTGTGTGTGTGTGTGTAAGAGATAAGTTTCTGTGCTGTGACTGTGAGATGTTGAGGCTGTGTGCAATATTTTAGGCTGCTTCTGTAACAGGCAGCTGAGCAGATGATTTTCATGTAGCTTTCACCTGCTGTCAGTGCTTACAGACTCACCTCTCTCTCTCTCTCTCTATCTATCTATCTATCTATCTATCTGTCTGTCTTTTGTCTTTATTATCCCCCTTCAGTTCTCTCTCTCTGTGGAATAATAATTTTCAGTGTGTGTTTAAATAAAACAATCAATTTTATACTGTACATAGAAATTGAAAAAATAATCAATTATTTCTTAATTCCTTATTATTTATTGATGTTGCTGTACTTATTGTAATTAAATATAACTATTTACAAGCACCACACTTACTGAGAGTATACATTATTTTAAATAGCAATTATGATGATAATAATAATAATAATAATAATAATAATAATAATAATAAACAACTAAGGCTTTTGAACCATATTGTATGTCCATACTTTTGTGTTTATGTTTGTGTTTACTGCATCTATATGTTTGTGCATGTATATGTGTACGATTAGTTACATGTCTTTTTTGGCCGCAGCACAGTGTGGGCTGGTGTTCATGTCTGTAGGGCAGAATGCCGAGTTTGTTTTCATCATAAACCCCTTCACTGATCCTCATCGTTACTGCTCAGTCCCACTAGGAGTAATCGGATCTATGAAGTGCTAAATTACCCGTCAGAGCTGTAATCTTTCCTCACCTCATCGAGAGCCACTGGTGAAATGAATGCAGGCTTGGTCTTCGTCCTCATGTCCTTTTAGATAAAACAGTTCAAGATTAAGTTTGAGACAGCTCATGTTGTTTAAAAGTTGCATATATCTCAGAGAAAGTGGGAGAGGTCTCATTAGATTCCAGGGATGCAGGGCAGGGGGCCAATCACTGCCACAGCCTCTGGGCTCCTTCTAGCAGGAAATGGTAGATATATTTAATTGCTTGTATGCCAGACTCAAATTAGGAAAAAATATATATTTAAATCTGGAATTAAATTATTTTATCACAAGTAAAGTAGACAATTAATTAATTGCATATTTATTTGTGTTTTACAGCATTTTGAAATCATCAGCTTTTGCATTTAGTAAACATAACTGTAAACATGCAGTGAATGAGCTGCTACCAACACACACACTGTGAAACAAGACCACTCAGTCACTTTTCTGTATGCTCAGAGGACAGGGGATTAAATTAAAATGCATCTGATGTCATGTACAGAGACTTTAGAATTGCCCCACCCCTTGTCTGAGTCTGTCTAATCACAGAGCTGGACCCGAGTATATGTGAGAGCGCAAATAAGTTAAATGCAGCAAAACAGACACAACGAGCATGGAGAAGTAAGAGCACTGAGTAAAAATGGAGAAGGAAGAGAACCAAGCGAAAACGGCTAAAAACCAGAGCTACTTCTCCTCGCTACTCACTGCTGTGCACTCGGGTCTGGTGAACAAGCGGCTCATCATTATTTAAATAAACAGGCTCTGAAAGTGGCTGTTCTGAACAGGGCTGTTTAGACAGGGGGAGAACGCTGCTGTGGGGCTTGTGGGGTTATGACCTATGATCTAACTTGTGGTAAAGATCATTTAATATATCACCTTTAATAACAAGGTCCTTCTATTACTTAAAAATTCATTAATTCATGAATTATTGAAGAGTTCTTGAAATGAGAATGTATTTATTTATGTATTTTTCCTATGAGTCATTTTTTGAATAATTTCGGCTGGCTTAAGTTACACCTATTGCTGACACAAGTGTACCGTACACACCTGTAACAAAAGCCATATTTGGTTTATGATAAGTAGCCAGTGTGGAACAGATTTGACCCAAGTCTTGTAGTTTTGGCTCATCTTGTGTGACACGGGCAATATTTTGTGATGTTGTTATCGGATTAGTCTGAAGCACTAAGCCTGAGTTTTCCATTTAGTTTATAGATTAACTGAGCGGGAATCATAAAGTCAAACAGCACTGGCTGTGGTGTTATTCTAACAATGGCTCAAGGTCAATAAGTCATTTTTACTCCCAAAAAGTAGCCAACAATATTTAACAAGGCGATTATCTGTATTTTATTTACTTTTTATGCTGTTTCTCAGCACTCTGAGGCAGATTGATTTGTAGTGTCTGAATATGGCAGCCTTGTTTACAATAGGTTTAGCACTGAATCCCTCATACATCCAGGCCATGGTGTTAGAATCATCATTGATTGCTGGGTTATTTTCCCAGCCCGGAATTTACCCACTACTATGGATGCTATTAAAGAAAACCTGTTACAACCTGGAAATGCCAATATGCTCAATCACCTGATCACAGCCTAATGTGTCTTGGGCAATCAGGCCTCTCTCTGTCACTCAGACCAGATTCTTTTTGTGAATGCTGTAATTTGGAGTGAATTACAGTTTTAGACATGAGCATTATTTAAGCAGCTCTTTTTAAAAATTAACACTGATTCTTAACAGTGTTGCATTGCGAGTGTGGTTTTGTTCTTAACACCCTGCTGGCAGAAACATAGAGCAAAATGAGAGCGTCATTGTTTTTAAAACAGCTTCTTTTCTTTTGTGAAATCAGATTATGTTTGATTGTCTCCCGCAGCGAGCGTTTATGGAACAGCTCAATAACGCATGGAGCACAGCGTGAGTCCAATTCCCTGAGCCTTCCGCAGAGGCGTTTAATATGCCTCACACAAACACCCCGGCTCCCAGAGTCCCACCACAGTCACGTCTGTCTGGCGAAGGAACACACTCTGCCTGTTTTTTTTTCTCCCCTCACACCTTTTATTCCCTGAACTATTAGATTCCACTGAATCACTTCAGAAACAGCTGAGAGTCCACTTCATGAAATCTTTGTCAAAATGCGCTGATCAGGAACAATGCTTGTGTAAAGTGGAAGCATATGACCTGCTGTGGTCTTAAAGGTAAATTTTCATTATCTGTGACTTCATTCAGATGTCAGACCTCGGTGAGAAAGAGAGAGAGGCAGGAAGAGGGAGATAAAAGGTGGTGTATGACAGTTCTTTTAAAAATGTTTAATAATTTGACTCAAAGTACTGAATAATTTATCTTCATTTATGAAGCCTTCACTATTCTGTATTAGTGTTTAATGTTGGAAATAAAAGTCAAAAACAACAACAATGAGTAGAGACTAAATTGTGACTTGTGTAGCTTGCAGAGCACTGATTGTCCAGAGAGAGGTGTTACTCTATGTCACACAATGCAGACATCCAGCACAAACTCCCCATATGTAAAATCTCCAGCTATAGCAGAGATCATATATGTTTTGATCCGACTCACAACAGCAGCTTGTAAAAATATGTCGTGGTCTTTTGAAGTCGTTTGAACACTCCTTGAATCGGTGGCCGACTAAAGAATCCAGCAAGAGCTGGACACTGCAACATGGTAGTAACGAATTCTACTGATATGTCTGAAATGATGGATGACAATGAATAAACAACTCTTAACCTCACTGCTGCTGTTGTTGTGGTTTCCAAAGCCTGCTTTCCCATTAGAGAAGGGTTTTGAGACAACACTGGGTAAAATATTTTGGGGGGTAGGGTGACTGTGGGAGTGGAAAACCGACCAGGGATCAAACTGTAGAGTCCAGTACAGTCCAGTAGTGTCCATTAGAGACCAGCAGATAGGAAAAGTGCAATACGTTGCTACTTTGCTATTATATGTTATAAAAGAAATATACTAACTTAGACTAAATACTTGTGTTAATAATGCAGTGTAAATGACATGTTATTGTTTGTCTCTGCAGGAATATAGATGGAACGTTCTGTTTGCCTTCTTGGCAGTTCCTGCACTTCTGCAGCTGTGTGTCTTGCCGTTTCTACCAGAGAGCCCACGGTATCTGTTAATGGAGCGCCGAGATGAGGCTCGTGCTGAGAAAGGTATGTTTTTCATCATCATTACCATCATCATTATCATTATCTTCAGGATATACCCCTCAGCTCTAGACCTCAGTTGATCTTTTGTCACACACATATTCCCAACTTGTGGAGAACATTTTGAAAGGCTTGTTTGACCTCATAATTTTTATGGTAAATGTTTTGTCATATTTAAAATTACAATTGTCATTTTATTCTTCTAAACGTAACCTAAAAATGAAGTAGTGATAAAATGACGAGTGAAGAAATGATTGGTTTCTGTATTCGTTTGCAGTTCTTGGAGTTTATATTGTTTCCAAAAGTACATGTGAGTTTTGGTTTAGACGACATAAAAATGGGGAATTTGATGTTAGCCGTTGTGAACATATCGCATTAATACTTCATTGTTAGATTATTTTTTAATATAAAAATTTAATACTACAGAACCTTTACCACAAAATGACAAAAGAGTGGTAGAATGTTTGAAATTACAATTATATGTTACACAAAAATGCTTTAAAACTTATATGTACCTAATAGATTTACTGAAAAGATGTTGATACATGCATAGACTCTGTAGTCACTTTATTGACACTCAAATAAAAATGTCCTGAATTCTAAGTTGACAAACGACATGTACTGTGTTGATGGCGTTTATGACAGAGAGATAAATCTTTTTAGATATTAAAAATCAGTCGAAGAGCTGGTTAATGACAGTCCACTGACAAATTGTCGACAATCTGTAGACAGTTTGCTGAAAAAAAATGTTTCCAGCATGAAGCTGTAGAACTGAGCATGCTCAATGCCAAGCACTGGCCAGGGGAGTATAAATCTTACTGGGACTGGGTTGTGGTAATTAAAAATCAGTACCTGTGAATGTTCTCACAGACATCATGTATAAGCCCTTCCATGAAGAACAAAGGCAGTTACTGCAGGAACTGGGCATAAAGTACTTATTGACACTAGACTACTAACAATAAGTGAGAATTACATGAAATTACATGAATTTCATGAATGAGAAAGGAAGAAAAAATTATCACTAAAAAATGTTATTAATTGTATTTGTTTTAGGGTGGCACAGTGGTGCAACAAGTACTTTCGCTTTCGCACAGCTTCAGGGTCCTGGGGTTGTGGGTTTAAGATACCGGTTGACTATCTATGAGGTGTATGGTATGTCCTCCCCGTGTCAGCATGGGTTTTCTCCAGGTGCTCCGGTACCCTCCAAAAACACTCCAAAAACAAACGTTGATTGGTGACTCAAAAGTGTTCATAAGTGTGAGTGTGGAGGACTGGTGCCCCCTCCAGGGTGTGTTCCTGCCTTTCGCCCAGTGATTCCGGGTAGGCTCCGGACCCACTGCGACCAGATAAGCGGTTACAGTCAATGAATTAATTAATATATATTTTTTCATTTTCTTAAAGAAATAAAAACAAGCAACATATGTTTCCTCACTTTCTGAGCTTGTGTTATCAATGCCAGTTTTACGAGCTGGCATAAATAAAGCTTATTCTAATGTAACTCTTGCTTTTCCTAATTTAGATAATGCCTCTGTTTAGTGGTTTACTATATATTTTTGGAAGGTTATACAGTTATAAGCTGGTATAACCAAAACATAACCAAGCTAGGAGCTGTCATTACCCTGTCAGTTGTGTGGCTGACTTGCTTTCAAATATTTTCTGCAACAAAACATGAAATAAACTGGCACAGACTGAAAGCTCTTCAAGCTTTTGGAAAGAAGCTGGGGCATTATGGGAAATGTAGTGTCTGTAATGAATTGGCCTTTTGACTTTTCACCACAGTGATTTTAGTGGGGCACAGCAACATTTTGCTGGGGCACATACTTCACTAAAATGAGTCTAAATACATCCCTGTTGACACCCTGGTTTCTATAAAATTGTACAACCAAGTGTCTACAAACATTGTAAATTATACTGCTGCTCTGCTTTGAACCTACATTCAAACAGATGGGGTCTTGGCTTTAAATCTTAAAGTCTGTGCTCTGTTCTAGCTCCTCCCCGCCTAGCTCTCAGGGGTTATGTGAGGAATAAAAAGCTCAGAGCACTGGGATTGATGGACATCTTATTCTTGTCTTTTTCTCCTGGTATGTCTGTCCCAGATTAGCTGCTGTACTCCGTTTGTGGCAGGAAGCTTCCTGTGTCCTGTGTTTGTTGAGCTCAGTGTGTTTTCTGAGCCAGCTGATGTGGTGGGTATTGATCTCAAAGCACTGGGAGATGCGGTGTGCATTGAACTCTGCAGATCTGGGCCTGAGCTTCGATAGCAAAGTTCCGACTGACAGAATGGGGTCAGGAACCTAGCACTGTCAAAGCAGCTTATAGGTTTTATCTTTTCATGCCATGAAATGATGGAGCGCTGGTTTCTCTCTATGGTCCTGACCCTTTGGGTCCAGATCTCCTAGTTCCTGCCCTCTCAGGTCATCTGTTGGTTCTGTTGTAGGGGTAGGGAGAATGTGGTCTGATCCTGTGTAAAGAGATGTGTGTAGAGGTCTTCTACACTAGTGTTTTCTCTGAGATGTAACATCAAATGGAAATTTACAACCAGTTACAATTGAAGACTGTTTCTTTTATTATCTCTATCACACAAACACCTTGTACACTCAGTCAGGGTTAGCATTCTATTCAAATCTAATAATGAAATCAGCAATAAATGAGTTACATTAAATGGTAAAAATCATGTTATATCAACTTCCACTTCAAAATATTTCCTTATTCTTTAATATCTCTGTTTGGGAGATTCAGAATTATGACTCCAAGAGATCGGCCATTTATATCCCATTCATATATAAGTCATCTTTCCTCTGAAAGTCATCTGTCATCTGTATGTTAGACAAAACTCTTCTCTAGGGTGGGCCATTTATATGGATACACCTTAATAAAATGGGAATTGTTGGTGAAATTAACTTCCTGTTTGTGGTACATTAGTATATGGGAGGGGGGAAACTTTTCAAGATGGGTGATGACCATGGTGGCCATTTTGAAGTCGGACATTTTGGACCCAACTTTTGTTTTTTCAATGGGAAGAGGGTCATGTGACACACAATTTCTTGTCTTTTTCTCTTGGCAAGTTTATCCCAGAGTGAGCGCTATACTCCATTTGTGGCTGTACTCCTGTGTTTGTTCAGTTCAGTGTGTTTTTCAAGCCAGCTGATGTTGAAGAAGAACACAGATTTAAACACTGTACACTGGTGTATAAACTATACACTAATTATCATTAGATTAACAGTGAATGTTTATTTCAAATGTCCTTCATTAACAACAAACTTCATCTTCATATTTTGGGTTCTGCTTGGTCTTATTCATTCAACTCACCCTGTTGCTCTGGCCGCTGTCTGGCTGTTCTCCATTCCTGAATTTTCTTCTTTCATTCACCTCCTCTAGTGTTAAGAAAGGTGAACTCACTGCATCCTTGGGGAATGTAGAGCTGGGAAATATCAGTTGTCTGAATTGTATGTTATACACTTGTCTTAATGATTAGCTGCTTCTTGGCTGCACTCCGCTGTGGGGCTCTCATCTCTTGGCTCATGGTGAAAGGTGAATCAGTGTTGGCTCAAATGAGCCAAATCACACAGCGCTGCATACTTTTATCCTTTTCTCATACAGCAACAGATAAAAGTTAGGCAGCAAAAACGTTTGGATATGAAGGCTCACCTGCTCATCCAAAATAAAGGATATCCATAGGAAAACAGTCCCTCTCCTGCTGTTACATCCTCTACTTATCAGAAAAGACATTGCACAGTGGTGGAATACTGCTGTGAGGATTTGATTGCTTCTGGCCGACATATAATTCTGTGTTGAGTCAGTGCCTGTGTAAGTGCACCACCAAAACAATAGGGCTTAATCTCCAGTATCTTCCTCCACCCTATGTAGTGCACAATGTAATGGTGTAGTATAGACCAAGATGGCCCCCTTTTAACAATACATTTGCATTTACACCTTACATTTACCATAAAAATTTACCTAGGGCACTATTGAGTGTGTTGGCTTTCTCTGAGTGTCCAATTAATAACGTTAAATTTGAGCATGATTTGAGGGCACTACAATCACTCCCAGTGCATTTGTAATTTGCTGTAAACATGGACCACATTTCTTTGTGAATTACTTTGTTACTGAGCAACTGATACAACAGATACACAACAACGATATATAAGACATCGACTACGCCACCCCTATGTTGTGGGAAAGGGGACCCTTTGCTAGGCCACTCAACTGAATGAGAGCCAGAAAATAACACGTGTATCAATCAGAATGTCACTTCTCAATATAAATTTTATTTCAGTTAATTAGAAGAATGCTAAGTAAGATATAAGTAATATCACGGACCAACCAAATGTGTGGCCAAAGACGTGCCCAACCCACGAAGCCCTTTGGTTTGCACACTAGTTATGTAGGCAATAACACTACCACTCAAAACCAATATCAAACTGAGGTCATCAAAAGCAAGATGACACCACCACAGTAAACCACCCCAAATAGGGCACAACCAGAGCAACTAGGGTGACCCACCCCTTGACCACAAAACAAAGAAAGAAAACTAAATATAACAAGAAGCACATTCCTAGGTGCAACTACACAAAAATGGCCTATGATATCTTATCACAATGCATTGTAGCTAGTGGCCTTAAGGCCCAGACCCCAAAACAAGACAAGTGGCTCAGCTAATACAATGTCCGTCCGTATATGCCATGTATAAAAAAAAATACAAAGACAGTGGAGAGAAAACAGTGGCCCGCAGCGCTTCTGGCTGCAGCCCCACTCCAAATAAAAAGACACTGCTGTTGTCAGTATGATTGATATATCAGCGTTCCGTAGAAACAGAATGTATCAGTAGGCGGCAGCCAAGCATCACAGATGCCCTCCAACCGTTGATTCAGCTGCCTGTGCTTCTCCACTTTTCAAATGATTGGCTCCAGCCACCTGCACACGTAGACAGACCAAGTTCCCCTAATAGTGGCTGCAACGCACCAGACGAATCCCGCCGTCCCTTCGTTTAAACAATGTGTAAGTGAACTCACCTGGGTGTGCTCACTTTTATCTTCCCCTGGGGAACACTATGCTCCCTACCTGGGAGTCCATGTTATCATTAATATTAATATTTAGCACTATTAGGCATTTAGCCATACCACACTAGAAAAGAAACAAAGCCAACACCAACGTTTTTTCTGGTTTGCTGAGTCCTTTCGTCTGGTTTTCCCTCAGGTTTTTCCTAAATTTGTTTATTCATTCCATGACGTCCAAACCGATGTCTGAAAGTCATCTGCAGTCTCTGTAGTGTGGAGAAGAGGAGTTCGTAATTTTGCACTCCCTTGGTTGTCTCCTACACTTGATCCATTGCCCGACTAATCACAGCTCTTTCCGTCTGCATCACTGAGATGCATCACATGAGATGCTTTGCAGGTAAGTGCTAAGGGCTCTGTTCCTGTTTAGACAGGCATGATGAACTTAAGCTTATATCCAGCCACTACAGAGCATCCCATCCTATTAAGAATGATTTTCCATGGAAAAACTGTGTTTGTACATTGCGCAATGGGTGAATCAATTCACAAATGGGCTCTCTAAACACGTTTGAACATGTATTGCATAACAGGGGTTCCCCATACTTTTTTATGACCATTGACTGGATGACAGGACTGGCCGGGTTAAGTGGGCAGTCGTATTATTTTACTGGTGGCACATTGCAACCACAAATTACAAAACCATTGACTTGTTAACCCACCATTAATAAGATTTCTTTAATTAATTAAGAAGCCTGTTTCCTGAAGATAAGTTGGTCATAGTGTGATGTTGTTTCTGTGAGGGGTTTTCTGCAACTATTCAATTACAAAACCATATTTTAGAGGCAAATATGAAAACTTTATGGCATTTCTTTTTTAAAGGTGAGAACACCTCATGTAGTTTATTTGTCATTGAGGAGAAAAAAAATATGTTCACTGCTGATGCTCAAACTCACACTGTTTGTACTCAGAGGGTCATGGTTTGTTTCAGAGTAATATCTTTTTTTTTTTCTTTCAGATTCGACTCAAAGCTTCACTGATTGTGCAATGGGATTTGCACTGTTAGCATTCAGACTTGTACTGCTTGTGTTCAGATTTTTTTTTTTTTTTTTGTATGTGCAATTAAATGTGTCTTCCGCCTATCTGTGGCAGTGAGCACACACACTAGTGAACTAGGGGCTGTGAACACACACCCAGAGCATCAGGCAGCCATCACTAGGTGTCCTGAGAGCAGTTGTGGGTTCGGTGCATTGCTGAAGGGCACCTTAGCTGTGGATTGAGGGAAGAGGACAGTGCTGTTCCTTCACTCCCACCGCCCCCAATATTCCTGCCATTTGTGGGAATCGAACCAACAACCTTTCAGTCCTAAGCTCTCTTCTCTAACCGTTAGGCCTGTTTGTGTTCAGATTTGAGGTGCAGAAAGTCACAAGAGAAATTCAGCAGTTAAGCTGCTACTTCCTCACCAAACTCAGTGTATAACCATCTATCTTGGTTGGGAGCCTTCTGTGTGTAACACTGAATTATGCATGTCATGACTAGACCCTTTAATCTTCAAGTCACTGTTCTTTTGCTCTTGATATGTCTTTCAATTTTACACACTGTTAGAATGTCAACTGCTAATCCAATATCTCAGCCCTGCTCTAAATCTAAACCTAACACTTTGAGTTTAAGTTTAAGTGATGTTTATAATCCAGAACATCATCACCCATGATCAGTACCTGACCTCACTTAATGGCAGCATCTATTGTGGGGATCTGCTGTTCCCTTTGGTTTGTTTCTGTTCAGAAGCTCAGCATCTTTTAATGTGGAATGGTGTGTGTGAGTTTGGCTGAAGTGTAACTTGTCTGTAAGTTTTTATTCACTGTTTAAATTACCCCAGAACCTAATTAGTAACTCGAGCAGTTTTGATTTGTAGCACTTTTGCTCTGTGTTTACTTTCATGCAGTTAGTGCTCTTCTGAATTTAGAGTCAGATCTACCTTAAGTAATGTAAATGTAACGGCAAAAATACGTCAATATTACCCCGCTATGGAGCAGGAATAGAGCAACATCTTCATCTCTGCTAGTGATTTTCAAGGTTTGGAGGTGTTTTTTTGCCATTTCTCTGCCGTGAGAGAGAGAAAGCCTAGCATATCAGACCAAGTCCCTTCTTTTTTTCTTTTTCTTTTACTGACTTTAGGGTTTCATAAACAACTCAGACTTGTTTGCAGCACGCAAAAAGACTGGAGAGATGAGAGCTATCACATATTCAGAGAAATGTTCCAACATCTATTCCAAATCTTTCCTAGAAGTTTCTACAGCCCCAATCGTTGGATGATATACCTGTTACTACCCTGTTATCCAGAAACTTTCAGCCATATTGAGTTTATACAGTGGATTTACCTAATCGGCTAGAAGCGTGTCCAACTTGTTTTGGCTTCTGAAATTCAAGCTGAATGCTTTAATGAAACCACCCACTGGTCAGACATATTACACTCAGATGGATTCATACAAGACTGACTGCGCTCCGCCTCTAACTTAATTCAGCACATTGTCTTTTTACAAACCGCAGTCATCCATCTCTGGTCAAGGACACCAGTACTAATAGCTTTGATTAAATGCTACTGATGTCTTTGTCAGAGAATATTCCTCAGCTATGTATGAGACACTGCACCATTGTTTACAGTAAGAATATGTGACTGGACTATACAAAGCAACTGCATTGTTATTTTAATGAATGCTCCCCACAGGATAGGACTGAATATGTATGAAGTTGACGGTTGAAGCAGCCATTCATTTCTGTGTGTACACAAGCAATAACCAGCATCCCATTATTGACAAAGCCTTTATTTATTTGCTATTATTTATTTATTTATCCTGTGCTCTGTTTTGTCTTTCCCTTTGGCTGACGGGCTGTTTCCGTTTTGTCGGCAGTTTGTTGTGGCTATGCACTAATGCTGAGGTATTCAAACTTATTCCTCCTGAGTCCCCCTTGGCGCTTTTGAGAACTTGGGTGCCCCCCTCAACTAATATGTGTGTGTCAATATGCAGACTACTACAATGTATATATAAAAATAACAACAAGTCATTCCATTTGTCCAGAACTTTTATATAAAACAATAATAAATGAAATAAAAAGCACATATATTCTCTCCTATTTAGCACAGAAGAACACAACTATTTCACTCCCAGTCCAGTCCATAAGTATTCTAAATTCCATTTAGCTTTTTATCTCGCTGGCTGCTCTTTAACAGTGGGGTGAAGGCCAAACTAAAAAGAAAGAGCAAGAACTTTCAGTAAACACCCATGTATACAGATAATGTCAGAACCGGGCGGAGTGACGGTGGCGGACACAAATGCTATTACACAATACTTTTATTTAAACAAAAGATAACAAACAGAGATAGACAGACTTGGATAACTTGACAGAATACTTATACAAAGAAAAAACCTAGACAGAGAGACTTGGACAGATAGAGTGAAACAGACTAAACCTAGACTGAGAGAGCTAAACAGACAGAGAGAGCTAAAGAGAGACCTAGACTAGAGAGACAAAACAGAGACCTAGACATGGAAAGACAGAGACAGACCAGGCTGACAAGAGGGTGGAGCGAAGGCGGGTCTAGTGCAGTGACAACAACAATAATAAACAGAGCCATGTGCTAAGTAAGTACATGGTGGGAACAACAGGGCCAGGCGTGACAGATACAGACCTTTCTCATATGACACTAATTTTGGCCATTTACATTTATAAAAATAAAATAAAGCAACATCATTGAATTGGATTGTGGAAAAATATTAAAACTTTAATAAATCATAACCACTTTGTAACATTCATTCATTCATTCATTGTCTGTAACTGCTTATCCAGTTCAAGGTCGTGGTGGGTCCAGAGCCTACCTGGAATCAATGGGCACAAGGCAGGAACTCACCCTGGAGGGGGCGCCAGTCCTTTAGAGGGCGACACACACTCACACATTCACTCACCCCTAAGGACATTTTTGAGTCGCCAATCCACCCCGAGGAAACCCACGCGGACACAGGGAGAACACATCAAACTCTTCACAGACTCCTCCTGGAGCTGTGTGACAGCGACACTACCTACTGCGCCACTGCGCCGCCCTGTTTTGCATGCCCCACTGTTTTAAGATCTCTGCGCTAATGGCTTTGCAGACATACCTTGAGCCCATGGATCTCTCCAACTATAGTCAAATTTTCCAGTAAGGACTATGGCCATGAAGGCTGAAATAGGGAGGCGATTTTTGGACAAGTGTTCAGGGTGGCTTCAGAGTGTGTGTAAAGCTATCTGAAAAATCTCCAATTATAGCAGACATCACATTTGTTTTTATCCAACTCACAATGGCAGCTCATAAAATTACACCATGGATTTTTTGAAGAGGTTCAAACAATCGGTGGCTCACGAAAGAATCCAGCGAGAGCTGGATACTGCAGCAAGGAAGGAACAAACTCTACTGTTCTGTCTGAACTGATGGCAGAGCTGTGTTCCGTCCCAAACAGCAATATCAATGCACCCAAACACAATGAGTAAACTACACTTAACCCTACTGCCACCGTTGTTTTTGTTTCCAAAGCCCAGATTTTTTTTCAGTTTATTGCTCTTTGACTGAAGGTTGTGGTTGAGTTGGGCCATACTGTGTGATCTAATCTTTAACTGTTGGAAGTGAGAAGATCTGTCTGCCGCCCACTGCTGGGTCACTCAGGGTTATTGCAAGTCCGTACTTCGCTCCCAGCAAGTGATGACACTGTCATTTCCTCCTGCTTCCCCACAATATCAGTGTTTTTCTCTTTCTCTTTCTCTCTTCTCTCTCTCTCTCTCTCTCTCTCTCTCTCTCTCTCTCTCTCTCTCTCTCTCTCTCTCTGTACCCCATGTGAACATATTTCTGAAAATATTTTTATTTCCAACAGTTTAACAATGTAATTGTAGCTAAAATACCTGCTGAGTTTTAATTACAGAAGCACTATGTGTATATTTAACATAATAAAGCTATGATTAAAGAAGAAGAAGAAGAAGAAGCAGAAGAGGCCGGGGACAAATTAACATTAGTACTGGAAAAAGAAGGAGAAGAGGAAGCGGAGGAAAACAAGGTTATAGTTGTACGGGAAGAGCACCCTAAATGAAAAAAAAATCTGACCATTCATTTATTCATTATCTATAAGCTTATCCAGTTCAGGGGCGCAGTGGGTCCAGAGCCTACCAGGAATCATTGGGGCAAGGCGGGAATACACCCTGGAGGAGGCGCCAGTTCTTCACAGGGCGACATACACATTCACTCACACACTCACACCTACGGACACTTTTGAGTCGCCAATCCACCTACCAACATGTGTTTTTGGACTGTGGGAGGAAACTGGAGCACCTGGAGGACACCCACGCAGACACGGGGAGAACACAAAATCTGACCAATAAAATGAAGAAAAAATTCTGAAAACAGATATAATGCAAATAAACAACACAAAACAGCAGAAGTGTTAAAGTGAATAAAGCTTTGTGTATCTGTCAACTGAAGGAGCCTGGGAAAGATCTGAGCAGGTGAAGAACTCCAAACGTTTGGAGCATGAACACAAAAAGGTGCTACATTTCTTTTTTATACATTTTACTGCCAAAATCTTCGGCATTTGATGAAGCTTAAGATCCGATTTGCAATAAAAGCAGCCGGGCACAGAGTAATAGATGAAGGTGGAAGAAAAGATTTAGAGCTTTATAAAGAAACAGAACAACTTGAAAATCAATTCTGGGAGACAGGAGCGAAGGGAGGATGATGCAAGACGAGAAAACAGTTCGTGCTGATCTCGGGCAATTCTTCTTGAAGGTGATATTTCCGCTGTAGTGTTTTGCTTCAGTAAAACTTAATCTGACCCTGTCTGATTGGACTAATCCCAGGTTGAAGAGGCGTTTGAATATTAGACGTGAAAAATGTGTTCAATTCGAGCCTCCAACAACATGGAGCTCACTACAGCCACTCGCCGTCATTCCTCTTCAATCAATCAATCAGTCGCTTTATTTAAACTCATGTATGAGTATGGTGAGTGTGTCCCTCATTTACAATGCAGCTGAGGTAATAAATAAAATAAAAAGATGGATTCATATAACGTACGATAAAAGAATTATAATAAAAACTAATATAAATGATAACAGTTTGATCCAAGAGAATAAATCTGATTTAAACAAACCGTGTAAAATAGTACATAACAATCAAAGTGCAAAATTATAAATAATGATTTATTAGTATTCATTGATTCATTTATTATTCAATGATTCATAATGGTTCAATTAGGAATAACTAAAATTATAACTATAAATATGAGAGTAGTTATAAAATAGAAGTAAAATGGATAATTAAAACAAACCAGAATAATTTAATTAAGGAAGTAAAATAATATAAACATATCAAATAACCTGTAGCACAATTGCACAACAGGTAGTGTTGCTGTCACACAGCTCCAGAGTCCTAACTTTCCAGGGTTTGAGCCCTGCTCCGGGTGTCTGTGAGGAGTTTGGTGTGTTCTCCCTGTGTCCGCGTGGGTTTCCTCCCGGTGCTCTGGTTTCCTCCCACAGTTCAAAAAACAAGGTAGGTGGATTGGCGACTCAAAAGTGTCCTTAGGTGTGAGTGTGTCGCCCTGCAAACATGCCCTCCAGGGAGTGGTCCTGCCATGAGTCCAGTGATTCTGGGTACGCTCCAGACCCACCGTGACCCAGATTTGGATAATCGGTTTCAGAGAGTGAATGAATGAACATCAGATAAGAAATCAAGTAAAACAGTGGCAGGCTGAGTGTTCAGAGATAAAAAGGTTAAAATGGTCTCTTCAGAGGGAGAATAGGATGTTCTGAACGAGCTACACATGAGTCAGTGGTCACCATGTCCAATGGCAAGCAATGGCTGTGGAGCAGAGGAAGGATTCTCATAAACTTTTAGCACTGCACCGACAAAGAACTGACAAACGCAACACACTATGGTACAGCAGCCCCACTGTGGCCCAGGGAGGGCTTGCAAAGAGTGGTGAAAACAATCCAGTGTATCAGTGAGTGTGCTTGCATGCACTTAACAATCCAATAACTGCAGAAAATCAGAAATTTGTGAGTAATCTGATCAAGGCGTTTATATGCACTTGGATAAATCGGATCATTTAATGAACTCAGCACTAATCTGATTTTTGCTTTGCAACAGCCAATAATATCACAGAAATATGTGACAAACTTCCTGCTGTGACGTTTTGTAGACATGGACTCAGTTTATCTGCAAATATGGATTTTCTTTAGGGCCCTTACTGCAATAGCATTAGGAAATAAACACTGTTGAACACTGAGTAGCTGTTTTAAGTGCTGATCTCCTGTTTCAGAAAACCTAACCTGAAGCTGGTTTGGTAGCAAGGGGCCAGACTTGACCACATCGGTTCCCATCCGCTGTAGGAGTTAAGGGAAATATTAATTCATTCATTCATTCGTTGTCTGTAACCACTTTCAGGGTCGCGGTGGGTCCGGAGCCTGCCTGGAATCATTGGGTCCTCACCCTGGAGGGACACCAGTGACACACACACACACACACACACACACACACCTACCACACACACTTTTGGTTCACCAATCCACCTACCAACATGTTTTTTTGGACTGGGAGGAAACCCACAGGAACACTGGGAGAACACACAAAACTCCTCACAGACAGTCACCCGGAGTGGGACACGAACCCACAACCTCCAGGTCCCTGGAGCTGTGTGATTGCAACACTACCTGCTGCGCCACCATGCCGCCCTACAAGGAAATGTGGTAAAATATTTATATTTAGTGTGTGTATAGGCTTACAAATATGACCGGTACATATGGGGTTGTAGAGATATGGTGATGATAGACTGGCATGGAAAAAAAACGATCAATTACTCAAGCATATTTGCTCTTCCTGTCTCTCTCTCTCTCTCTCTCTCTCTCTCTCTCACACACACACACACACACACACACACACACACTTACTCAGTATGAGCGTTGGTTAAGCCCCTCACAGTGCATGACCACCTCCAAACCTTGTCCAAACCAGCATGAAACAGAGTTTTAATCTCTCACATGCCGTTTCCACCAGACTGTGCTTCAGACGAGCTCTGTGGGTGTGTCACAGAGAAGCTGATCAGTGACAGGGGGCCAGTTGTGATGGTGTGGTAGAGGACTTTCAAATGATATTCTCATGATCAAATTGTGTGGACACTTGTATTTTTCTGTACTCAAGTCACAATAATTATATTATGTATTTCACTCACTTCAAAGTTATTTCTATAGCTTGTGGTGTCACAAATCAGTTTTACAGAAGTTGAGAATTAAAACAAAATGTAAATTAATAAGTGAGCAAGTCATCGTACAGTATATTGACATTTCCTCAATCGTTTTTACTGACCTTAATATCTCCCATTGTTTTTACTGGTGTGTTTGTTTACATAAGAATGAACATCTGCAGTATTTTAGCCACTGTTTCTGTTCTCTGGCCACTCTGGTCTGGGGCCGTTATATACTGTAGATTAATTAGCAAAAAACAAACCATACAAATACGTTTCATTTTATTTAGGTTTTATTTTTTGAAGTGTATATTTAAACATTATTAGATATCCATTCCAATGTCTGAGTATTCCTAATAACTAAATTTCTGCCAAAAGTTAATTGCTTTTTTGAAGCAGTGTAATTGCGTTATTATACTACTTTATAATCTTTACATCAGTGGCATAAAATGGCCTTAAAATAACTTTAATATAATTTCTCACAATTATTTCTGGGACAAAATATCCATCAGAAAAATTGCATATTGTGACAGGCCTTTACTCAAAGATAGTGATAAGAAATTAGCCCCCTTTGCTGCAGTAACAGCTTCCTATCATCTGGAAAGGCTTTGCATTAGATTCTGAGATATTTCAATGAGGATATGATGGTGTACAGCCATTAGGTCATGTACTGGTAATGGCTGATTAGTTCTGGATCACAAATGTGCTCTAACTCACTGCAGAGTTAATGGATGTTGCTCTACAGTTGTACAGTTCTGTAGCACAGAAATCTACACAAATAATAATTGCTAAAAATAAATCTAGACTTCAAAGTTTAGGAATGGGTAATGTTCCAAACAGAGAGTAACACATACAAATCTTTAGTCATTTATTGAACTCTGGTTGTGGATGCTTATTCTGATATTTGACATCTTAACCCTCTGAGTTCAGCACTCCCATGGGCTGAATAATCAGAATAAATCAGGTTTTTTGTCCTGCACACTCAGAAAAAGAGGTACTGTATAGGTACATTATTGTCACTAAATGTAGAAACAGTGTAATATCCCTTTTAAAGGTACAGCAGTGGTGTTAAAGTCCAGTTGTGTTCCCTAAAGGTTCATTACATTCTCTTCTCCAGATGAAGAGGGGGGATATCTGTAATCTATCATTATAGATCTGTGTAAAATAATAGAACATAATATAAGTCTTGGAGATGAAAGTGGGCATATGAAAGCATACAATTATAATAGAATATGGTACAATTAAGATACTTAACTGAAGGTATTGTAGATGTACCCTTGAGGGTAATAACACAGTGACGGCAAAAAGTACCACCTCAGTGAGTTTTTCTAAGAGTGTAGAAACATAATAAACAAAAAAGAAATTAATTTTAATCACTTGGTTACAGAAAGATAAGTAACAAAAGGAAGGTTCCAGAATGCAAGCTTTGATGTCCCTCATATTTACAAGTTTAGCTTTTCACATGATACAGCGTGGTGAGTCGGACCACTCAAAACAGGTCGGCACGTACAAGTTATTTATGTCAAAGGAGGTATTATATAAATGAAGGGTGGTCTCTGACTTTTGCACATTGACATTATTCCTATTGAGGCTTAAAGATGCAGACATAGCTTGGGTGGGGGAGGTAGTGCAGGGACTGTTAATGAAACATCAAACACGTTCTATAAGACATTGTTGATGACTTCTCTCATCTCCAAGAATTGAGTTATTCAGGATTCTCTCTTCGTACCTCCTCCTAATTATAATTTCTGACAAGACTTTAATGAGAGATAAGTCCTGAGCAGTGGCCTGCCATGGGGTGACAATGACAAGAAACTAATTCTCTGCTTAATCTGATTTTGGGCCATTCCATTGCATCCCTGCGACTTTTAATCCTCACGAACCGGGAGCACATCTGTGGAATTAATAATTCTAATCACATAAGGATGAAAAGCATGATTCTTACAGATTGCTTTATTCAGTGTCTGTGGTTCATCTCAGTCTCAATATCTTTCTCTTTTGTCCTTCTTCTGTCTCTCTTCCTTTCATGTTTCGTTCTTTCTTTTGTTCCCTTATCAGTGCTCTCTCGTGTCTCTCTCCTCCGCAGCATTCAGGGCCTTCCTGGGTAAGAGGGATGTTTCTGCTGAGTTGGAGGAGGTCCATGCAGAGAGCAGGGCTCAGAACACACTGCGGATGGCTTCAGCACTGGACCTCTTCAGGAATCGAGCTGTCCGATGGCAGACCATCACCGTTATTGTGACGATGGCCTGCTACCAGCTCTGTGGCCTCAATGCTGTGAGTGTTAAACTAGCACTAACACATTAACACACCTCACACTCATGCTTCTGTAGTCATTAATGCCTTCCAGCAAACAAGAATCTTCACCAAGGACCATCACAAACTAGGAGTTTTTATGTCAGGCCGTGTGGTCGTAATTCTTTCAAATTTAGAATAATTACATGACAGAAGAAGGATATTTCTTTAGCTCTTTCCAAACAGTTAAACCATTTTAAACTGTTCTGCAATATGCGGCTAAATATAAAATATATAAAATGAGTATTCATTCATATGCACATGAGGATGGGCCTTGGCTCACAACTTTGACAAACTTAATGAGAGGACTGTTTAAAAAAAAAACTTAAAATATTATAATAACTAATAATAATTACTATTATAAGCAGCTGAGTAAAATGAATAAAAAACAATTTTTATTTGTTGGAATATTGTCCATATTGGCCCTGAACAAAATGCTTCAGTCTGGGCCTGCTGTGACCATCAGTCATACATCCTAGAGCTTAGAATATCAAGAAAAATAAGTTGATCAACTTTGTTACTTCACTGCGACCCCTGAAATGGAAAAGCAGAAAAAAAAGATGATGATGATGATGATGACTTTGCTACTTATTTATGTACATTATGTACAATATGCATATGTATACACATTATCATCAAAAATGCTTATGTTTCCAACAGACACCCCAGACTAACAATTTCTGCAAAGATTTCTGAGAATATGTTTTGAAGGCTGTACGTTGAGAAACAGGCACTTTGTAAAATTTTGGTCAAAACATGGCCAATTTTAAGAAAATATCAAATATCAGTTAGAATTTAAACCTCAAGTAATTACATATTTGAGTAGCCAAGGGTCTTTAGAAAAGAAAACAACATATTGAATATGGCTATGTCACATAATTACTGTTTAAATGCAACTGAAAGAAACTGCACTATATGTATATGCAGGGTCCTAGGGTTTAAAAAGAACATTTATCAATGCAAAAACTTAAGAATGTAGGTCTCTCACCATCTACTAAACGTAATATTACAAAAAAAGAATAATAAATAAAATGTCTTAGACTGCTTTGAACCCAGTGATTCCTGGTAGGCTCCGGAACCACTGTGACCCTGAACTGGATAAGCATGTACAGACAGTGAATGAATGAATGAAAAAACATTCTAGCCTTCATTAAGATGAGAATATTGGTTGGGTCATTTGAGTATTTTACTAGAATAGTATATTTATTTAAACAAGGTTTTATTGCAGGGCATCAAAGGCTGTTACACCACTAGCTGTGTTTATTGTTTTTTGTGGGGGTGGGGTTTTATCAGTCAAATTTAAATACAGGTACAGCTTTGTGTTTTAACAACATCTAATTTTGTACTGGGTTACGATGTTCACAAAATCTTATTAATATGGTTATTGTCTATTATCTTGCCTCTCTTGTATTTTTATTATAGATTGCTGTTGCTGTTTTGAATGATTTAACTCCGAATCAAGCCAATCTTCATGTTCATATAATTTTACCCTCAGATTTACAAGCACCATACGTTTGGCGTTTGCCAAAAGATGTGATAAAAAACAATCAACTGAATATCAGAATGTGGTTGAACGTTGCATTTGCTCATTTTATGATTAGATTTGATTATTTTGCTGCTTTGAAGCATGAGGGCCAGTGTCGGACAAACCGACAGAGGTCTAAATTTTAAAAGTAGGTTTGAAATACCTCTCTCAGATATGCAGTCTCAGATATGTAGATCTTTTCCCAGACTGTCGGAAAGTATCCCAGGAGGCTCCTGTTCAGAGAATGATCAAGAGCATGTAAAGCTGCATCAAAAGCAAGAAAGAGCTACTTTGAAGAATATGAAATAGAGGATACTTTCGATTTGTTTAACACTTTCGTGCTGACTTTATAATTCCTCATGTCCTGTTTCCTGGCTTTGATGTTTGTACTGCAGTTCTGAATTGTGGAAAATAGTGAAGGAATAAGGAACTGTGCAATGTGCAGCTGTGTCCGAATTTCACCGCAGCAAACGCAAATGTGTAAATGCTGTTCTTATGGGGCAACTGCTGAAAATCCCACTTCAATTAAGTTTCCAATATATTTCTTGTCAGTGGAGCTTGAAAATCCAAGCAGGAAGGCAGATCTCAGAGTTCCTACCTCAATTCTCCCCTCTGCCCTCACACAGTGATTTGCGAGTTCAGCTGACAACTGGTGTATTGGAAAATTAATTGAGAAGCCAAAGGCCGCTTGAAACCTTGTCCCTCCATTTAGATTAAAACATAAACAGAAGAATGAGGGGAATCTCTACCTCTGTTTATTTCAGTTCCTCTCTGATTTAGTAAATAATATTTATTTATTGAGCGCATTTAATATAAACTGCCATTGCCCAAAGTGCTTTACACTGGAGTAGGATAATAAACATATTGAACGGAATGTAAGGAAGAGAAAAAAAAGCCTGCCACGTGATATAAGAGCATGAAATGGTTTACAGCATAATAAAGAAAGGAGAAACGTTTGCTACAGATTAAAGCAAACAAGCAACAGAGTAAAATAACAATGAATTAAAATCAGCATAGGAAGGATATACTGAAAAGCAAACATATGTAGAATAAATAGATGATGCAATAAAACAGAATGTCAAGGATGCTTTCTTCTCACTTTCTTTTCCTTCTCTTTCTGCTCGAAGCTTCTCATCTGTTCTCTTTTCTTTTCTTGTCTTTTTTTCCTCTTCTCTTTCCCTCTGTTACGTTTTGTTCTTTTCTTGAATTTGCTCATCTTCTCTACTCTTCTTTTTCTGACTGGCAGAATGATTAGAAACATTGTTTTGTCACTGTATAATCAAGCCATACTTCATTCTCACCATCATCACCACGGAACAGGTTTATTCTGTTTGTCTCCTCCAGCTTATCACACATGTATTAAGATTTACAAAAGCACCTGTGAGACGTTCATAACGTGGCCACTTTACATATTCATGACCACAGATTGGTCATCTATTATAAATCCTGGATATAATCAGAAAAGCAGCTGGTGATTTATAAAGCTGACCTATATAAACACAGCCAGAGGAGAGGGGAGAGCACTGGAGGTTAAAGGAGAAGTGGCACAACTTCAATTGTTGGCAGTTTGACAGTGGATAAGAGCTCTCAGCTTCTCACTGGAGCTACTGCTCTGAATCCTGATTATGCTTCATTAATTCTCAGGAGGAGATTAGCTCAAATGTCTACTCATTACACACTACACACTGGCACTCTTCACAGTAAAGCAGTCAGAAGAGGTTCTCTGGAGTGATGCCTTGGACAAACCACTTACGACTCATATTTTCTGCTTCTCCATCAGATAAATTTGGTCCTTGTCCTCTAACTGGGCCTAACCATAACCCTAACACTTGCAGATCACTGATTGTCCAGAGAGAGTCTTCACTCAACTCCACGCAATGCAGACATCCAGCGCTAACTCTCCAGCTTGTAAAATTATGGCGTGGTCTTTTGAAGAGGTTCTAACACATCAAAGAATCCAGTGAGAGCTGGATGCTGCGACAAGAAAGGAACAAACTATACTCATCTGTCTGAACTGAAGACAGAGCTTTGTTTAGTCCCAAACCACAACAACAACATGCTAATACACAATAAGTAAACAAGGTTTAATATTATCTCTGCAGTTGTTGTGGATTTCAAAGCCCGCTGTACCCTTTAGAGACAAGGATTTGAGACGACACAGTTTCAGGAGGGAGCTGTGGGAGCAGAAAACCATCCAGGGACCAAACAGAGAGTAGAGTCCAATAGGGTTCAGTAGAGTCCAGTAGAGTCCAATAGGGTCCAGTAGAGTCCAGTAGAGACGAGTACAATCATGTAGAGACCAGTAGAGTACAATAGGGTCTAGTAGGGTTCAGTAGAGTAGGAGCGACAGTGTATGAGGTGCTGAATTCATAAAGACATGTAGGTGTATTCGCTAGTCCTAATTGTCCACAGGTGCGAGTGTAAAGTGTACATTTCAGAGGGAGCTGTGGGAGCGGAAAACCGTGAGTGTGTGACTGGGTGATTGTGTGAGTGACAGGGTGAGTGTGTGGTGCTCTGTCCAGTGTGTGTTCCTGCCTTTTGCCCAGTGATTCCCAGTCGGTTCTGGATAAACTGATCAGGGTGAAGTGGTTACAGAAGATGAATGAATTCATTATTTACTTAATAAATTGATGAAATTTGATCAGTGACATGTCTTATTACTTAGAGTCACTGCAAGCCTTGACCTTTGCCCTGTGTTAGCCTATCCCTGAGCAGCAGCGAGGACTGATCTAAACCCTGCAGTGAATAAATCTCTCCTCCTCAGAACCTTGTTAGCCTCTGGTCTGCTGGTCACAGCTGGTGAATTACATCCACTGACCTGAACTCACATCTGTTTAACCTTAAGATGTCTAGAGGTATTATTATCTATTTTTGAAATGTTATTACATAGTTAAACTACAGAGCAAAGATGGTATTTGTCAGTGTCAGAGCGCAGGAAAATTATAATCAGGGATCTGCTTAAAATTTCAGGCTTATTACAAACTAAAGGTTATTATTCAGTAATTACAGGGCTCTCAGTGCAAACTTCTGGAACTGTTCTCAGGTTGTAGAAGTTTGTAATATTTTTTTTATTTAAATTTGAGCCCAGGGCCATTTAAAGGGCCATATTATGGCATTTAAGTTGCACCAATAACAATAAACCTTTTCAAAACTGAAATGAGGATAAATACTTCAAGGAGCAAGCTGTAATATTGACACCAAGTGTTTAAAATCGGAACTATAGTACAGTTTAAAAATAGTGGAGAGAACTGTCTGCCTCCTTCCCACTTCTCCCCAGATGTGAAGCTCGACCAGGTTGCCAATTTGAGTAAAACTGAATGAACAAGCAAGAGACAAGTTTAAGAACTTTGGGCAGTAATAGCAAAGAAGAATGTGCCTTAATCAACATGTTTATACAGAAAAGTGTTCATCATTTCACTAAAACATCTACCTATGCAAGAGAAAGGCAAAAATGTGAATGAGCGGCTGCCATTTCCCTGCATTTAGAAGCCTTTACTGTCCAAATCCACTTAAATATTTTGACTAGACAAGGCTGGTGTTACTTATCGATTTTCCCTTTCATCATAAATATCATTTAGGAGGCAGAACTGTGCTTCTTATTCACAATTTTCGTAGTCGTTCCACCTTACATATGCCCATTTATAAGTCTTAGTAGCATTATTCATCAGCTTCTTGAAATCTCTGTTCTGCCTTAAAAGCCGAATCTAACACTACAGCTTTTTAAACCTTTTGAAGCAACTGTTATTCCAGTTTATCAGTTTAAAACTCACAAACCAATTGTATGTGATGTCACAAAACATTTACCTACTCAAGTGAAAGGCAAAAATGGAAAGAGCCCCTGCCGTTTTCCTTTCTAAACGGCCTTGAAACTTTAGAATGGCAGTTGTTCTTTTCCCTAATGCCATAACCATACCACTGGGATGACTTGGATTGACTTTGTGACACCAAGGTTGGACACCATCACATCCAAACTAAAATATTCCAATATTTATCCCAAATCCTTCTCTGAGGAGCAGAAGCTGTGGCTACAACAACAAGAGCTACAATTTCGTTTAATTCCTTTTAATTCAGGTGTCCAAAGGTTTAGTTAAAAGCTGTTTTGATCAGAGATTAAATAAATGGTGTCTGGTCTTTTTACACAACATTATATATTGTTATGCAATTAGTAATTACATTTATGAGAAAAGATTAATGGACAATTACACCATGCTAGTTATCACCAGCGATATCAGCAAAGGTTCATTTTCATTTGTAGCAAGCTTTGATGCTGCCAGCAATGTTAATGAATGTAATGAATGGAAATGAAAACGATTAATAATGTAGAAATGGAGCCTTCCACAGTTTAGCCGCAGTTCTGGCCTGGATCCTAACGAACTGTCTTCCTGTCTGGTTTGTTATGAAATAGATATGAATGACAGGCCTTGATATTTCTCAGTTTTTTGTTGTCAGAAACTATGATAATCCTCAAATACTCATCCGTGAACCGATTTATCTGTGTAAAAACCCATTTAATGCTCATGAATTCAGCATTGAGGCTGGACGCATGGCCATTAGTGCTGCCTGAATTGTTACTAATGATATTGAAATGTGCCATAGCCAAGATTTCATTGTGCTTTTTATAGATCGGCCAGTCTGAAATGGCCAATTGCATTCCATTTATGAGCAGACTGCTTTATATCTAAATGGTTTATTGATAAAAACACAATATAGAGTAACTATTGGAGTCCAGTAGGCATACAACATGACCGTAATAATTAGCAATACTATTTATTTCTATAATCCCACTTATCACACACAATAAAAAGCATGCTGTGGAAGTATTTGATTTATTACCATGTAACATTTCATTAAAATGCTATCAGGCATTAGTTGTGGTGGACTGGAGTCCTGTCCAGTGTTTTCCTGCCCTGCACCCAGTGATTGTGAAGGGATTACAGAAGATGAATGAATGGATGAATGAATGAATGAATGAATGAATGAGTGAATGAACATGCTTTGGTCAAAATTGATGTCAAATTGTCAGAACTATTCACAACCCGTGGAACTGAATTTTGTGCTGACCAAACTGTGCATCATTTTTCACTGCTTTCACACAAAATGTATTTAATGAGCAGGGTTTTTCCACACTCCACCACCTACAAATATGCTTTCGAAAATTATTTTGTTTGGAAAGTTGGCTCAAGGTGGGGAAGAATGGAGGCAGAAAAATGGAGAATTTCCACATTTCAGTGCAAAAGGTTTTTTAAATTAATTAATTATTATTATTCTTTTTTGTAGTAGTAGTTTTTTTATTTGTTTGCTCTTATTTTGGACTGTCTTTTTGGCTTTGACTATTTGGCTCTGTCTCTCACCTCTTGTTTTGCCCTGTTTGTGGTACATTTCAATAAAGTGCCTGCTAACAGATCCTTCTCGTCTCCTCGAGCCTCCATCATCACAGTATGCTTGCTTAATTAGAATTGTTGCCAGTGTTAGGATTGAATGAGCTTATTCTGAGCCATGTATGAGCTGTTTTGGTGGTTCTGAATGGGGTTTGGAAGTGAGAGGAACTGTTTGGCTGAGATGCATGTTGGTAATCCAGACTAGAGTTGTGTAAAATGCTACAGCAGTTGCATTGAAGCACTGTACTGTATCTTCTGTACCATTTAAGGTGGACTGGTAGCAACAGAATGTAACATTGTTCCTCCATCACAGCTCTGACAGAAAACCAAAAACATTTAAAAGCAGGTTTGGAGTGTGATGTAGCCCATCTGTCACAGGTATTATTCCACAAGCATTTGATACTCAGTATATCCTCAGAGAGAAATCTTTTTATGACATGAATAGTCACAATAAATAGCATAATTTCCAGTGATGCAGTAATAAATCTGATGTCTGTTTTTTATTGTTATTTACAGATTTGGTATTACACCAATGGCATATTTGAAGCTGCAGGATTCGACAAGGCCATGATTCCTTACATCACCCTCAGCACTGGAGGCATCGAGACATTAGCTGCCATTGTATCAGTGAGTTTGATTTATAACCAATGATCCCACTTTGATTATATCTGCTTGGTAACTGCACATGTGACAACACAACTCTTAAACTTTTGTTAAAGTTTGCTGAATAATTTAGCTATTTGCTTATGCAGGGGGCTTTAGTGGGTCTCAACTCATCTGATCACTTTCTGACACACTGTTTAAATAATTCTATTTTTACAGTTCATGCCAGATTTCAGGTACTGCTCACCCAGTTTAACCTTTTCATCAGATATCCCAAAAATCCACAGCAAATTTGCCAGCATTAAATCAACTGAAGAATTAACACTATGCATGTTAAAACATAAAACAGTGGCGCAGCAGGTCGTTTCCTTGTCACAGCTCCAGTTTCCTGCAGTTGTGGGTTGGAGTCCCCCTCTGTGTGACTGTCTGTGAGGAGTTTGGTGTGTTCTCCTCATGTCCTTGTGTGTTTCCTCCACCGTCCAAAAACACATGTTGGTGGGATATGAGTGTGTGAGTGAATGTGTGAGTCTGTGACACCCTGAGAAGGACTGATGCGCCCCTCCAGGGTGTGTTCCCACCTTGCACCCAATGATTCCAGACCCACCTCGACCCTGAACTGGATACCTGGTTACTTTTAATGAATGAATGAATGATTGAAATTAGCTGTGCATGTGGCATAGCTTGAATTGCTGTTATTTCTATAAAAACATGTATGTCTTGTAAAGCTCAAAGCAGCTTGCAAAATGCTGTTCCATATCACTAGTGCATCTGGATGTGGAGGTGCTTCATTTATCATCTATTAAAAGTAGAAGAGTACATTAATCATTTAACAAATAATAATTGATAGCATCATCATATGCTCGCTGTAAATTTGACAATGCCTTGCAAGAGAAATTAGGCATTTGATAAGAATTGGGTCTTAAAACATGTATTTCAGATGCAAGTGTGTGTGTGTGTGTGTGTGTGTAAAACAGATATAATGTTGTCCCAATGGTCAGAGAAAGCAGGCCTGTCGACTCAAATCAGGAAATTTATCACCATTATATTCAAGTTTCGAGTCATTTGATTTGCATAGTTTGATTCATGAGACGCTGTCTGAGTGAAACCAGTCTCCAGGTCATTGCAATTCACCTTCAAGGGCTCTTCATGAAATATATTTATATATTCTGAGGTGGTACCTTGAAGGGAACATATTCAGTACCTTTAATTAGGGAAGATAATTGTACATAATTCTATTACAATTGTAGATTTCATACGCCCCATTTCGTCTTCAGGTATTTCAGCGTGTACCTGGTAGTTACAGTGAAAAAGAGAAAATGATGAATTGCAAAGATTGAATATATGCAATTCAATGCAAAGATTGAATGGATCCCTGAAGGCATGGTCCACCACAACAGACACACACACACACACAAACACACACACAAATACTTTCTCAGCCTAGACAATGAGAATTCACAAAGATAACACATACATTTCTAACAGCAGATGCTGTAAATAAATACATATATTTTAAAAAAATAAACACCTTTCTAAAATCCTGCTCTCTCTCACTCTCTCTCTCACTCACTCTCTCTCTCTCTCTCTCTCACACACACACACACACACACACACACACATGCACACACACATAAACACACACTGTCACACACCTCTGTTTGAGTGGTAAGGTGGTAATTAAATATACCCTTTTCATTAAAAATAAGGACTATAATTAAACCTTATGAAGCTGTCAAGTTTCTGCTCCACATTTGTCTTGTAAAGCACAAGCTAAACACATTCCACTCATTTTCATCTGGAGGCAGGTCTCTGATTAGTCAGCAGGAGCTCATATTTTGGCAACTTCATTTGCTGAAATAAATAATGCGGCAATAAAATGGTCACAGACGTGATTACAGACGTGGTTTCCAAATGATTTTTCCAGAAGCCCCTTTTTGTAGATAAATATATTTTGCATCCTCCAACACACAAGTGCAAGCTGTGCTTGAACATGCTTCATTTATTTGCCATGCTGCCTTATAGAATCATAGCCTGAATCATTTCATTTATCAGACACAGAAAAGTCAGAACTGGAACTTTCTCATTTCCTGCTTAAAGCTAGGGTTTCTGATGTGAGCTTGGGGGCAATGAGATGCTGAAACCCAATTTCCTTCAAAATCTCCCATCTCAGTGTATACATTAAAATTATACCTGAAGAAATAGGAATGGACAAACACTGCATACACAGACAGGATGCACATACATTTTAGAATGTATAGACGCAAAGGCAATCCTGAGGAAAAACAGCATAAATAAAACATAAAATAAAGAGGACCAAGCAAAACGGATAAAACCCTGAGGTTCTGCTCACTCTTTCTTCACTCCTGTGGGCTTGGGTTGGACTGAACTGTTGTTCATTATCCTTAAAAAGAGGTAATGAAAGTGTTGTGAAGTTTGATCCTTCTTCTATTTTGGCAAAGCATGTCACAGATATTTCACTAAGACTCCAGAACTAGGTTAAGTATAAAACCATGATGTGTAAACCCTGCAGAGTACTGAGTGGCCAGACAGACCTGTAAGTCACCACAAAATGCAGTGCTCGCTGCTTGTAAAACCTCTCAAGTTACAGCAGCGTTCACATTTGTTTTTATCCGACTCACAACCGAAGATTATGACATTACCTCGAGGGGTTTTGAAAAGGTTCAAACGTTCCTTGGGCCGGTGGCCGATGGAAAATTTCCAGAGAAAATTAAGACAACACATGAATATATGATGAGTATATAGTGGCTAACGTTACTGTTGGAGTTGTTGTGGTTTTCAAAGTTTGCAGTTCCCATTACAGACAAAAAGATAGATACAATGTTAAGTTCTAATAGGGACAATATACAATAAGGCCATAACTCCAGGAACACTGGGCTATAGCCAGTGTTGACCCCTGGTTACATGTGTATTCATGGATTAAAGATGCTGTGGTATGCTCTCACTGCTCTTATGGTCTTGGATGCTATTCGTCATCTTTTTCTGAATTCACCTGCACAAGCCTGTGGGGAAGCTGATGCAGGCAATGTCCAAAATGAACCCCTGCATCTTCCATACCTTCTATCCTAAATCTAGATCACACAGTGGCACAGCAAAAGCTCAGCTTTTCATTAGCAGATTTGTTTTGCTCCGTAGAACTGTAGAATTTCCCATGTGGATTTTGAGCAGATTGACAGCTGCATTTCCACAACAAGGGTACTAGGGCAAAAAGCCTGTTTCCACTATTGTGCAGGGAAATGCTCTAGCATGTAGTCATTCTTGGAGATATTTTGCCTTATAGGCGTAATTTATGCTGGGGACATGTCCTCAGTGCTCTTTTTGAAAGGTTTAATTTTGGTCACAACATTTTGTTTATAGAAGTTTAGCTTTTTTTATATCATTGCAGCAACAACATGCCCTAACAACATGCCTTTGTAAAAAGCATAAAACTTTTAGGCCAAGCCAAATATGTCTATTAATGATGTTTAATCTGCACTTCTGTTATTCATTTGATGGGTCATCTCTGTTCATCACTATTACATACAGTATTTTATACATATAAATATGCCATTAATCCCAATCTGTCTCCTCCCAACCCTGCACTGCACATCACCAGCTCAAAAGCCACACCCCACATATTGATAGGTTTGGTTCCTTAGATTTATGATGTATGAAAACATGTCTGTGTGATGGCATCTGTTTCAGTCTCCTTTTAGGATACTGCAGTTTCAAAGCAGAAATGTTTGTTTCTCTCATGGTTTGTCTTCAAATGTATAAACAACAACATACAGACATTTAAACAAGGTAAAATCCTTGTTTTTAAAAACTGATACAGGATGTCCTCGGGTTACTTCAGTCCCGAGTTACGATGTTTCGTGGTTACGACACATCCAGTTGCATTGTACGCCATTTTAGCTTGCTGCTACCTCGTTCTCTCTCACGTGTGCATGTGTGTGTTTGATTTTGTGAATTTTTTTTTTGCCCTTCATTATGGCTCCCAAGTGTAAGGCACGCTCTTCTGATGGCAGTGCATCAAGAGGAAAGCCATCACCATGGAAGTAAAATTAGATATTATAAAGCGATTTGATAAGGGGGAAACAGCGACAAACATTGGCTGGTTGCTTGGACGTAGTCGTTCGATTGTTGCTATGATTATCAAGGATAAAGATTGCATCCTTGAACATGTGAAAGCATCTGTTCATATGAATTATATGTGTTTTTTGATAATTACTGTGTTAGGATAGGATAAGTGCTTACAGTATGTTATTTACGTACAGTATGTACGTATGTTCCGACTTACACCGAAAATCAGTTTACGACGCGACCTAGGAACGGATCAACGTCGTAAGTCGAGGACCCCCTGTATTAATGTTGATATCAATTCATAAATATTATACAATCAAATATACCAGCTTTTCTGTTCTCTGCATTTCCACAAAAGGCTGGAGCACCTCTGTTGAGGTTGGTAAAGATGACATATAAAGTATACTATTTTGGAACCACTAATTTGTACTAAATCATTACTAATATATAATATAAATTACATGAAGTTACACATAATATATACTGATAATAAAACGTTACAATCACTAGTCTGCTCAGTATATATTAAGTGTAACTGAATATAATTTAAATTATATATTGGTAGTGATTTAGTACAAATTAGTGGTTCCCAAATAACATCACTTAAGTATACTTAATAGCTTTAGGAAATAGTTTTGCATTTGTTTATCCAATGCAAAACTATTTCCTAAAGGTATCCTAATAACTAAATGAATTTCATCTTTTAATTTAACTGAGAAAGGACATGTTGAAAAGAACATTCTGTAACAAAGCCATTACTTCAGAGGTTTTTATCCAGTTTTTGTCACAATTTTTCTCTTTAATTGGAGGACAAGCGTATCACAGACCTTTCATGTTTTATTAAAAGTTTTATCTGCTTTCAAATCTGATCTGAGCTCTGAATGACCTTGGAAATAAACACAGTGCATACAAAGGATTTCTTCTGCATTTTTAAAGTGTTATTAGTTACATAAAACCTGCCAGCACATAGAAACCACAGTCCTATGCACTGTTTTTAAGACTTTGATGAGATCTAAACAGGTTTCTTTTCATATGAATGTTAACGTGCAACAGTGTCCCTCAACTTTAATGGCCAATATATTGTTTAAATGTGATCTGTTTCCTTGCATCTTCGTATGCCTTATTTAAACAGATCATGCTGTGTCAGTTGCCTCTGAGCAAAATCTAGTTCACAGGGTCCAGAAAGTCGTGCCACTGCGGGGCTCCTGGTCACTTCTCCAGATGGGATTTTTTTAGACAGAACTTATATACGTCTGACACAGTAAATCACATTTCATTTCTGAGCTGATTTAGTGTGATTCGCTTCTCTGTAAATGTTTGGTTTATTGACAGAACACAATATGCTTTGGCTAATGGAGCACAGCACTCATACGGTCTGAATATAATGGATAATGATGTCAGTGTCTGGCTGTTCTGAGTTTAGAGTTGCTATAAAATTGATTTACTGGATATTACTTAGGGAAATACTCTTCAGACTTCTTATTTCTATAATTAATTGCACATGTATTTTATCACCAGTAAGTAGTCACAACAACTCCTGTGCTGCCTCTAGAGTTGAAGAGTGTAATTCACGTTTACAGCACTGTCTTGAAATCAGGGTGGAGAGAAAGGGAGAGTGGGCGTTTTCTTACCCTCCTCCCACAGTTACATAATGCAATTTATTCTGTGCTTAACCCCAGATTAGTAAAGACAGAGGCTGTGTTCTCTCTATTACAGCTCAGTGGAGCATCACAATGGTTTTGAAGCTATAGTTTTAAAGGGGATATAATATAGTTAGAATAGGTCTGTGGGCTATACAAAACATGTTCATGAAGTTCTCTGCACATAGTTACTCTCGCATAAAGAGATCTCACCAGCTCTATCCTGACAGTTTCAGTCCCTTTCACTTTTATGCAAATAAGTTGTTGCTGGCCATGCCCCACCCATCACATGTTTAGGTGGTTCTGTGCAAATTTGCTTATCCAAACGGCTCGTAGAAGAATATGATTTCTGACACTAAAATCTTTCAGCTGACTCATACAAAACTGATGGATGTTTTTTTTTTCACACTTGGAGTGTTTATAGGAGCAGTAGAGTGGAAAACAAAGGCACCCAAAAACTTTGCATAATATGTCCCTTTAAAAAGTAAACAAACAATCTTTTTGATGGATTCAATTTCAGAGAATGATACAACAAGATGATGATGATAATTACACTTCTACAGTGCTTTCCTAGATCCACAAGTGATTTACTTTTGGGACATTAGGAGTCGCTTCAACTAACACAAATATGCAGCTCCTACTTGGATGGAGTCTTTCCCAAACACATGTATTGTGTAGCAGTTTGTTCTTCCACCTCACCTAGGTGGAAGAATACACCCTGGTCTGCTGCACTGAAGTCAACAGTCTTACCCACTAACACCTCTGCCATTTTTATGTTGAACTAAGGTTCAATTCCCAGCTTAGGCAAGGACATTATTATACAGCAATGAGAGTCTTTGGGCAAGATTTCCAAATCTGTATAGGACTTTTAATTGCCTCTAGATAAAAGCAAATACCAAATGTTATAAATATGAATGGAAAAAAATCTGTTTAAGTCTATGAAGAATTAAGTCTATGAAGAATTAGAATTAACACTAAAACAGTGAATTTTTGTGAATTTGCTGTGTATAAGGTGCTGGAAATGATCATGAGTATTGATTTAGTCAATTGATTATTATAGATTAAGTATTGTAATTTTAGTACAAAATGCAGTAAAATATCCAATAGGACCTTTAGTAAAGCAATAACACACTCCAACATAGTATATGGACCCTTTCAGTTGTTAACAAAATCTTTAAGTGGTTTGAGGAGGAAACGCTGTTCTAGAGAAACAAGCAGAACATTTCTAAGGGTTTATGGCCCTTCATATAAAGCTATATCACAGAAAGTTATTACAGGAAATGCTTGCAATCACATAGTGTGGTGCCTGAGATATTTGATTTATGATTTGTTGTAGAGGCAGATGCAGTGTACAGTGCAAATAAATACTCAAAGAAAACTTATTTTGTACAGGTTCATTGATCATTTGGAGAGCAAATCAAATGGCTATGCTTCTATTCACAAGCACTGGAAAGATATCAGTCACTTTCTCTACAATTGAGCATTTCGCACCAGACTTTGTTTAGTTTTAAAAAACAGAATTATGGCAAAAAATTGTACTGTTATTTACATTGACATTTTTAATTATTAACTGTCTTACAAAAAAAACTTAACATAGCACAAAAAGTAAGGAAATTTGTGGTTGGTAGATTATTTCTTTGTTGTAACAATGCTTCTTGGAAATAAATCTTATACCGATGGAAAGCCTGTTAATCTCCATTGTAAATGGTACCACATTTGTAAGGAACATGCATTTGTGGGATGAGCAGTAGAGCTGAGTATGTGGGTTTCACCCATGAAAATTTTGTTAAACCCTGTCTGCCGATGCCAAAACGCTTATTCTGCCATTGGCTCTGGTATTTGCTGGGCTGGATGACTGAAGTTTGAAGAAACAATACTTATTGGCAATTTAACAATTTATTAATTTAACAAACAGGAGCCTCAGTAGCGTGTGAAAGAACCATACACAGCCAAAACAGCCTGGCACTTCCACCTCATGCTAGTCACCAGCCTGGTCACACACTGCTGTGGGATGGCTTCCCATACTTTAACCAGCATTTATTGCAAGTCAGCCATCATGGTTGTGTTGGTCACTCTGGCACCAACAGTATGGCCAAGCTGATCCCACAAATGTTCAATGGGGTTGAGGTCAGGACACTGGCAGGCCATTCCATCCACTCCACTCCTAAATTCTGGAGGTAGTCTCTGATAAACCCCTCTCTGTGGGGACGAGTGTTGTCATCTTGGAGGATAGAGTTCAGTCCCAGACTGTGGAGATAGGGGATTGCCACTGGTTGCAGAATTTCATCTCGATATCTCTCTGCATTGAGATTGCCTCCAAAGATGACAAGCCTAATTTTTCCAGTGAGGGAGATGCCACCCCAAACCATCACATAAAATAAGCTGTTTGGCATTGGTAGAGAGTATTTGGCAAATTTTTCATGGGCACAACCCATATACTCAACTCTACTGCTCATCCCACATATGCATGTTCCTTACAAATGTGGCACCATTTAAAACGGAGATTAACAAGCTTTTTCTAACAGTATAAGATTTAATACCAAGAAGCATTGTTACAACAAAGAAATAATCTATCAAACACAAATTTCCTTACATTTTGTGCTACATTTTACATATAGGTTTACTCCAATGCTGCAGGCCATAAAACAGTGACAGACTCAAATCTGGATATTCAGACATTACCTTTAGTGATGACAAGCTTGAAGACACAGGAACGAAATGGTATGTCTGAACTGTAGGTTTGCGGCAAAAACAGTCCCAAGTCAGGCATTTTTGAAGTTGTAAGATTGTATGGAGTTTTGAAAGGAGTGAAATGGTGGGTGGATGTATTAAAGAGTGAAATTTGTTCTTTAAAGCACGAAGCTCAAGATGAATCTGAAAGACTTATGTCAGGCTGATATCGTGTGGTTTACATCCAGCTCTAAGAGAACAAAGTATTAGATGTAGCAAATCCTTCCAAACCTGCAGTGCTCTGTAAAATTGGCTTGTGTCACCTTGGAGATTTCTTCAGGATGAATTCGGATATGACAGATATGATAGTTTATTAAAAGAAATGATTTTGATGCTTTTCTTCATCCATGTGTTTAGTTTTTAGTTGTGAAGAATATAACTGTGTTTCTTATAAATGCAACCTGAATGAAAGGGTATGTGTAATTGCATTTGTATGAAGTATGTTATCTGTCCCAGTGTGTCACTTTGCATGATGTAAAGCCTTTATTCTGGGTATGTTACCATATAACCGAACAAATGCTACAACAATCATCTAATTGTTTTTAAAGTTGGCAGAAGTAATTTAACTTTTCTCATGATTACACATCCCTACTAAAGTCTGAACAGGTTGTAATTACAGTCACTTAATCACACTGTGAGAGAGTTAAAGGCAATGTCTTTGTTTGTGGGGAAACCTCATTCTCTCATTTGTTTACATTCAGAAGCTGTGTGTCCGTTAAATTGGAACAAAATGTTTGAGAGAAAACTTGTCTGTATGTTTTTATTCACTGTTTGAATTACCACAGAGACTCATTTCTAACTCAGACTGTTTAGTTTTGTAGCACTTTTGTGTTTACTTTTTTGTTTACTTTCATGCAGTTAACGCTCTCCTGAATTTAGACCCAGTTCCACCTTAAATAATATGAAACAGCAAAAATAAGTCAATATTACCTACCGGTGGAGAAGGAAAAGACAACCTCATCTCAGTCCAAGCATTTTCAACATTTGTTTGAGTCTCTCCACCGTCTAAAACATCTCCAGATGTAATTTCTCTGCAATTAGCAGAGAGAGAGAAAGCCTAGCATACCGGACCATTTGCTGACATTGTAAACACGTTAGAGAGCTTTCCAGCGCAAATGGTGGGGAAACATCCTCTGATTTTAAAGATAGGAAAATATGCTGTTACATCTATGAAGACACACATGCATCATAAAAACTGAAGGTAGACATTTGTAGACAGGTGTTTACCTAAGCTGTACTGTTATGCAACAGTAACAATGAATAACATTAACAGTAGTTGTGTTTGTTACATGTATATTCAATGTGTAATTACAAAGTTATAAGAGGTACAACATCAAATGGGACCAGATATGTTGTTAAAAATCTACAAATAGCATGACCTTCAGCCCTAAGCTCTTAGCCTTAAAGTTTGACATGAACTGATGAGTTTTCAGCCTGTACCTCTTACTACAAGTGGCTAGACATCCCACCCCGTAATAAGAACATCTTTCCCAAAAAGGGTGAGCTATAACCTTGGATCCAGAATGTGAAACACCTTTGTGTATTAAAATCAAAGCCCCTCTCAGTGTGTTTGGGAGGAAGAGGAATAACAGCAGTGTTGTGGCCAGCTTTTTATAGTTTGTTTTGGTCTGAAATTCCCAAGAGGACCTTCTGGAGAAATGCAGTCTGTGAAAACAGGTCACACACCATAGAACATTTCACATTTATTCCCTGGTTTTATGTTCTACTTCACTGAAAATCAATGGACAGTAATTCCTGTCATGAGGAAGTATCTAGTGTAGCATATAAAATTTAAACCGTATGTAATGTTTAAATATATATTAACTAAATATTGATTTAATAACACAGCTGCCCAGGATACAGTAAAGGGTTAAACAGGGTTTCAGGTTTACAGAAATTTAAAAACACATACACGTGTGTAATCAGCGTCCCTCAGGGAAAGATGCTGAATTTTATATTGCTGTGATTTTTTATCATGTTTTAAGTCACAAATATCACTCTACCTCATACCTGAGTTAATGAATGGTGCCCCATCACTCCAGAGATGACTGGTCCACTTCTGCGTGGTGAAGTGGGGTCAGTGTTGCTGAAGGGAACGGGATCACATACTGTGATTTTAATGTGATTTTTGAGTTTCCGGTATATATCCCCTCACCAGTGTAAGGTCAGAGAGGTGAGAAGCTCCTCATGTAACACTGCAGTCACTAGTATTCAAAAGATCCTGCAGCAAATGTCACTTCTCAGTGTCAGCGCCATGCTCATTAGCTCCAGTGGTGACAGCACACGCTAATCACAGCAGCTGGGGATTTATGACATTCATCTTAGCTAATCTGGGACTTGTGTGAGGCCAGGCACTTTCTCTTCTGGTAGGTGATCCAGACATGCAATAAGTGAAATAAACTTAATTTACCTTTGAAATATGCTTTAAAAAATGAGATGTCAATATATCATCACTCTAAGAGCTTGAAAATTCATTAGAGTTCTTAGAAAAATTGAATTAGTATTATGTCCCCTTTCTCCACATGCTGGATGTCCATCAGTGCAGTTTTAATTTTGTCTATTTTGCTGTACCTCATCCTCATCCCATGCTTTGGTTGGAGATACTCTAATGAGGGGTTGAGGCCATTATGAAACTTATTTTAGTTCCACAGTTTGTGAGTTGTTAAGAAATCCAGATTCTCAACTTAATGTGATTTTACAGCAACTACACTATAAGTCTAGCAGTATGTTGGGACTATTTTTCTCAGCATTTTCCTATTTTCTGTTTCTTTATTCTGTCCTTACTGGTGAGGTGCACTGCAATTTAGCTCCATAGAGCCACAACACACGTCAAATTTTTCTCACTTTTCTTGAATGCATTGCTGACACGGTCCAGGTTATTCTATGGTTAATACTTTTACATCTTGTGTCTTTGTTTGATCTTCTAACAAAGTCCACTGCACTGATGAAAAGATGAGAGAAACTATCCTGTCGTGTTGGTGAAAAGGGTTATGAACAGTGAGGTGGTGTTTTCCAGTTCAGTGGCTGGTTCGTGATGAGCTGCTGGACACACGAAGGCCAGTCAGTCTCTCTGATTTAGCCGCATGCTGAACGTGTGCCTTCACGGTTTGAAGATAAAGCTAAGGTAGATTTATTATAGTGCTCATGAAAATGTCACCATGAATCAGGACACACGCACACATACACTCTCTCTCTCTCTCTCTCTCTCTCTCTCTCTCTCTCTCTGTATACATTCATCACATACCGTCTATGTTGCATGTGAGAGTGGGGGACAAGACATTTGTGAATCTAGTATTATTTCTCAATAATTTAGAAGGTCATTCTCTCTGGCCTTTCATTCTTTATAAGAAGAAAATCCATCATGGAAGCAGAGAGTGTGAGTGTGAGTGTGTGTGTGTGTGCGTGTGTGCGTGTGTGTGTGTGTGTGTGTGCTTCTTTTAAAATGTTTTGTTTGCAGATGTCCTGTCTCTACCATTACCCACACACATCCACAGACACATTTATATTTATAACAAATAAAACTTCTATCTCCAAAAATGCAGCCCTTTAAGAGAAATAAAATCCTTTCTTCCTGGTAATGGAAGGTAGTGTAAATTGATTTTATTCAAAGCAATTTTGAGTTATTTTTATTTTCTGGCATTTCAAAATAATATATAAATATGGAGATGGAGACTAAAAAAGTATGGAAAGAAATTACAGTGCATGTGCACATTGATTTGTTTTCTGTGTTCTGCCAAAGTCAAAAAAACATAGAATATAACAATCCATTGTGATTCTGCTCCACATCTGACGTCAACTGCAGAGACTTTAGAGTTGCCACACCCACTCGTCTGGGTCTGTCCAGTCCCTGTGCCCTTAAAGACAAAATTAAAAGCAGCAAAACTGACACGTGTGGAGGAATAAGAGGAGGAATAAATGTGTGTGGAGGAATAAGAGACACAGTGGCAGGTAGTGTCGCAGTCACACAGCTCCAGGAATCTGAAGGTTGTGGGTTCAAGTCCCACTCCGGGTGACTGTCTGTGAGGAGTTGGTGTGTTCTCCTTGCATGGGTTTCCTCCGGGTGCTCCAGTTTCCTCCCATGGTCCAAAAACACCTATTGCTAAGTGGATTGGTGACTCAAAAGTGTCCATAGGTGTGTGTTTGTGTGTGTGTCACCCTGTGAAGGACTGGCGCCCCCTCAAGGGTGTGTTCCCGCCTTGCACCAAATGATTCCGGATAGGCTCCGGAGCCACCATGACCATGAATTGGATAAATGCTTACAGACAATGAACGAATGAATTTCACAGCTCTATGCTGTGGTCAAATAAACAAGAAATCCGCAAACATGGTGATACATATTTTTTTGGGGTGGGGGGTGTTGGAAGAACAGATTTTTTGTGGCAGTCCTTGGGCATTATTTCTCTTGACATGAATTCAGTGGCTCTGCTGCATTTGCCGCTTTAGCCACTGGCACCGACAACAGCTATTTGTGCCCTTGCTGAGTGGGTGGGAGGTTAGACCTTCTGCTTTAATTTTAGACTTTGTGAAAGGCGGACTTTTGCTCCAAGGAGCTAACGGGGTGCCGACAGATCCTGCTGTTCCTTCCTGTTTCGATTGAGGCAAGTGACCTGCTTAGACAGAAGTGACCAGCACTGACCTAGGCCCTCTATATCTCATAGTTTTAGAGACTGGGAGTATGTGCTGAAATATCCCTAAACTGATGGAAACCTAAAGGTTTTGGTTTCTTTGCTCGCATCAAAATGTTTTGTCATCTTTTCTTATGTAGAAATTCCAAGGCCTTTAAACAGGAGCGTGGTTTATTTGTCTTATTTGTATAAAACAATAAATTCTACCTCATGTGTAAAGTCATTGTTCAGAAATCTGAAATGTTGTTGTGTCCAAGCCACTAAAGCTGAGGCAGTGATGTCTCTTCGTCATATCTTCAGTAGAACAGAGTCAGTGCTTAAAGAACAGATCTTTTCTATATTACAGCATGGCTAATGCACAGGTAATCACAACACTCATTATAAACACATATGACCACACATACTGTCCTACAGAAGCTACACAGTGCATTTTCTTCAGTGCTGAGCCAACAGTTGCAAGAACAGAAGCTCTATTTTCCAACGTACAGCTCAGTGAAGCATCACAATGATTTTGAAGCTGGAATTCTAAGGTAATAATACAACCTGGAGTTGCTTAAAACAGATTTAATCAGGATTCATCGTAATTAAATATGTGAAATTAAAACAGGCTTTATTAATCACTATAATATTTAATACAATATTATAATATCATCAATAATATTTCGGTGAGGACCAAACAAATCTAAAGTACAGTGGCCCTTCAGAGGCAATTTTAGTGAAAGGGAAACTACTGGTGCCTTCACAAACATAGTACAAAAACAAGTAGTTAACAGAAGTCAAACTTTCTGTCTGCGAACTTATACAACATAGAAAACAGTGACACACTACAATATCTGTGTGTTTGTGTGTGTTTATGTGTGTATGCAGTCTTACTCTAAAGGCTCTGCCTTCTCCCAGGAGCTGTTGATCATCACACGACGACACCCACACATCCCCTCAGCATCCAACTGTCTGAGTGAAGGGTCCTGTCTCCATGGTGACACTGATTTGACTGACACCTGTCAATGTCACATAAAAGAGATGAACGAATAAAGAGTCTGTTACAGTAACACAACATAAAAAGGATCGAGATCACAGGGGGTGTGTGTGCATGTGTGTATTCTGTGTTCAGTCATTTTTGGATTAGAAGTCACTCATTCTGTTTGAAATGCTCCACTATGGCCAGCACGCTGATAACCTCTGTCTAAAGACGACTCTGTTGCTTCTGTGGGCCCCCTGTGGCATTGTAGGTTGAACATTCATGGCTGTTTATTGTGGTTCGAGGACTTTGCTCATTATTACAGGAAAATTGTTTCTGTGTATGTACCCTCAAAGGCACATATTCTGTACCTTTAAATAGGGAATGTAATTGTACCACAAGTGTGTTCTCCCTGTGCCTGCATGGGTTTCTTCCATGTGCTCCGGTTTCCTCCCACAGTCCAAAAACACGTGTTGGTAGGTGGACTGGTGACTCAAAAAGTGTCCATAGGTGTGAGTGTGTGAGTGAATGTGTGCGTGTGTGTCACCCTGTGAAGGACTGGCGCCCCCTGCATTGCGACCAGTGATTCCAGGTAGGCTCTGGATTGTATCCTAAATGTGCTTCTACACTTACTTAGAAAAAAAATCACAGGGCATCCAACAGTAAATCAAGCATTTTACCTCTTTTATAGAGCGATAAGAAACATAATGGCAACAGAAAACTGTGATACTGCACACCGATTAACATGCATGTTATGCTTGTTAAAGTCTGTGCTTTATTGCAAGAGCCTGCAGTAGTTTCTCACAAACTAGATGTAAAGAAACCTGGCGGATGGCAGTGAAATCAGTCTCATTGGTTTATGGTCTTTCCGGCCTTTCCCACCTGAGAGTCAGTATCCATCCACACAACAGGATTCAGAATATTGAGCATGTTTCATAGTCACAATTCACAGTCAGAGCCCCGACTGCACTGAGGAATGATCGGAGGAGTAGAGACTAGATTGTGGACTCCACAAACTACAGGATCATCCGGAGACCTCATGCGATTGTTGGGTGGAGCAAACCAGCCTCATATTGACCCGGCTTTAAAGGACTGTTTGTATATAGAAGAGGAAAACATATGTTGTCATAGAATAGAAGTTAATGCAAAGTTATTACTATATATTTTTTTTCAACATATCTGTCCAACCTTGATAGTAAAATGTACAAAGTAGAAAGCAGAAACTTAACAACAGACAACTTATGCAGTAATATTCTTTATAGTTTGTTGTTGCATGTTCATTAATATGTTGATTTGAATGATCTTAGCTTTTATAATCCAGACTGCTGAAGCCAAATTCGCATGTCCAATTACGTAAATGTTTGCAGAGATAAAAATCCATAACTTTGATGGATTGTTTCAGTAAGTCGTTCTGACAAAAAGAAAGAAATCGTTGACTAAGTGTGTAAATGCTCAAGGTCTGAAAGACATCTTGAGTAACCAAAAATAAATGAGTCCTCAAGGACAAACTGTCCTTGTTATCACTTTCCGAACATGTCAACTGTCATGACAATTATGTCCTGACCGTATTAAGGCAAGCTCATTTATTCTAACCTACTTCACTTATGCTAAAGCCTTAAATAAAATAGAAACATAGATTAGGATGACTATGTCCTTGTGAAGAGTAACTCATTATGTTTGAATGAAGCAGTGCTTCTTTAGAACTGAGATACAGAATTACTTTAATGACAGAGGTAGAGTATTACACTCCTCAATCTGTGGGCTTAAAATGTATTAATGCATAATATGTATTATTATTTATTTTATTATATTACTTATTTGTCATAAACTTGTAGGGATTATATATCAGTAGGAACTGTAGATACAGTGTCGAATATGTGGTTAAGTAAGTGATATCAATGGTAATCAATCACATGTCAATCCTGCAAAATGGTGGTATGTAAAATGCAATGAATCAGGGTTTTGTTAAAGACAAGGTATTTCGTGATTTGCAAAGTGCTTTATATATTATATTTTATATATTTATGTATTATATATTATTTCAGAATATTAATTCTGAAATGTATGCTGGAAACATTATATTAATTTAAAATTAGGAATTTTGTAAAAAGTTCAGAAAACACGTAAAACCTACAATTTAAGAAAAAAGGTTTGAAAGGGGTACATTATTGTTCACTTAAAGTACAAACAGTGTAAATATACTTTCCTTTAAAGGTACAACAGTGTTTAACCAACAGTTCAGTTGTGTTCTCTAAAGGTACATTCTCTTCTCCTGAGGGAGTGGTGAATATTTGTGAGTTTTCTTTATAGAACTGTGTGAAATAAAAAGACACAATATAAGTCCTGGAGATGAAATGGGGCGTATTAAAATCAACACAACTTTAAAATCTACAATTATAATGGAATAAGGTACAATTATGTTCCTTAATTAAAGGTACAAATATGTACCCTTGAGGGTATCACCACATTGACAAATTTTCTGACAGTGTCAGAGCGCACTGTCTCCACAGTAGCTCATATGTTGCCATCCTCCAAGTTACATAGTGCAGATTCTGCAGTGCTGAGCCCGGAATAACAATAGCAGAGGCTCTGTTATCCCTATTACAGCTAAGTGGAGCATCACGATGATTTAGAAGCTGTAAATATAAAAAAAAAAAATTCTGCCTAGTGTTCCTTTAAAGTTTCCTCACTTACAACAAGCGGCTAGATATTAGTGAATGCCTTTGATCATTAGCACCCTAAGATATAACAACAAAGAACAAAATAACAACAACCACTGATGTCTAAAAGATTAATAATAGCAGCTCATTCTGTGACACGGTCTCATCTGAAAATAAAATTAAATATCCCGTCCCATTCCAGTGTTTTTAATGTCAGTGCTTTCTCTGAGCCACACTGAAAGTAAACCGTTTGCTTTGATGAACACAGTTTTGCCTCTCAATTCAGTTTCACTCCATTAAGTCGCTAGTTTCCTGGATCTGCTTCATGACATGAAGCCCACTTCAAGGAGTTGAAGCTACAGTGTAGATTTTAAACGCTTCATTGTGGAAAACTGTACTTATCCAGTGCAAATGTGTGGTGATTTGAACTCTGTTGCTGCAATTATTTTTTATGTTAAATACATCTCAAAATTGTAGATTTATGTTTGATTTGTGTCCCAAGCACATGAATAAAACAAAAACTAAACCTCCCTTTAATCACATCTATAACAAACCCATAATGAACAGCACTCTGTATGAGCTTGTTTGTCATTCATCCAGACAAATGGCATCCAACAACAGAAGACTCATGCATTGTTTATGCAGTGCTAAAAAACTTGGTAAAACACAGCAAGCTCCAGTTCTAAATTCTGACACATTTCACTCACTTATGTGTACACATCCTTTAACAGCTCTGCTGGAGGAGTACAAAGGGTTTAAGGAGATATCACCAAATGTTTAGAATGGCTCACAATCAGAATGGAGGTTGTTCATGTTTATCTGTTACTTCCACAGTGATAAAAGCAAGCTGATTAATTCAAAAAAGTAAAACGACAATACATTTTTAGTGTTTGTTACATAAATGCAGGAATGAAAGGTACATTAAAGGGGATACATTATGCTCCTTTTCCTCAAGTGAACAGTTTGGGGTCTAAATGCACCATCTGTGACCTGCTTTGGCCAAAAAAAAGGCACAAGGATCAAACCCCACAGCAGCTTTCTCCCCTTTCAAAACAACCCTGTTCAGAATGCTCGCTCTCAGCATCTGTTCCTTTAAATGGTAATGAGCTGCTAGCAGTTCACCCCAACCGGAGTGCACAGCAGTGAGGATTGAGGAGCAGAAACTCTGGCTGTTAGCCATTTTCGCTCGGTTTTCTTTCTTCTCTGTTCTCATTTTCTCTTAAGATTTTCTTAATGTAATGAACTGTGGTTAAATTCGATGTTGGGATGATTATTCCAGAAATTTTCCAGTTTTATATTGTCCCTGTTCCAACCCTCTGGAATGTGTTGCATGCATTCACGTTTAATATTAGCATTCACAAATACACAATTCACTTCTTCTGTGTTGATTTCTTATAAATCCCTTTAAAAGTGGAATTACAGGTTTTATTAGAATTTAAGTTGCTGTTCCAACGTTTTAGAATTGAGTATATATTTTAACAAAATGCTGTGCGAGTTTGACATTATTGTCATAAATCTCGTACCCTGTTCTGCGGCCTGAAGTCTCAGCAGGCTGGTTAATCCCTTACCTATCCTCATCAGACTGTTCTGTGGCAAGGAAACGGAGTACAACTGTAATCCTCAGGAGATGTCTGTCCTTGCTATCTGAATAACAGACAGTTATTGAGCTTACTGCTCAATGTGTGTGTGTGTGTGACAGTGGATTCTCATTGGGTGCCGAATGCTGTTAATTAGTTTTGGGAGGTTGGAGACGTTTTTGAGGAAAGCTGATCATTTTCTGGAGTTTGCAGTTCCACTCTTGGGAAATCAGCTTCATGCCTACTGCCATTGGACAGATTACGACAAGCTGCAGGGCATGATGGGATACATCCCATTATTTAGCACTGTGATGCTTAGCACTGCAGAAATGGTACTATGTCATTTTTAGAGGAGGGTAAAAAAACACCTTCACTTCTCTTTCCTGCATTGCCCTTGATTTCAATACAGTGCTGTAAGGGTGAATTACACTCTGCAACTGTAGGGGGAGCCCAGGAGCAAAAATAAGAAATCATACACACTTTAAAAAATGATGGTTCTACAGGGGTTCTTTATTAAATGAAATGGTAGAACTCTGAACACTTGAAGAACCTTTTGCCTGATTAAAGGATTAAAGAACCCTTGTAAAACTATCATTTATTAGTTTGTACCTAGTGTTGCTTTAAGCTCATTCCATTCTATGTTTATAGAATCTCTCCAGGAACAACTGAATGGGTTTATATTGAAGTAGCTGAACCTACTTAGTACCTTAGTCCTCCTTAGTACCTGGCTGTTTTTTGGCGCTAAGTCCCCTCAAACATGTAGTGAAATGTATTTGGTGTTTTCTCAAAACCCAGTCTCTAACGGGAACAATGGGCTTTGGAAACCATAACAACAGTGGCAGTAACGTTAATTATTGTTTACTCATTATGTATTGATGTGGTCTTGTTTCGGAACTGAACACAGCTCCGTCATCAGTTCAGACAGATCAGTAGAGTTTGTTCCTTCCTTGTTGCGGCATCCAGCTCTCGCTGGATACTACCGTCGACCACCTTTCGTAGGATATCTGCATTTATCTCTGTCTCTCTGACCAATCAATGCCCTGCGAGGTTTACACATCACATTTTACAACCAGGAGCCAGCAGGGACTAATCAAGTACCAAATATTTGAGTGGTAATCTGGCATTGACGTGTTTGAGTTGGAGTCACCATAAACCTGCACCAAGATCCAGTGACAGAGCCATGTGATTGAGCTCTTCAGAACTGGGAGAGTGGATTATGCTTTCAGCAGCCAGACAAACTCCAGACCTCAGACAGTTAAATGATTCATCAAATTATCGTGTTTACTGAATATCATAATGCCACTCATTCATACTGTGACACGCACACACACACACACACACACATTTCTCTTGGTCTGTATCAACACAATCCCTGCCTCTCTGATTCACTGTCTGGCGTCTCAGACAAAAAAAAAGTGTTTTGATGTGGTCTCAATATGTGCTTGCAATCTGTCTGAAATTAGCCTTCAGTTCCTGAATCTGTAGCTCCTTATGGAGACTGATCACAGTACTGCCAAATAATTGCTCCACTCTTGTGACGCGCAGGCTTTAAAAGAAGCAGTAAAAGAGGAGAGCTCTGGAAATGAGAAAATGAAAGTATTAGACAGCAGCTTTAAAAAGGTTCTTCCAGTCAAAGCCTACTAAAAGGACTTTTGTTCAACTTTATTTAAACCATACACGTTAACATGTGAAATGGAGAGTTTTGAAATCACTATTTGATTTGTGGAGGAGTTGAAAGAAGAGCTGGAAATTTGTATGAGTACACTGCAAATTAACATCACTCAGTAAACAATTAAAAAAACAAAGTGGCTCAGTCCAATATGATAGGCTCTCTCTCTCTCAAACAGAGAGTAATTCAAACAGTGAATAAAAACTTGTAGACAAGTTAAATCTCAGCCTCAAACACACCATTCCACCTTAAAAGACAAAGAGCTTCTGAATGTAAACAAACCAGAGAGAACAGTGTTTCCCCATAATCGTAGACATTGCCTTTAACACTACATAGCTGTTTAAGCTCTGGTCAGTAGAGAGACCAATCACTTACCAATTGACACCTAACTGTGCTCTTGAGGACAATCACTGGCTTGGGAGAGTTTTTCTCAAATCAGCTCAGTGCTAAAATAACTGCATTGATTCTGACACGTTCTTTTAAAGTGCAGACATTATTTCTGGAATAGAGGTGCAGAACAAACAAAAATCTCAGATTTGACCATTCGCTTAAATAATTAAAAGAACAAATGTACAGCGTAAACACTTTTAAATGTTTCATTGATCAACATGACAAGCACAAATGCTTGTGTCCATGCACTGAGGTTGATTTATGAATTCCACTAATATCTGTAATTGTGTCATCATGATAGTTTCTGATGCTATAATGAATCAAGTGCTGATGAGTTTGTACATAATTCAGGACACTACAACATACACATATTTCCATGCACTGTGTTTAGTAAGTATGTGTATGATGTAGGTGTTTTTGGAATATATTATTTGCAGTGGAAAATACTGCAACCCTTTATCACCACATACTTCTATGCGTTGAATCATCAAGATGTATGTGTGTGAAGTAGTAACACACACACATAAACAGCAGCATTACACAGTGATATATATTATGCATGTAACATAACTGAGACTACACTCTTAACAAGGCTGTCTGAAGTTCAGAAGTTTAAAAAGAGAATAGGCCTGTCAGACTTGATATGAGAATATTATGTTCACTTAGATCTTTTAATTATTAAACCTCCCCTTGTGGAAAGATGCGAGCCTCCAGACAAGGGGATGATGCAGCTGGCCTTAGTAATGAGAGAGAGAGGGAGAGAGAGAGAGAGAGAGAGAGAGAGAGCTTTGATGTAAGTTTAGACATCCAGAATAGTGTGTTGACGTCACTCTAAATCCTGTGATTGCTCTCACTCTCTTTTAAAACCAGTCAGCTTTACAAACACGTCAGCAATCTCAACAGCTTTACAGAGTTCTGGGTCCAAGCCTCCTATGAGCAAGCCAAAGGCAACAGTGGCAAGGAAGAACTCCCTCACGCGCACAAGGAAGGAACCAAGACTCATACGGGGGAACCCGTCCTCCTTTGGTTGACACTGGATAGCACAACAGATAACAAATCAGAAGTAAAAGTGAACTGATTACAGATAATTGGGTCATCAGTTCACTTTTACTTCTGTTTTTTTATCTTTTGTGATCTCTGGTGACATCACACAAAGACATCAAAGCTTCAGTGAACACTAAGAGCCTGGCCTCTTTGAAATTAAAGATCTTAGTATAAATTGTGATGGTTTGGGGTCATCTTTTGCTGGTTCAGTTTTCTCAAGAAGCTGATACATGATGAAAACCAACTCTAAGATCCTTAGATCACCAAACACAGCCCTTGATATTTTACTGCTTCAGGCAAGGAACACCCTCCTACAAACATAAGGTCACTACAGTGTGTCGCTCAGTTTTGGAATCAAATAGGGTGAGATCGATCCACAAGGGCGTCTTATGACTTTGTAAGGGAATGGAGTGAGTTAGATGGCCATGGGGCTCCTATTCTAACGGGTTCTACTCTTTACAGTAACACTAGGTAGTATTTTTGCTGGACTGCCTACCGGGCCAGCTTAGAAGAGGCTTTTTCGCTTATTGACTGACTGACTGAATGACTCATAATGTTGAAGTGCGCATGCGCGAGTAGGAACTGTTAGTTCGGCCATGTTTCACAGAGAGAACTTAAGGTGGTGCTACTACACTGTCTGTTGTTAGCTCAGCCATATTTCACATTCCAGTTCATGAACTACATTTGGAACTGTTCAGCAACATAAACTGCTTCACAAACCAGAAAAATTGGTTCTCAGTTGGAACCAAAGAGCAGTTGGTTCTTCAGCACGATCAATGTCTGAATAATAGGAAATAAAACAGGAACATGCTTGGAACTTGGTACCATTTACACACGTATTGTATATCACAGAGAAAGGAGGACTGCTGAATTTGTTTTGTTTCAGTTGAGTGTGTGTCTGTGTCTTCCCTTGTAAAGGGAAGAGGTGGGGAGACATTTAGTGTGTTTATAAAACTCCATATAGCTCATACAGCCCCCTTAAACTTCACATGTTTTACTGTAACCTGTTACATTGAATAAATAAAATTCTTAAAATCAACAAATGTTTTTGGTCTTCACTGTTCTTTGGTGGTAGATCATCTAGTATGTATTTTTAAATAAAATGAAAAAGAAAAACACTGATGTTGGTGTCGGAGACCCCAGACTGTTGAGCAACTGAAGTTGTACATCAAGCAAGAATGGGATAGAATTCCTCCTACAAAGCTTCAACAATTAGTGTACTAAGTTCCCAAACGCTCATTAAGTGTTGTTAAAGGGAAAGGTGATGTAACACAGTGGTAAACATGCCCCTGTCCCAACTCTTTTGGAATGTGTTGCAGGTCTAAAATTCAAAATGAGTGAATATTTGCAAAAAAACAATAAAGTTTATCCATTTGAACATTAAATATCATGTCTTTGTAATGTATCTAAATGAATATAGATTGAAAAGGATTTTCAAATCATTGTATTCTGTTTTAAATTATGTTTTACACAACGTCCCAACTTCATTGGAATTGGGGTTGTATAGCTGAAATATTAAAAATTCAGATTCAAATACTTATTTCAATGATATTTGCTCCATAATAACAGAACTAGGCAGTGTTCTCCTCCCAGTTCACTTAGCTGTCCAAGATAACGTGCTAGCATTCATCCTCTGTTCACTCATTCATCTTCAGTAACGTCATCAGGCAGATGTTCATATTGGAAAAGCAAGTGTGAAAACACAAGAAGCACTGAGACTAAGACTCACTGAGAACTGATGCAAAATGCTCCTGAGAATTTTATTTTATTTTAAAGCTTTCAAGAAGTGAGTGAAGGTTTTGTGGTGAGCAGCTTTTTCACCCCCAGAGTGTGGGCCGGTGAGTGGAGGCAGCTGTTTGGGGTTAGTCGCGGTCAGACTTGTCTTCTGAGGGGAGATCTGCCCCTGGGCTGTGTGGTCTGGACTGTCCAGAACAGAAAGTCATCAACTAAGTAGCCTCAGGTGTGTCACAGGTGGAGAGACACTGCTTTGGAAAACACTAATTATATAATTATAAGCTTTCTTTTGTTATGCGCGTTTTTAAGAGTGTATTTACATCATGATATGTTTGATTAATCATCTAAGTATTAGTTGACTACTAAACTTTTATTTAGATTTTTAATTAAATATAAGAATGTTTACAGCTGGTACCGGGCAGCAAGTGGGTTTGAGTCCAGCTCCGGGTGACTGTCTGTGAGGAGTTTGATGTGTTCTCCCTGTGTCCGCATGGGTTACTCTGGGTGACTGTCTGTGAGGAGTTTGGTGTGTTCTCCTCATGTCCGCGTGGGTTTTCCATGCTTCAAAAACACACGTTGGTAGGTGGATTGGAAGTGTCCCTAGGTGTAACTGTGAACACGTGTGTGTCGCCCTGTGAAAGACTGGCGCCCCCTCCAGAGTGTGCTCTTTCCTTGCGGTATGAGGTGATTGTTTTAATGATGAGGGCTCCTTATCATGAGCCTGCAATGTTTTCATCCCTTGTTTCTATGGTTACGGGGAAGTTGTGTAGCTGTATTTGTGTTTACAGGTGTGTTGGTCCTCTGTCGCTGTGATGATGTGATACAGAGGGTGAGGTGGCAAGTTTCATCAGAGTTACTGTCTCTCAAATGTGCCTTCTGCTTAAAACACACATACACACACACACACACACACAGAGAGAGAGAGAGAGAGAGAAGCAACCACATGACCCAGGGCCAGATTTGAGGAGAGTGTTACTATTTATAAAGCTGGAGCTTTTTTGAGAGCACTGGGCTTCAGGCGAACACACACTCGCACCATCTCCACACAGGTTTATATTAGAGTGCTGTCAAATCCAGCGAGTGCATGTGTGTGAGAGGGAAGAATGCACTGAGGCATGACGGAAATGCAGCGTGGATGCATTTGTGTTCTTTTGTGTGCACAGTACCCAGTGTGTGTGTGTTTTTTTTTCAGGACCACAGTATTCAGAATTTTTTGAAGAAAAAGGAGAGTTCTCATTCAGAACCAGCAAATAGCTGCTTACCTTTTTCAAGTGCTTTTTATAAAGGCTCCATAAGGCATCTTGTAGTGTGGTGGGTTCTCCCTGTGTCTTGGTGGGTTTCCTCCGGAGGCTCCGGTTTCCTCCCACAGACCAAAAGCACAGTAGGTGGACTGGCCATGCAGAAATATCCAGATGTGTGAGTGTGTGGTTTAAGAGTTTGATACTCCTAATCAGGGCCGTAACTAGAATTAAAATTTTAGTGAGGTCCACACCGCGGGAATTCAAACCCACTTCACCTCACAATGGCAAATGTTTACAACTTCAAATGCTGACTTCTAATTTATGTTACACATCCATTCTCTCATAAACTACTTTGACTCCACTTAGACTATATGTTTTGTTTTACGTTTAACTTAATGGTCTCTCTCTTTCTCTCTCTCTCTCTCTCTCTCTCTCTCCCTCTCTCTCTCTATCTCTTTCACTGTGTGCTCATCCTCCTCTCTCACATCTTCTTACTGATTATTTAAAAAACAACATACATAAAATACTATTAATTATCACAAACACATTCACTTTGGCAGTATATAGGAACTAAGTCTTTAGTCCCTCATTAAAATAAACATATACAGTAGTAATCCATGTAGGATTGGGACATAAGTACATTAATTATTAGCATTAATACAGTTGTACTGATTGACCATGCAGTATATTAGTAATAATATTAGTAATATACTGCATGACCAATCAAAATTACTGTATTAATGCAGTAATTAAAACAGTTCATGTTCTTATATTGTACTAATATAGTGCAATAATAAGTTATTATGATACAGAAATTTGCAACTTATATAAATAACTGATGCTGGAATCATGTTTAGATAAATTACAAAATATACTACTTACAGTTTTATTTGTGTTGGACTGTTTTATAAAGTGATAAATATAACATTACTATAAAACATATAACTACTGAAAGCATTTTGTATTATTCCATTTTTACCCTGTGTTAAGATTTCCTACTTTTGTATTTTGGGAGTTAAACCTGCAAATACACACTACGTAGCAGGATCTGACCAGGTAGCATAACTTGACAGGTATTAAGTCTGTTCAGCTAACGTTGCTGCAGCTAGAGAATAGATTTTGAATAGCAGTGCTACACACACATTTCTGGCTAAACCTTCAATTTGCCCTCACAAAATCCTCACATTTATGTCATAGCAGCAGTGTCATATGCTAGTCTATAATATATGCATAACATATCTCTCAACAAGCACTTAAAGACGGTTAGTAATTGAAAGGTCTTGTGAGAGCAGATTGGTAATTCTAGCGGCAAATTGAGAGCAGGGTTGCCTGGTCCAGCAAAAATTTCCAGACCAAAGTTTGTGGAAAATCTATGTCCTAGAAATATGGGAGATGGGGAAAATGTAAAAAAAAAAAAAAAAAAAAAAAAAAAAAAAACAATGTCTGGACCTCAGTGGCCCCTAATTAATACTCATACAAATACCCTTTACTGTTTATGTACACTTGGTAGAAAATGAAAATCCCCTTTAAATATTATTTCTCAGGTTGTTCAGAGAAATAATAATTGTGGTTTTAAATGGGAATTATTATTCCTTGATCCCAATTGCACAGCTTACCATATGAATACAGTGAAATAAGTGTAATTTAAAAAAGCATTTAATTTATTATACTGACATCTTGTTTCCACTGGAGTCAGTACTTGGTAGAGACACTTTTGGCATCAACTACAACCTCTATGTTTTTTAGGATACTTCCCCACAAGTTTGGCACACTCCAGGATTTGGAGGTCCTCCACCGCTCCTGCACAGATTAAGTTAGATTAATTGATTTTTACTGATAAACAGCAACCTTTCTGTGGGATCAGGTTCAGGTCTTTCACACGGCCATTGCAGAATGTCTACCTTGTTCTAGTAAACCACTCCATGGCAGTTTGGCTTTTGGTTTACCCGGGGTCATAGGTGACGAATTACAGTACACTCTTAAAGAAGCATTTTTGCTAATATGTGTGTGTGTGTGTGTCACTGTGGAGTATGTGTGTGTGTGTGTGTCACTGTGGAGTCATTGCATCCTAAGATACTTTTAGTGGTTGCATCTGTGAACCACAAACCCTCCTCACAACATAAAGTGTGAGGGTTGTTGGTTCTCAACATTACTACAGTTAGTCCTTCATGGCCAAATACTTGTCTGTTATAACAATAATAATGCACAATGTAATTAAATATTAAGAATTCTATGTACTATTGTGCATTAAGAATTTTCTCTCTACCACCACCACTTCTCTCTTTCTCTCTCTCTCTCTCTCTCTCTCTTGCAGGGTCTGGTGATTGAGCGTGTAGGAAGGAAGCCACTGTTGATATTTGGTTTTTCAGCAATGGCTGTGTGTTTCAGTCTCCTCACCGTCTTCCTGAAATTCCAGGTCAGTCAAGCCCCATCCTGGCATCACATTCTGGGATAACAAAACAATAGTTAAAAAACAAAGTGTGTGGGTCCCGTATGCTTGTCTCTATCTCTCTCTCTGCTCAAGGCAGAGAATTGGCATCTGGAGGTTTTTAGACAGCGGAGAAACTCCAAATGTTGAAAAGTATGAACCGAGGATGTTGCTCTATTTCTGTTCCATATGTGGGAAATTTGACATATTTTTGCTGTTTTGGTTCAATTAAGTTGGAACTGAGTCTGAATTCAGGAGAGTGCTAACTAATAAGTTAACTTCAGTCACCAACAACCTACAGTTGTTTTATTTTCTCAAACAAACCTTTCCACATTAAAAGATGAGATACTGACTGTGTATATATATATATATATATATATATATGTTGATTAAAAACATGTATCTTCATTTTTAGCAGTTTTCACATTTAAATGTGTTACATGTGGGCATCAGTTTCTGTCTGTTCATAGAAGCTAATATCAAAATGACCAATGAAAATCTGAAAAATCACACAGTTTCTTTAACAAATATCTCCACTGGCTGCTTGACCTGTTCATCAAAACTGTGCATCTCCCCCCTCCCCCATTTTCCCAGTACCGTTTGAGTTTCCATGCTAAAGTTAACAACTGATCACATGTAAACTCACATGAAATATTATACCAGCATGGCTATAATTAATCACAATAAAGATTAAATATGCTGATTTCGATCAAGTATAGTGATGACAGACTCTTTGTTTTAGGAAAATACGCTGCAGGCTGTGGTTACACAGAGGTGAATGTGTCTCATTGGAATCCACTAAAAGAAATTAATGTTTGTCAATATTTGCTGTCTACTCGAAAGGCCATTTTACATATAAAGCTTTTGAACATGCGTCCCAATAAAGATATTTTTACATTTCTGAGCTATAATTGGTATAAATGAAGTTATCTGGGGTTTGTTTTTACTGTTACCATCAGAGAACTGTCTTTTCCTGTTCCTGAAAAGTTCTTTTTTAAGATTCTTTTTTTTTATTTCATTCACATTATTTTTCAATCATAAGTTATATCATATATAATTCACTCATTCATTCATTCCATCTTGTTATTGTGAGCCATATAACATCAAATAAATAAATTTATAAAACATAAATACAAAAACCTTTATTAACTTAGATTTTTTACTCATCTATTTTTGAAAGCCTCAGTTTATCAACTCCACTTTCACAAACACACACACATTCTAAGCATTTGCCATTTGCTGGGCTCTGCTATATTTTTGTGTCCCCTCTCCCAGTGCTGACCTTTCCTCATTCACTCCTCTTCCATTGTTCTGGTTTCATTTTGTGACCTTCCTCATTTGCATTCCATTATTGTACATTAATTTATATTCATATTGAAAAATGTTAATGAAAGGATAAGCTAGACAAACTGCTCTGTTACACAGAGGGAAAGTGTGTGTTTGTTTATAAGCTTTTGACTCTGAACTGACCAGTGTTTTCTGGATGCTTGAGTGGGCAGGACAAGAATAGACACTGTCCCGAAGCGACTGACTGACTCCGCAGGGTCATTACATTGTATTCAGTACCATTTTGGGCAGCACTGTAATCTAAACCCTCCCGTTTGTTTACTGTGGCCCCGGCTGTCACCAAAGGCCAATGTGGTAAATATTAAAAAAAATAAAGGACAATAAGGGACCACATCCAAATTTTAGGTTGCTGTTCCCTTTTGAGTTCTTCAAGGACTTCTGCTGCTGTGGTTACTTTTTCAACTCCATTTGCACATCTTGCACAATTTTCTGATATTGTTTCTGTTTATAACTGCCTTAATAACAATCCTTTGGATCCTGGTTTAAAATATGTTTCACTTAAGGTGTATTTCACAATGGTTATCAAAAAACCCTTTTTGTATATACATTTCAGACAATGTATGTTTTCTCAACATTTGCTGCTCTCCAGTCGGTTTGCACTGGAAACGAGTCTAATGTTACGAAGCCTCAGTGTCTATAAATGTATAAAAAAATAAACTATCTCGGTCCAGTATGCTAGGCTTTCTCTCTCTCTCTGCTCACAGCAGAGAAATGGCATCTGGAGGTTTTTAGACAAATCCCATATGCTGAACAGCCTGAACTAAATGAGGATATTGTAAGTGAGGACTGCTCCATAGATATATAATATTGACTTTTTTTTTGTTGTTCTGGGTTACTTAAGGTGGAAATGTCTCCAAACTTGGGAGATGGCTAACAGCATTACCGAAAGGGTTACAAAAGTAAACAACTCGAGTTACAAATGTCTTTCTGTGGTAATTCACTCAACGAAATAAAATTTACAGACAAGTTATAATTGAGACATGCAAACAACAGTCGTTATTTTCCCCCAAACATGCCATTCCACCTTAGAAGTCATGGAACTTATAACTGCATTTCCCCATAATTATTGATGTTCCCTTTCTGTGAAATACATTTAATACATATTTGAAACTGGAAATATGTGGGGTTAAAGTGGCGAGTCCACCAGTATGGTTTGTATTCTAGCTTTGCATCATTGAAGAATTGTGCTGCAGAAATTTTACCTGTAGAACAGGATTCAGCGCTGTCTGATAGGGTCTCATGACTCACATTTTTTTCTGTCAGATTCCACAACAAAGACTGTCAGCAGAACTTCCCACAACAGATACAAGCTACAGTTCATCCCTCAAACAAACACGAATCTACAGGGATACAGGGAGAAATGCTAGCACAGGCTTCTAGTATCTGTAGTTTCAGGTGCTGCACATCTTGATGGTATGGTGTGGTATATGGGGTACAAAGATAGTGGGGCCATTCTTCATCAGTGGGAACCTCAAGGCAACTGGATATGTGAAATTGCTACATGATGATGTGTTTCCCTCTTTATGCACTGAAGCAGGCACATTCCCTGAGTTTTTCCAGCAAGATGGTGCACCAACACATTATGGGTGACAGGTCAGAGCATTCCTAGATTTTGGATTCCCAGTTTTTTGGAAAGTGGATTGGTCGTGGGCCAGTTGAATGGCCCCAAAGGTCTCCCGATCTGACCCCCTTAGACTTTTATCTTTGGGGTCATCTGAAGGAAATTGTCTGTGCTGCGAAAATACGAAATGTGCAGCACCTGAAACTACGAATACTGGAAGTCTGTGCTAGCATTGCTCCTGCAGTGTTGCTATCAGTGTGTGAAGAGAGGGAGAAGAGGGTTGCATTGACAATCCAACACAATGGGCAACAATTTGAACACATTTTATAAGTGATCAGAAACTTGTAAATAACTCATGAAAGAGTAAAGTTAAAACCAAGCACACCATTGATTTTCTTATGAAATTCCCAATAAGTTTGATGTGTCACATGACCCTCTTCCCATTGACAAAACAAAAGTTGGATCAAAAATGGCCAACTTCAAAATGGCCGCCATGGTCACCACCCATCTTGAAAAGTTTCCCCCCTCCCAAATACTAATGTGCCACAAACAGGAAGTTAATATCACCAACCATTCCCATTTTATTAAGGTGAATCCATATAAATGTCCCACCCTAGAGAAGAGTTTTGTCTAACATACAGATGACAGATGACTTTCAGAGGAACTGTTTTAACAGATACACCATATAGATGCTCCATTGCTTCAGAGAACATATTTCCGATTCTCAGTTCTGATGCTTGGCATTCAGCTTAGTGTCCTTAGACTCATGTGCCACTGTTTCAGATTATCTTGATCCACACACACACAAACACACACAAACACTATAACACAGCTATAACATTTTAACCACCTCCAACATTCTGCACTTACTCTCATGTCAGTTTCACTGCAACACTGAGAATGATCCCCTACCCAAATCATACCTGGTCTCTGGGGGTCCTGACCATTGAAGAACATGGTTAAATGGGGGCAAACAAAGTATGCAGAGCAAAATATACTACAGTCTGTAAACGTAGAACTACTATGTGTTGTCCTGTATAGTCAGTGTAGCTGAGATAGTTGACAGAGAGTGTAGAAAATAATATGTGGAAATAGATATAGTATGTTGCAGCGGTGTAGAAAATGTAGTTGTAATAATTGTTGAAGTAGTAGTATACTACAATATTATAACTACTATATGTAAGAGATGTGTATTGTGCAGTTTTTAGTTGAATAATAGTAGCAGAAGTGTAACCTTACTATTTTCAAAATAAATTAATATTTGTGGGTTTATTTTCAGTTATTTTGGAGCATTTCTATTTCTCGGTATGTTGCCACATTTGGACTTGCTGAAGTCTAATTATTTAAGTCATAATTATTCTAATTATGTAAATTAAAATCCAAATTAAAAATCCATCTAAAGTGGGGAGAAGATAAAATGTTTTGTTCCTAAAGCAATGATAAGTAGCAGTATTAGTAATAATAATAACAGTAGCAGTACAGATACCAGTACAAGCCTTAATGATTATAGTACTTTAGTGTATTTAATAACTGGTCTGTGCTGTGCATGTGTTTTTAGATTAATTATTGTCATTATTAGTATTCTCTTATCTCTGTGCACTGAAGCTCATGCTGACGGATGCAGAGTCTAATTTTAGGATCCAGAGCTTGGGTGCAAAGTTATTATCACAATGGGTGTGTGTAGTTAAAATGTTAATATATTTAATAAGCACATTTCACAGATTCATGCCTCTCTGAGCATCCCCTACATCTCTCTCTCTCTCTCTCTCTCTCTCTCTCTCTCTCTCTCTCTCTCTCTCTCTCTCTCTCTCGCTGTTTCAGGAGCATGTGATTAATTTCTCATGTTGGAATAGAATATTAATAATGTGAACTCCCGCTTCACTGCTTGTTGGAGTTTAAACCCGATTTTACTGTGCTAAACAAAAAGATTAGCAGCATGCGGCCGCTTCATCACAGGAAAATCCTGAATGACTTCCAGCTAGCTGTACACACAACACCCACACACCCACACACACAGGTAGGCACTCTTCCTGCTCCATTATCCCTCCCTCATTCTTCATTTCATCTATCTCTCTTGCTCTGTTTCTCTGTAGGACAGTTTCTCATGGATGCCATACCTCAGCTTTGTCTCCATATTAGCTGTGATTGCTTCATTCTGCTCTGGCCCAGGTATGGCAGAACACACACACACACGCACGCACGCGCACACACACACACACACACACACACACACACACACAGACTATTAATCATATTACAAAATCGCTAATTAAATACAGAGTAACCTTTCAGTTTCAATGTGACTTAAATGCATTTGTGATCTCCTGCTGGTGTGGGTTCACTATGATCTTATCCCTTTAAATTATGCACTCATTAACATCTCAATTGCAAATAGCTCCCCCTTGTGGAGAAACGTCAGACTGCTGCATGTGTAGGAGAGAGTGAGTGAGTGCCAAATCTTTAACCCTGTCTTTTACCTAATAAAAAAGTTATTTTTACATCATTATTTCAGACGCACACTGAATAGTTTTTATAATATTGATTTTTTTTAATACATTTTGGAATTGTAATAAAGTATGCCAAAAGATATAATATTAAATAGAAAGACAAAATATGTACAGTCAAACCTCCTAATCTTAAACACAGCCCTGTGAGGAGGTTAGTTTTCTGTACTACCAAAAGAGAATCAAAAAGCAAACAGATCAGTTCTCTTACATCTCAGCTCTACAAGACTGCAGTCCCCTCTTCCTCAGTTTAATTTAAAACGCTCCTATACTGCTTCTGTTCTGAAGTATTGCACAGTGCCTTTGCAAGAAAACAAATGAGAACACCAACAGTTTAGGTTAAGGTTGTTTCTCTTCAACCTTATCTACAGTCTATTTATTTTATCTGCTGTAATGTAATGACTGGGGATATATTCTATAGTGAAGTAGAATAAAGAACAGCTTTGCTTTGTCCTTTTACATAACGGTTATTTGTTACATATTGTTTTCTCCTGTGTGTTGAATTGTGTTAATCTTTCCTAGGAGCATACAAGGGCACCAAGTGTTCTTAAGGGAAATAGTTATTTTACCTCCCAAACAATAACAACTAACTGCCAGTGGCAAAATAATTACAGGCATCTTTTATTTGCAAATAAAGATGCCTGTAAAAAAAGTTGTTTATTAACTTCAAGCTAAAATTACATTTTAAAGGAATGGCACCCCCTTGTGGAGGAGTCCTTAAATGTGACTGAGTGAGTGACTGAGTGAGCTAATGTTTGATATTTAAAGATGTATGCTTGATTTTATATGAATCTTATATGAATCTTCTGTCATGAACTTTCCACTTACTGTTGATGATGGACCAAACTTGAAGCTTTGTTTTTCTTTCATGTCATAATTTTTCTGTGACATGAATAGGAACTTTCTGGTTCCTATTGACCCAATATTTTGTTCTTCAGGCCACCTTTAATTACTTGTTTACACCTCAAATTTCAAACTTTTTTTAAATGCATTGAAATCATTTAAGACATTTTTAACAATGTGTATTAATAAAAATTGTCTGTGGAATTCATGAGAAACTGAGAGTTAGAAACCAGAGATGTAGGCGGTGTGTGTGTGTGTGTGTGTGTGTGTGTGTTTGTGTGTGTGTGTGTGTGTATGTGTGTGTGGTGCTTTGGGATATCTTTGTGCTTGTACGTGTATAAATAGTTTTGCTCAGTGGGAGGTCTTGTTCTCGTTTTCAGTGTTAGCAGCTTTTACTTTTAGAAACATGCAGAGCTTTCAATCTATACCTCACTCACAAAAAATAGCTAAAACCAATTATGAAAGTGGTTGTTTCTTTTTATATATATATATATTTTCAGGAAAATTAATGAAACAGTTTATAATTAAGAAAAATAGATTTAAAACAAAAACAATATTCATTATATGTAACCGCTTATCCAGTTCAGGGTCGCGGTGGGTCCAGAGCCTATGCGGAATCATTGGGCACAAAGCAGGAATACACCCTGGAGGGGGCGCCAGTCTTTCACAGGGCAACACACACACACACACATTTCCTCACACCTACGGACACTTTGGTGTCACCAATCAACCTACCCTTGTGTGTTTTTGGAGCGTGGGAGAAAACCGGAAACCCACAACCTTGAGGTCCCTGGAGCTATGTGACTGCGACACTACCTGCTGCGCCACCATGCCACCCGCAAAAACAATAGTAACATAATTTTACCTCCATATGATTTAAGTAGCAACATAGACACTTCTGATGAACTACAGTTTTTAGCAAATCAAACTCCCTCTTTAGTCTTTTCATTCAGAAACTCTACATATTTTAATGTGGAACACTGTGTTTGAGTAAGAAGCGACTGTATTTTGTAAATGGCTTGAATTATTACAGAAACTCATTTGTAACTCAAACTGCTTAATTTTGTAGCATTTTCCCTCTGTGTTTATTTTCATCAAAGTTAACGGTCGGAGTCAGTCCCACCTTAAGTTTGGTAAAACATCTGAAACATAAAAAATATGTCAATATTTCGCACCTGTGGAGCAGGAATAGAGCAACAGCCTCATCTCTTTTCGTGCTTTTCAACTTTCAGAGTCTCTCCACCATCTAAATCCCTCCAGATGCCATTAAAATGACAGCTGTGGCTGAGAGAGAGAGAGAGAGAGAGAGAGAGAGACAGAGAGGGGGTGAGAGAGACAGAGAGACCAGTTTAGACACTTAGTTTGTTTCCCATTTACTGAGCTTGGGCTGTATACAAACACCAGAGCTTTTTACAACAGATATAGAGCTGAGAGTCTGAAAATTTCATAAAAAAGTGTATTGGATTAAAATTTCCTATAAATTCAGAATAAAACACAATGACGTTTATTCATGGTTTCTTAAACAGCTGAATGATTTAAATTTCTTTGCCCTGATCATGGTGGTCACTTTTCTCACAATAGCCTCTGGCACCTTATTTTCAGTTCTATTGATCCAACTCTCTGAAATGAAACTTTATTATTTTCCTCCATCAGAGCGCTGTGCCCTCCCTTATTCACAGAAGCCCTTAGTATTAATTGGATTTGTAAGAAAATGGGTTGATTACTTTTTCATTTTAACATGCTAAGCAGTTTGTGTGAAGTTCTAGTCTTCTGGTTTAGAAAGATAACAGCACTAGGGAGTTGTTTAGTCCTTCATAGACCACATGGAGCGATGTATACACTATTTTGAAATTAATTTAAGAATATTATTTATTATTATTATTATTAAGAGTACAATTTGGGGATGTCTCCTTTTTGTTTAAGTAGCAGCTTGTACAAAGGATTTACATTTGACACTGGAACATTCCCATGAGGATTTGATCATAGTCAGACACATAATCTTAGTTCTGGGTCAGAAAAGAGCCCCTCAAATATAGTGAATTCAGCACCCTCTCTCCAGAGAAGAGTTTCACAGATTCACAGCCCAATGCTGGGGCCATATACCCCTCTAGCCAACACTTGATGTTGAACATGATGCCTTTGGCTCATGTGTGGCTGCTTGATGTTTATCAGTGTAGAAAATATGAGCTGTGCTTTTCCCAAATGAAGTGGTTAAAGTGGTGTTTACAGTGCTTGGACATAGTGTTGTTAGTATGCTACATAACACAATTTAACAACATGTATAATTCATTGTGACCACAACTTCTTCACCCCTGCAGTCTCACTGTTCATTGTCTTGGGTGTGTGGGGGTGGTGGTGTTTTTTGATTGTAGTCAATTTGTATTCTCTAGGAGGCCTGACAAAAATTGGCTACCTACGTGCAGAATCTGAACCATTAATTGTAACAAGCCAAGGGGTGAATTCTAACAGCTGCACAGTTGTCCAAAAATTGTTGCTGTTTGTCTCAGTAATAATTGATGCAATTAATCAACTAGATTTACATTTCCTGAAGGAAATAGACTGCTAGCATTTACCCTAAATGTTTTAAAAGAAAGTTAGAAGGATGCATGGCAATGAAGAAATTACAACAGAATAAAATATATACCAAGGATGCAAAGGAAAACTGTTTCAAAAACTAAAATAACAGTTGGACACACTGTTGGACACGGATATGGAAAATCATATTTGTAAACAGTGAGAGTAGTTTGGAACTGTGTAGCTGTGAGGCTGTAGTCAGGCTGTTGAAATAACATGTAACATTATGGTAACACTTTCTATGAAGCGTGTATTTATGAGCTTTATAAGTGCAGTTATAAGTCTTTGTAATTTGGCAATAATGCTTTGTATGCTCTTATAATGAGCAATAATTGATTATTTTGTAACTTATAAACAGAAAAACAAGTATTTATTATAATGCATTTTAAATGGATAATAAACTGTGCATAATTATAAAGCATGTATAATACATATTAATGATTTGAAAGACATTATAAATGTTTAAAATGTCATTGTTGAGTGCTTCAAGTAAAGATATTCTTCTTTTTTTTTAATAGATAAAAATTTAAACTGTCAACCACTTTACTTAAAGCACTTAGTGATGGCATTTTAAACATTTATGATGTATTTAGAATTGTTAATACATATTAAAGGTCTTTTATATTTGTGCAAGTCATAATCCATTAAAAAGATTTTATAATGAATAGTGACACATTTGCAGAAGTAAAATATATAATTATGGCTTATATAATTATTCTTAGAAGACATATTAATATTTATATGTGTGCTTACAAAAGAATATTTGCAAGTTACAAAGAGTTATAAGCACATTTATAAAGATAATTAACTGAAAACATGAAACATAGAGTAGTGTGCGATGCTTATCCAATATTAATATATTGAATATAGCGGTAAGTCTGTTAAAATGTGGTAAAATATGCTCAGATTGGTCAGGAATGTCTACACACAGCTAACTCAGGCTGCAGCCCCCCTCACTCTGGTTTTTTTTTTTTTTTTAAGTTTTTTACCAAAGTTCTTTACCAATAATTTCAGCACATTTGTTTTTGAATACATTGGTTTGGTGACGTCATACATTTTACCCCAGACTTGTCTCTGTAGGAGAGCGTAGTCCAGATTTTGAAATCTACAAAACAGGTAAAGTTTTTTTTTTTTTATTTTATTTTTTTTTATCAGGGTGTGTAAAGTGTAGATGTGGTCTGTAGTTCTGTGCGTTTGAAGGAGCCAATTTGGCTATTAATCAGGGCACTGTTCATTGAGGAAAAACAGATTTCCTTTTGTTTAAAATGCTGTTAAAAGCTTTCCCCATATTACTGCTCACACAGATGCTTCTGAAATTGTTTGTCTCCACTCTTATGGATGGGGGAGATAAGTCCTTGGCACCAGGTGTCAGGAAAACAGCTTGAACCTGAACAAGGTTGAATAGTTTGAGTACAGTCCTCTGCAGCTAAGGACTGCTACTTTTAAGCATTTAGTTTCTGATGCTATCAGGGCCACAGGATTATTTAGGTTTTACAGATTTGGATTGTTGAGCCAGTTCTTCCTGTGTTATGGGATATTAATGTCTAGTAAATGTCATTTATCAGCTCATAATTGAGGCTGAGGTCTTTTTTGGGATTTTTTTTTTGGATTTGTAAATGAGTTTTCCTTATTTCACAGTTTTCTGTGGATTTGTTGTGCCCAAACTATTCCATAATTCCCAAAAATGTTTAATAGAATCTTCAATTTCTATTTTTTAGTTTTGTTAGTATAATTTAGTTTTTTCATGTAGACTGATCGTTTATATTGTTTTAGGGATTCACAATATATTTTTCTAAATTCTTGATGGTCTGGTTGTTTTAGGTTTATCAGTTTTCTAATTTCATTAATAAACCATTTCACTTTCCCCAATGTTTTTGTATTCTTATTTTGTCTTTTGAAAGTCTGCCATGCTTTCTGCTTTTTGGAAGATATTGTTGATTTCTGTGATGGCATGTTAGTAAATTTAATGATTTGGTTTGAAATGTCAAGTGATTTAAGTATCTGTGCGAATTTTTCCCTGGCTTTTCAAGGCCCATCAGTACGTCCTTCGAAGCAAGTACAGTTTACTGGGCTCTGCTGCTGTTGATTTAGGGTGGTTTGATAGTTTGAGATACACATTAATTTGGTCTGATAGTAGAGACTGCTGCCGGATAGTGAATGCATTAATGGTGCTGGGGTCTATGTCAGTGGTGGCATAATCAACCACACTGGCTCCAAGAGCTAAACAGTATGTGAACCTCCCCGGAGAGTCCCCTCTGGTCCTGCTGATAAGTATGTGCAGACCTAGGGTTGGACAGAGGTGCACTAACTCTTTTCCAAGTGTGTTTACAGTGATGTCAATGTTGTTTATGTGTTTAAGCATAGGTGTGAGACACAGAGGGCTTTGGACAAACACATGTTTATTGCCCTGAGAATCTATATATATATATATATATATATATATATATATATATATATATATAATCCAAGCATTAAAATCTCCACACAACAGCACATTACCTTGGGCCTGGAAGTGGCTGATCTCTGTGCGGAGGTTCTTTAGATTCTCCTTGTCATAGTAGGGGGATTCTATTGAAGGAGTGTAGACAGCACAGAGGAGCGTGCCTGTGTCCTATAGTCTAAATTTTTTGGTGAAGTTTTAACCAGCAGTGAGATTTTGCTAATTTTACCACTGAAATGTGGTTGGCCAGTCCTGCTCTGTACCACACCACAATTGTACCAAACCACGGTGTACTGTGCTCAGTTTGACTGAGGGTATAATAATCTCACAGTAGCCTGAGGGATAATGGGTGGGGGCTTCATCACAGCACCATGTCTCTGTTAAAATAAGGATGTCTACATCCTCAATGTTCTTCTGGAAATTAGCATCTCTACTTTTCACTCTGAAGACTGAAGAGCAGAGACCCTGAATATTTCAGCAACTGATGTGGAATGAGCACATTTTAAAAGGAGAGATCCAACATACCTAGATCAACTTGGCTAGTGGACCAGGACAGAGGAAATATTTAAAGCATCATAGTGCAGCTTTGTAATAATATAAATTACTGGTATAGTACTATTATAATACTTAAATATTTTTATAGTGCAGTCCTATTGTGCATTTGGTCTTATAACTCTCTATAAAGAGTTTATTGCAGTGATATTCGATACCACCGATTTCCTTTCCGGTCCAATACTGAGTAAAATTCAGGCTGGTATCGGCGATACTGATCCAATACTGATAGTTTGTGCAAATACACCTAATGTGTCTGTTAAATCTAAAGAAATAGTATATTTCAAATCGTAGCTTCATATAGAATACAAGACATCAGTGTAATTAATTTATCAATTAATTAATTTATTTATTTATTTAAAAACTCTGAAGTATATTGGGTTAGCGGCCTCATTTACAATGTAGCTGAGCTATAATTTAACAACACCTTGTTTATGTAATTCACTTCAGTCAATCAATTCTTTAGGAACCATACCTGAATAAATCTAGGCTTTTTTGCCCACGTGAGATTATCCCAGTGATAAATATTATTACTCCAAGCTGAACTTATGTAGCTATTTGTTGAAGCATGTATTTATTTAACCATATTTATTACTTTGAACAACTCCAAAAGCAACAGTGCTTAGTGCCACTTAAAGCTCCACATTTTATCCCTCTGTACCTGGATAGTTCCTGCCTACAGCACCGAAGGACTCCACCAAAGACTGAAGAGAAACCGAGCTGAAATAGCTCCACACATGACTCTGTTTACGCTCTACCATTGTGTCTGTCTACAGACTGAGTGACTGACTGACTGAGCAGTGTGCCGCTGCGCATTATGCACTTACCCAGGTGGAAGAGAAAGTAGTTCCCACCAACGGTGTATTATTTAGACAAGATCTCAATAGTTTAATTACTTTCCCATGTGTTCCTGTTAATGATACACATTAAATCAAATGTCAAGTTATGAGTGGAGTGATGGAGTATTTCTGGGGTTCCAGGAACATCCAGTTGGAGTGGATTAGCAGCACCACCTGAGGCCTGGTGGCAGGTGAGGACTGCTGCTGGAGGTGTCTGCGTGACAGGTGTGGAGTCATTTGCTGGTGCTGTTCTTTGTTGGGGGTGAACAGAGGTCAGCTGTTCATGAGTGGGGTGGCAGTGTGTGGGATTGTAGAGGCTGAGGCAGAGTCTCTGAGATTCTGCAGCTGTTTTTTCAGGTCTTGTATCTGTTTTGTTGTCCCATCTGTGCCCAGAAACTGTGGTTCCCCTGTTGGAGCTCTTTCAGGCTCTCTTTGAGCTCTGTTGTGCTGGCCCGGCTCTCTGTCTCTTCAGCTATTGAATCTCCTCTTGGAGCTGCTGGAGAATCCAACCCTTTGAAATCAGTTAAGTCCAGTTCCAGCAGTGCCAGGTATCTCTCTCTCTCTCTGTATCTCTCTCACTCTTGCCCCTTCATTTTCACTCAGAGCAGGTTTGGCTGAGGGTCCTCTCCGGTGGAGACGGAGAGACAGTGACACTTTAAGGTGGAGAGAGAGACTTAGTGTTCAGTGGATTTATTTCCCTGCTCTGACCATCTCTTGTAAGAAGGGCTTCAGCCGGAGATCTGACCCACGCACTGACCCATCCAGTTGGCCACACCTGACACTGATGCTGGACCTGTAGCTTCTGGCTGGAGAGTAGAGACAGCTGCACACTGCACTGTGAAGCTGGTTCTCACAACTTTGTTGTATGGCTGTCACATTAAATCTCCAGGACTGGGAAATTATACAGTCCCAGCATATTCCTTACAGCACCCCCAACAGCCACACGCAGAAAACCTCTCCAGACCAACACACACCAGCTCAGACCCAGCTTTTATCCATTTTTACAGCTCACACATGGCTTTTAACCCTCAGGAGTCACTGATCACGCCGACATCTTGACTGGTTCCAGACGAGGCTCATGAAAATAAAGTCATGCAGAGCATTGCTGTTAAGTTTTTTTGCAAGTACAGGCTTTGTGCTCTGGGTTTGTTTTTGATTTAGGAGGATTAACAAAGTAGAAATGGAGGTATCGTAATTTAAATGTGACAAAATCAGAAGTGTACAAAAATATCCAATGAAAGAAGTTAATCTAATATTTGTTGATAAAGAGTCAATCCCATTTCACCACTTACCCCTACTCCTCTGTTTCCCTAGGGAGCTGATGTCTCAGGAGTTAGCTGTAAATTTACAGTTCCACATTAAATAATACATTTATTAAAGTCCAGCAGGTCTTTGATCCAGCAGGTGATATCACTGCAGACTGGTGGAGAGCTGCTACAGAGAACCACTAGTCTCCTGGGAATAAAGCTCCACTATTTTTTATTTGATTTCTGATGACGTATCAGGATCTTGGAGGGTTTTGTAGGGGGGAGATTTTAACCACTACATCCAGTAACTCAGCTCCAAGGGGCAAGAGGACACTTGAAAACAAGGGGTAGGGGTAAAAGTAAGAAACAGGATTCACCCTAGACATTTCACACTGCATCACAAAAATAGTAAATCACATTTCTGCTCCATAGTGTAATGCCTTATTTCTACACTTGCTCTGTGTCCACAAAAATAGAGCAGGTGCCTATAAACATTTTCACATAAAGTGTAGTTTACAGAGGTGCTAAAGAAGTTTAAATGTCTTTTAAAAGTCCCTTTTCTGTCTTGACCTTTTTTTTCTCCTTTTTTTTTCTTCTGAATGTCCGTGTGAATAATTATGAGAAGTTATTACTAAAATATCAGCTAATGCCATTTTTAGCAGATGGCTGAAGTTGCATTTACATAATCGTCTATGGACTGAATAAGTATGAATACATATTCATCAGATCAGGGCCACTATCTCTGATGTTTGTTTGTACGTAATTGTTGTCAAGAAGATGGATAGCCACTTGTTTTAGATGCATTACGAATGGCTTTTCTTGACTTTATTCTTATTGTAGTCCTCCTGCTGATAAAACAGGAATTTCAATTGACATATAACTAAAGGTTAGACACAAATACACACACACATGCAGACAGACACACTGCAGCATTATGGATGTCAAGGACACACACACAGCACATTTAATGATGAAACTTGCCCTTAGAGACATATGCAAATTTGTGGAAGGTCACATTTCACACATTTTCACACAGGCCAAATTCTCTTTGGATTTTTGTCATTCTCTAATTTACATTCTGCTTCTTTTTAAAAGTATATAAGCTTAGTTTCTAAGACACGTTTAGAATAGATGTATAAAGCATTTCACTGTATATAGAATGATCTGCTCTGGAGCAGGTCACCGAACTCAATGCTGACGATGATGTTTGAAGCATCCCTGTGATCTCTGGAGGGATGGATTTCCATCCAGTTTTTCTGGGATGAGCTGGAGTGGAGTTTGTGATCCAGAACTACATCAGCATCAGGACCTGACCTCACTGATGTTGGGCTGGCCCCAAATATTCGGGTATTCAGATACTTGTTCATTGGGTATGTATTCGATTTCTAATTTTGAGATTAGGATATTTTTTTTTAAATGTGATTATTGATAAAGACATTCAGGCTTCAGCAGTAAACACAGTGCTCTCCGCACTCCACCCGTATTCAGGCTCATCAACATAAAAGTCTGCAAATGAAGCAGAAAACTCAGTCATGTAAAACAGCCTAACATGCTTAAACAACACATTTACAATAAAGCAAGTTTATTTTGTCAGCTTTGTGCCTGAAACTAGAGCACCTTCATTCAAACTGGTTAAATTGTGTATACTCTGTGCCCTTAGTTAGCGAGCTAGTTAGCAAGTTAGAGCATGTTGCGAGCGAATCCATGCTTTGAGCCATGGCGCAGCCTGCAGAGAGGGATATTTAGGCAGGGGTCGGAAATGGATTTTGTTAATGACAACAATATACACCACACCACTCCCAGAGTATTCGAATATTCCCCAAATATCCCGGCCGAAGCTCCAAAACCCAAAAAATGTTATTCGGGACAGTCCTACACTGATGATTATGTGGCTGAATGTCATCAAACCCTCACAGCAATACTTCAGCATCCAAATCAAAGCAGCACCTAGAACCGATGCTGAAAGTGCAGCAAACTGGCGTCTATAAACATTTACACATAAATCTGTGTGTGTGTGTGTGTGTGTGTGTGTGTGTGTGTGTGTGTGTGTGTGAGTGTGTGTGTGTGTGCGTGTGTGTGTGTGTGTGTTTGTGTGTGTGTGTGAGTGTGTGTGTGTGTGCGTGTGTGTGTGTGTGTGTTTGTGAAAATGTTTAAAAGAGAAGGAAACTACTTTGTACTTCTAATATTTCAGTCTATATAGTTCTTGTGAGAAAGTATATTATTGTTATTGATATTATTAGTTGTATGTGTGTGTGTGTGTGTGTGTGTGTGTGTGTGTGTGCGTGTGTGTGTGTGTGTTTGGAAGTAGAGCTAAGAGGATGAGTCACCATTCATTAGTACTGAATTGTACCACGCCCCCACACTCCCTCGCTCTCTCTCTCTCTCTCTCTCTCTCTCTCTCTCGCTGCTGAAGCTCATGATTCATTTAGTGCTGGGTCTGAGATTATGTTTGTTTTGATTACGTATGAAGAACCCATATACCTCTCTCCAAGGACACACAACTCCTCTGAGGATTAACACACACACACACACACACACACACACAAACACACACACACTGTCTAATTCACAGCATTCAAAAGGACAAGATTTCCAACTGTGTCCCTGCTCAGAAATTACTTAAAGTAATTGATACAAATCTTTTGTGGATTATTCAAATGAAAAAGCGGAAATGATATGTTCTTTATGCTGTTGTGGAAGGTGAGACTCCATATTTAGCCCATTAATGGTAGTGGACCCATAAGCACTAGTCAGCAAAAGTTCACACACACACACACATACACACACCATTTGCAATGAGTGCACACTCTCAGTATTTATTCTTGTTTGTTCGTATGTCCACAAGTTATGTTTCAGTGATCAGAACTCAAACACCATAGACCAAGTCTAGGTATTATCTTTACCATAAAATTATATTTTTAAGATCATTGTGATGCTCCACTGACCTGGGACAATGGAGCATCTGTTGCTGCTACTCTGGGCTTAGCACTACAGTAACTGCACTATGTATCATTTAGAGGAGGATAGGAAAACACCCACATTCAATCATTCATTCATTCATTCATTGTCTGTAACCTCTTATCCAGTTCAGAGTCGTGGTGGGTCTGGAGCCTACCTAGAATTACTGGGTGCAAGGCAGCAACACACCCTGGAGGGCGCCAGTCCTTCACAGGGTGACAGAAACTCACACCTACGGACACTTGAGTCACCAATCCACCGACCAACGTGTGTTTTTGGACTGTGGGAGGAAACTGGAGCACCCGGAGGAAACCCATACGAACATGGGGAGAACACATCTTCACTACGTTAACATATATATTTGATTGGAGAACAGAATCAAATCCTCAACATCGTTTTCCAAATCCAAGCTTTTGAGACTCTTGACTGTATTTGAATTGTAAGCCTTGTCTGTAAAGCTTTTCATTTTGAAGAAACGTGAAGTTATGCTATGTAATATTTTTATTTTAAAATGTCAGCCTCACAGTCATTGTGAGTTGTAACACTGAGTTGTAATAAGGAGAAAATAGCCTCTGTCATTGCTACTCCATGCTTAGCACTGCAGAAACTGCACTGTGTAATTTTTGGAGGAGGGTAAAAAACCATCCCTCTCCTCATTAATTTCAGTACAGTGCTGTAAAAGTGAATTAAAAGCCTAATTATTTGTTATAAAGTGGGGGATGCGCCCCCTAGGGGAGTGCAGAGCTAGTGCAGAGAAGGACACAGCAAGGCACATGAATGAGAGACATAATGAATGTCACTTGTAATAATCCCACTGTGAAAGTGATCTGTGTATGGTGTTACTCCACCTACCAGCCAATCCACCTACCATTGTGTGTTTTTGGAAACCAGAGCGCCCGCAGGTAACCCATGCTGACACCGGGAGAACTACCCCACTCCTCACAGACAGTCACCCCGAGTGGGGCTCGAACCCACAACCTCTTGTCCACATAACCCTGTCCTTAGGCCATAAAGTAAGACTTCTTAGTGATTGTGTTGTTTAACTTTCACATTGGATGTTCGGGCTGTTATAACAGAGTGGTTCAGACTGTTGTTATTGCTGACTGCTACATTGAGATGAGTGTGAGTGAAGTGTGGAAGCTCCGTTCTCACATTTTAATGAAGTAAATGGATCTGATGCTGTAGATTGTGTAAAGGTCAGAGTTTGGGGTCAGTGCTGAAAATGTGGACAATGCTGACTCTGAGAGAGAGAGAGTGTGTGTGTGTGTGTGTGTGCATTTTGATGTAAGTGATTGAGGGTTATATATATATATATATATATATATATATATATATATATATATATATATATATATATATATATATATATATATATATATATATATTATTTATGTTATGCAATTAATTACACTTGCATGTGTTATCTATTGTCTTTCCATTGTTATACTTTTAAAAAGTACAAAATAACATCCAGCCCTGTGAAGGACTGGCGCCCCCTCCAGGGTGTATTCCCGCCTTGCGCCCAATGATTCCAGGTAGGCTCGGGACCCACCGCGACCCTGAATTGGATAAGCGGTTACAGATAATGAATGAATGAATGAAAATAACATCCATATTAGTCATAGATATAAAAATATGTACATATCATATACTGTACATTTGAAGATTGCTGTGAGAATCTGAAGGCATTAAATCAAATCAAATCAAATCAAATTTATTTATATAGCGCTTTTCACAACTGATGTTGTCACAAAGCAGCTTCACAGAATTCCAGTAAGACAAGATTTGACATGAAATGTAAAGACAAATGTAAAACCCTCAAGTGAGCAAGCCAGGGGCGACAGTGGCAAGGAAAAACTCCCCCAGCTGAGGAAGAAACCTTGGGAGGAACCAAGGCTCACAAGGGGTGACCCATCCTCCTCTGGTCAATCTACTGGTGATGATAGTTAGTAGTCCATGAGAACTTCAGTGTAGGGACAGCTTCAAGGCACTTGGTGGTTGCTGGAGCGTGGGCAGCTGGTCTGAAGCGTGGAGGAGGATCTCGACAGTCATCCATCAGTGTCCAGACAGACAGGTGGGCAGTCGTTTACTCGGAAAGATGTAAAGGGATGGAATTAGTTTTGAACTGTTTTGTGTTTGTAAAGTAGAAAATATGAAAATTTCCAGAGTGTGGCTAATGACTCCGGCAGATCTGACTATGACAGCATTAACTAAAAGGAGAGAACCAGGAGGACACACAGACACGGGAGCATCCTGAAACACTGGCTTCCCTCCGCTCCACCGTCAACAAACCTGAGTGATCGCGAGAAGCGGCGGGACGACAGCACCAGCGTCTCAGTATACTATAATTCCCTGTGTCCATGGACCCCCCGGATCTGCCGCCTTTATCTATGGGGGAGCATTAGCTACCAAATGATAAACTAAACAAATGAGTTTTTAGCCTACATTTGAAGATTGCGACTGTGTCTGAGTCCCGAACATTTTTTGGAAGATCATTCCAGAGTTGGGGGGCTTTATAAGAAAAGGCTCTTCCCCCAGCTGAGGCCTTCTGAATTCTGGGAACATTTAAAAATCCAGTATTCTGTGATCTGAGTGAACGTGGAGGCTCATAATAGGAAATTGTATCTTGAAGATATTCAGGAGCAAGCCCATGTAGAGCTTTATATGTTAATAACAAAATTTTGTAGTCAATGCGGAATTTAACAGGCAGCCAATGTAGTGATGATAAAACTGGGCTGATATGTTCAAATTTTCTAGTTTTAGTGAGGACCCTAGCTGCAGCATTTTGAACTAGTTGAAGTTTTCTTAAATTGCTGCTGGTGCATCCTGACAGTAGTGCGTTACAGTAGTCAAGCCTTGAAGTAATAAAGGCATGTACTAATGTTTCTGCGTCCTGGAGGGATAAGGCATTTCTAATCTTAGCAATATTGCGAAGATGTAAAAAAGCTGTCCTAGTGATACTACCTATGTGTTGATCAAATGATAAATCCGGGTCAATTATGACACCAAGATTTTTTGCTGCTGAACCAGGTTTAACTGGAAAGTTAGCTAGATCTAAAATTAAATCTGATAATTTATTTCTTGTCACTTTTGGACCCAAAAGCAGGACCTCTGTTTTGTTGCTGTTTAGAAGGAGGAAGTTACGCAACATCCAGCCTTTCACGTCTTTTACACAGTCCTCTATTTTCTTTAATCTGTGTTTGTCATCGGGCTTGGCTGAAATATACAATTGTGTGTCGTCTGCGTAACAGTGAAAGTTAATGTCATGGTTTCTTATAACTGTGCCTAGCGGTAACATGTATAATGTAAATAATAATGGTCCTAAAATAGAGCCTTGTGGAATTCCAAATCTTACTTTAGAATAATTTGAATTTAGATTGTTTACTTTTACGAATTGATAACGTTCCGTTAAGTAAGATTTGAACCATAATAGGGCTGTCCCTGTGATTCCAACCATGTTTTCTAACCTTTCTATGAGAATATTGTGGTCTATTGTATCGAAGGCTGCGCTTAGGTCAAGAAGCACCAACAGGGATACGTGGCCTTGATCAGAGGCAAGAAGAAGATCATTTGTTATCTTGACTAGAGCTGTCTCTGTACTATGATGTTGCCTGAATCCAGATTGGAATTTTTCATATATATGATTCTTATGTAGATATGAACTAAGTTGTTGGGCCACAGCTCTTTCTAAGATCTTAGACAGAAATGGCAAATTAGAAATAGGCCTGTAATTAGACAGTGTACTAGCATCAAGATTTGGTTTCTTGATCATAGGTTTAATAACTGCTAGTTTAAAAGCTTTGGGTACATGGCCCAGACTAAGCGATGAGTTTACTATAGTTAAAAGAGGATCAATAATAGCTGGTAGTACTTCTTTGAGCAACTTTGTGGGAATTGCGTCAAGTGTGCAAGTTGTACAGTTTGCGGAGGTGATAATCTTCTCTAGTTCTAATTGTGGGAGTGGGTAAAAGGTTTCAAGTCTTTCTTTTACAGTTATATTATGTTTTATTTCATTCACATCAGGTGGCAGCCAGGATGGATTTGATCCTGTGGCTAGAGTTTGTTGTCTAATATTTTCAATTTTATTATTAAAAAAGTCCATAAAATCTTTACTGGTGAGAGTTGCTGGAATTAGTTGTTCAGAACCTGCTTGATTTTTTGTAATTCTAGAAAACACACTAAACAGTGCTCTCGGATTATTTTTATTTTTATTTTTATTTTTATTTTTATTTTTATTCTGATCATCACCAACTGATGATGTTAAATGATTACTTTTATATATAAGTATAGGTTATTTTAGTTATATATAATTTATTGTCCATTCTCTCAGCTCCACTGACCAAACAGGGACGCTTTGTAGTTAGACAGTTACAGACTGTAGTACATCTGTTGCTCTGTATACTTTATTAGCCCTTCTCCCCCTGTTCCTCACTGCCCAGGAACCCTTCAGAGCAGGAGAGCAGGTATGATTTGGGTGGTGGGTCATTCGCAGGCGCTGCAGTGACTGCACTGACGTAGTGTGTGTTGCGCTGGTACAAGTGGATCAGACACAGCAGTGCTGCTGGAGTTTTCCTCAATGTCACTGCTGGACTGAGAATAGTCCACCAACCAAAAATATCCAGCCAACAGCGTCCTGTGGGTAGTGTCCTTTCCTGTGTCCACTGATGAATGACTAGAGGATAACCAACACAAACTGTGCAGCAACACATGGTCTACTGTCCCTAACAAAGTGGTAGGAGTGTCTAACAAAATGGACAGTGAATGGACACAGGGTTTAAAAACTCCAGCAGCACAACACACGCCAATGTTACTTTCATGGTGATGTTCTGTAATGAGAATGCGTCCATCCCTGTATCAGTGGTAAAGCTTAGAAAGATCAACTGTCCTACTTGGATACTTTCAGAAAATAGGAATATTATCTTAGTATGTGTCTGGACAGATTTCCCTATCATGAATCTAAATAGTGTGTACACACACCCACATACATCATAGTATCTGTTAACGTTATGATGAAAATAGCCTGAGGATGTGTGTAATGAGGGCAACAGCCTGTTTAAATCCTCCTAATAGCTCTGGTAGGGCTTTTTATGCTACATTAGCTAAATGTGCTAATCAGACACTGGCACTGAGAGTCCTCCTCGATCTGGCACTGCTTTCTCCAGCGCAGACACATAGGCGAGTGATTATTGGCTGTCTCTTTAATCCTGGGGAAGAACTTAAATCTGGCTCAAGTGACAGGCTGTGGATCCAGACGTAGGCCTCACTCTGAAAATGTCGTTCAAACTGTGGACAGAGTTTGGGAATTAAAGCAACACTAGGTGATATTTTTACCTTAAAATTACAGCTTCAAAACCATTGTGATGTTCTTCTGGGCTCTGGTAGGGAGAATAGAACCTCTGTCATTGCTACTCTGTGCTCAGCACTGCAGAAACTGCACTCTGTAACTTTTGGAGGAGTATAGGAAACCACCCTGCACCCTCCACTTCTTCCTTGATTTCAGGACAGTGCTGTGAATTAGAGTATTGTGCAAAACCCCGCGCTCATATAGAATTATATATAATTACCGTAAATACAGTAGAAGTAAAAGGAGTTTTATTTTTGTCTAAAAATAGTACACGTTGTGAGCAAATGTAAAGAACAAAGCAACATCAAACTTGATTTAACATAATGACTGATATTAACCGCTGAAACTAGGGATTGGATTATAGACTCAAATAATACTGGGTTGTCACAAGGAGAGATGTAGAAACATATTCACGCACACAATATCACACTTTTATACTACTGTTGTTCATAATGTTATGATTTAAACAAAACAATGTAAGGGGACTGGCACTGGTGTGGTTCCTGCCCCGACCACCAGGGGGAAGCAGCGCAGGACCAGATCCAATCAACGTAAAAACACACAACACCTGGAGTTGGGGGTGTAAAAGCCTGCCTGACTCTCATCAGAGCCTCATCAGAGTGACTGCCAGAGTCACACTCTGCTGGTTCTTTGCACTCATGTGGGCTAAATACGTAACCAGGTAAAGTTAGAGGACTGAAAGATTTCTCATAGCATTCAGGCAGTGTGGCTCAGGTATGAAAAGCCTGGTGGGGCATAGTAAACCCTGAGCGGCGAATAAAACAACACATGGTAGATACAGGACTCTCCTCGTGCTACACTCTCAGAAAAAAAAGGTACATTAGAGTTGCATTACTGTCACTAAAGAAACAAAGAGTGTAAACGTCCCTTTAAAGGTACATCAGTGGTGTTAAAGTCCAGTTGTGTTCCCTAAATGTTTGTTATATTCTCTTCTACAGAAGGAGAGGAGGATATCTGTAATCTTTAATTACAGAACTAAATGTGAAATAAAAGAACATAAAAGTCGAGGAGATGAAAGGGGCATATGAAATCAACACAATTTTAAGATCTACAATTATAATAAAATTATATGCCCTATTAAAGGTACTGTATATGTACCCTAGAGGGTACCAGCACAGTGACAGTTTTTCTGACAGTGTGTTAGTGCTGTGTGTGTACGACTGATGCAGTTTTAAGGGAGAAACATTAGTGAATGTAAACGAAACGAAAACATAGCCTGGTTAAATATTGTTGGGTGGTCCATTGACCTAGAACCTCAGTGTAAAACCCTAGGGTTCTCTGCGTGTGAGCATTTTAGACCTTTGGAGATCCTCAGGTTTCTCCGTGTGACGTGTGGAGACCCTTATGGTTCTCGGCGGGACTAGTGGTGTCCCATTGAATTGCACAATTCCATAAGCTCCATATAAAAGTTGTGTGTGCTGAATTGAATGTCTATGTGGAGCACATTTTAGAAGCTGAAGAAGGTTTTGGACACAGTAAATGTACATAGACCATGACATTATGAAATTCATAGACAGAGGAACTGAACGAGCTATCACAGACTTGGGCATAACACTGTATAATTAATCTAGGACACAATATGGTTACATATATAATAGATGAGACACGTGTATGACCCCACCTCCTGACATTGGATAAAAATAAATGTGTTTGTGTGTTGCCTCTTTGTCACTGTGTGTCTCATGACGTGTAACCCATGTACACTGATAGGACTTTTTCACACATTACATTCAGATCAAAGTGACACACACACACACACACACACACACACACACACACTATATTCACACTCTCAACCGTCCAGCCTAAAGGTCAACGTGACATAATGCCTTAAGGTTAACAGCTCCAATACTGTTGCTAAAGACACAGTCTCCCTCTCTCTCACAAAATTATACATGATACCCGACTTTAACACTATTAATAATACACAATATTTTTATACAATATTACACAGGTATTATAACTACATGTTAAGTCACTACAAAGTCTTATGTATGCCATTCATTCATTGATTCTTTCATTTTCTGTCACCGGAATCTGAGCCTATCCGGAATCATTGGGCACAAGCCGGGAACACACCTTGGGAGGTGCCCCAGTCCTTCACAGGGTGAAACACACATACACACACCCCTAACACTTTCAAGTAGCCAGTCCACCTACCCACATTTGTTTTTGGACCATGGGAGGAAACCCATGCAGACACAGGGAGAACACACCAAACTCCTCACAGTCTGTCCACAACCAGTGTTGCAGAGCCTGTGGGAGTCTTTCTGTAATTTATCACTGATAAATCTCTATTAAGATAATGATACACTGATAATCTCTAGCTATTCTTCTTTTATTTCCACCAACCTGCTGCCGTTTGTTCTTGGTTCTCGCATTATTAATGTCCACGGGTTCTGAAGCCTGGCAAATATTGTGAGATATGGCCAAGCACATAAAAGACTTTTAAAAGTTTGTAAACAAAAAATGCGAGTCGCAATGGGTTTTTGATTAGTTTGCTTTCTCAGAGAGGAGAGAGCTGCTATGATTTTTTTTACCTCCATCTCACAGCTCTGTTTTATTAGAATTTTATAAATTGCTCTCAATATTTGCAAGAAGTGATCTCTGCTGTAAAATGTGTGTGTGAATTGTTTTTTATGGTTATTTTTAAGTCTGCCTCCTGTCTTTCTGCAGTGTTTCAAGTGATCATATTGTGTTGGATGGATATCATTTAATACCGATTGCACTCTCAGAAAAAGTTCAATTGCGGTGTTGCTTTCAAGGCTATATATTCAGTATCTGAATATTTTTAAAAAGGGTTTTGTCAGCATTTTGGCATCTCATTCACATGAAAACAGAGGATTTCGGAAACACTCTCCAAGCTGGAGATCTGGGAAAATTCGTGTTGTCAGTGGCGTTGGTGTTTTATGGCAAAACTGAGCTTTGAAAACACATGTCACACAGCGTGTCCGTCTTTGGGTGAAATACAAACAGCTCCTCACACATAGTGAATTATATCAGTCATAAAACTACACTGTACACACACAAACAGCACTAGATTTCAGATTCCCACATATTGGACTGTATTGGAAATACCCATGGTCCAAAAACATGCTTTGGTAGGTGGATTGACAACTCAAGTGTCCATAGGTGTGAATATGTGAGGCCCTGCGACAGACTGGTGCCCCTTCCAGGGTGTGTTCCTGCTTTGCCCCCAGTGATTCCAGGTAGGCTCCGATCCCAACGCGACCCTGAACTGGATAAGCGCTTACAGACAATGAATGAATGTTACGACTGTGAGGACTTTGGTGTGTTCTCCCCATGTCCACGTGGGTTTCCTCCGAGTGCTCCAATTTCCTCCCACGGTCCTAAAACACACGTTGATTGGTGGATTCAAAAGTGTATGTGTGTGTGTGTGTGTCGCCCTGTGAAGGACTGCTGTGTTCCTGCCTTGCACCCAATGATTCCGAGTAGGCTCCGGACCCACTGCGATCATGAACTGGATACGCGGTTACAGACAGTGAATGAATGAATGAATGAATGTTAAGATCTAGATTCAATAATTTCATGACTCTGTAGTGCACTACATAGGGGGTATAACGTGATTTGGAATTAAACCTCTGTTTCACCTGCTTCCTAGTGTTTTGATGTCTCTCTCGTAGGTGGTACTACCATTTCTGTATTCAATTGTATTGGGATATTCTCAAATCGAGGGAGAAAAATCTCAGTTTTTAAAACTATCAAGATATATGTGGACAGGGCCTTTATTAGGGATCAGGTATACCATATTTATACCATATTCTATTTAAATATTATTTCATATAAGGCTATACTGTATTCCTTAAATGTTAAATATAAGATATGAAGTCACAAGCCTGAAAACAGACATTTCTGGTATGGGGTGTGGGTGTGACTATTAAACAGACCACCAGCGTCCTGCATGGCCTTGGGAGTTTAATAGAGAAGTCTTTTGTTGATTTATTGAAGAAACTGCAGAATGAATCACTGCACTGACATTTTCACACAGAAAACTGACCTCTACACTGGGCATCGCTGGTGATTTCATACTGTGTGTGTAATGTCAAATCTGTGGATCGATTCTGGCCTTGCTTTGGGGCAACCAGCTAATTATCACAGGGGTTTTTGCGTACCCAGGAAAATGTATCATTTCCTATGGATCTGTTAGTCATAAGGTTTATTAATGTGTTTCTAAGGAGTGATAATGAATATATCACACATTCTATCACATCATGCACAAGTCTGTGTAGTTATCTCTTAAGCAGTTATGATTACATTCATAACACACATTTCTGTTATATGAATATATAACATTTTAATTATAACATCAATTTGCAAGAGCCATGTAGACCAGAACCTCTCTGTAAACACTTAAATGCACTACAATGTTCTTATCAAGAGATGTTATGTAATAAACTCTGATATTATAAAGATATATATCCTTATTCTACTTGTAATTTTAATTAAATGTCAGCAATTCTACAGTCTAAACCATGCCATACATTATGCAGCTATAAAAACATAAGCATACATGACAGATGTTGCTGCAAACATTTTAGAAATTATGGACTGATTTGCACAAATCCAGATTTTGCATGTTGCACGATGTTGGTTCTTACAATACTAATCAGAGACTTTGCCCTCTGTAATAATGCTAAAATATTATTGATGATAATAAATGATAAATTAATTTATTTATTTATTCATTCATTGTCTGTAACCGCTTATCCAGTTCAGGGTCACGGTGGGTCTGGAGCCTACCTGGAATCATTGGACGCGAGGCAGGAACACACACTGGAGGGGGCACCAGTCCTTCAAAGGGCGACACACACACACACACACACACACACACACATTCACTCACACACTCACACCTACTGACACTTTTGAGTCGCCAATCCACCTACCAAAGAGTGTTTTTGGAACGTGGGAGGAAACCCACGCAGACACTGTGAGAACACACTAAACTCCTCACAGACAGTCACCCGGAGCGTAGCTCAAACTCACAACCTCCAGGTCCCTGGAGTTGTGTGACTGTGACTTTACCTTCTGCACCACCGTGCCGCTCCATTTTATTTATCATTTACTGAATCATATCATTTATCAGCTCCATTGACTTGCAGATGCAGTTCTACAGTTACTGACTATACTTTTTAATAACCTGTTGTTCTGTATACTTTATTAGCACACCTTTACCCTGTTTTCAATGCTCAGGAATGCCAAACAATGACCAAAATACAGATCTCTCTCTCTCTCTCTCTCTCTCTCTCTCTCTCTTTCTCTCTCTCTCTCGCTCTCTCTCTCTGTTTGTCTGCAGTGACAATGTTATTTAACAGAAACTCTTAAAAATATAGACATTTGACTAAATATGTCAAAATGTTTGTTATTTTTATTTTCTCTCTCTCTCTCTGTCTTTCTCTTAGGTGGGATTCCCTTTGTGTTGACAGGTGAGCTATTTGAACAATCGTATCGTCCCGCTGCATTTATGGTCGCTGGAGTGGTCAACTGGCTTTCAAACTTTGCTGTGGGACTCCTTTTCCCGTTCATACAGGTGTGTTTGTGTGTGTGTGTGTGAGTGTACTATCTAAAGTCACATTTTGGACTGCTCCTGCACTTGTATATCATCGCTGTTCTCTCTCTCTCTCTCTCTCTCTCTCTCTCTCTCTCTCTCTCTCTCTCTCTCTCTCTCTCTCTCTCTCTCTCTCTCTCACCAAGTTTTCTCCACTTGACCTAGAGTTCAGTGCTCAATAACACTGTATTCACAGTCCTGACAGTCAGAGAGAGAAAGAGAGAGAGGCCAAGTCAATGTTTTCATTTTATCCTTTTTATAGTGAAGCAAGGTGTTTTTAACCTCTTATGACCTTTTATTTTGGTGAGAGAATGCCTCAAGAGCCTGTCTGCATTTAGCTCAGCAGAAAATTTTGTGTATGTGTGTGTGTGTGTGTCTCTCTGTCTTCATGTGTCTTATTTCTGTGTTTGCGATAAAAATAAATGTTTATAGAGGATGTGCACTAAACTTTAACCAAGGCAGCTTGACAGCCCCAGGTCTGTGACCATAACTTGTATTTTTAATGATGTCGGACCTAAAATAAGAGAATTAGGATTGTGGAGGAAGTACAGAAATTCCCTGTGCTTGGGCAGATACACAATTTTGGGCTGATAATTTGCCAAATTAATTCCAAAACCATATGTTTTCAATTTCACAATGGATCAACAGCTATTCTAAAGGAAAAAAACTCATTAGGACTAGCCCCTTCTACAAATAAACCCACGATCTGTCCTGACTGTGATCTCTGTTCAAATGTGAAAGCACCCTAAAGCTCAATGTAGCACATTTAGGCACCTGCTTTCTCACAAGATCTTACACACAGACACACACACACACAGACTTTAGATGTGTGTTTGGTTGCTGGTGTTTTCCCTTCAGTAATTATCAGAGGTGTGAATTCTCCAAAGACCCAGAGCTTTAGATCCATTTCAGAATGAGTAGACCTCCTGATTATACATACAGTAGAGGTCAAAGAGGTGCCCCTCTCTCTTTCTCTGCCTTAGGCTGCGTTTACTCACATGGAAGCAATATGCTAATTATATTCAGGGAGTGTGATGTTAGATTGAAACACCACCTGTCATTTACTGTATGTCCAAACGTTTACAGACAGCTCTTATAAACAGCCAATTCTTACCTAAATCCAAAATGTACATAGTGCAGTTTCTGCAGTGCTGAGCCTGGAGTAGATATTCTAGTCTCCCTGTTACAACTCAGTGGAGCATCACAATGCTTTTGAAGCTGTAATTTTAGCTGTAAAATACTACCCAGATTTCATTAATGCAGCAAAAGCAAGCAAGTTCAGAGAAGACATTGAGTGTGCATGAGTCCAGTTAAAACATCTATTTTATGAAAGTATCCTATAGGATGAAGTCTTTCTGAATTTGTCATTTATTTATTTCCGTCTTTTTTCCTTCTTTATCATTTTCATATCACTTTAAGGTGTAGATAGTAGAAAAAGCTTCTCAGGTCTTGAGCTTCCAACCGTAAATTGTGTTTTAAAACTCACCTATATTCTGCATTATCGAGGTGTAATAGAGATTAAAGGGGTGTGCAGGTTCTTACAAGCAAAATCCAAAAACTCACTTCAGTGACAAGAGAAATGCTTTTGATGTCCGGTTATATAAAGATGACTTTTTAAATATTTATTAACCACTGAGCGTAAGAAATGGCCTCTTATTCCTGCTGCTTAGAATAAAGGCCTGCTGATATAGTACCGGTGAAAACTGAAAAGTGTGGGCATGCCTGTTCCTGAAGAGTTTTTTTTAACTATAGTTTATAATATCTTACACTTTAGAATTACTGTGAAGACTGCAGGCATGTAAAAAAATACACCTGAATTTATGGAGGAAATAAATCTATTATAAATGTTTATGTCTGAGCCATCTGCGATGCTCGTAAGAAAAGGTTTATATAAGCTCCACATTGGCTGGAACCTTGAGTGAAGGCCATGAATTTATATTTTAAAGTGTGTGAAAATTATGTCATACATCAATATTTAACTTAGCAAATACTCTTTCTCTTAGGGGCTGTAAATAAAAAAAGAACAGTTAAAGGCGAGGTTCATATTAATCAAAAACACTTCATAAAATTCAGAAGATGTTTCCTCACCATTTGCTGCTCTCCAGTCTGTTTGCCAGTCTAATGTGTATACAAAGCCCCAGTGTCTGTAAATGAGAAAAAAAACCTCTCAGTCCGGTATGCTAGGCTTTCTCTCTGTCTCTCTGCTCATAGAAGAGAAACGGCATCTGGAGGTTTTTAGACAATGGAGAGACTTGAGGCGTTGAAAACCTCGAACCAAGATGAGGGTGTTGCTCTATTCGTGCTCCACAGGGGGGTAAACTGATTTATTTTTGCTGTTAGAGTTACATTACTTAAGGTGGAACTGACTCTGAAAGTAAACCCAGAGGAAAGTGCTACAAAACTAAACAGCTCGAGTTACAAAAGAGTTTCTGTGGTAATTCAAACAGTGCGTAAAAACTTACAAACTTAAACTTCAGCCATGTACAAAGAGTTGTTTTTCTTCCCTCAAATACACCGTTCCATCTTAAAGGTGTAGTTAATGATAGTAATCAAAAAACACTTTTTATAAAATTCAAGAGATGTTTCCATGTGTTGCTCTCCAGTCAGGTTTGTGCTGGAAACCGGTCTAATGTCTTTACAAAGCCCCAGTGTCTGTAAATGAGTAGATTAGTCCAGTATGTTCTCTCTCTTTCTTTCACTCTGCTCATGGCAGAGGCAAGTGGAGTATTTTTAGACAAACGTTGAAAAGCACAAACCAAGTTGAGGATATTGGTCATGACTGCTCCATAGGTGGGTAATATTGACTTACTATTGCTGTTTCTGGCCACTTAACGTGTAAATGTCTCCAAATTCAGGAGATGGCTAACTGTACAAAATGAAACTGCTACAAAATGAAACAGCTCGGGTTACAAATGAGTTTCTGTGTTAATTCAAACAGTGAATAAAAACTTACAGATAAGTTCAATTTCATCCACTTTCCCCTCAAACACACTGTTCCACCTTAAAAGCGTTGGAATGTATACAACCAGAGAGAACTACGCTTCACTACAGTTGGAGATGTTCCCCTTAAAAGATGCCGAGCTTCTGAATGTAACAAACCAGCAGTTTTCCACATTCGTAGATGTTCCCTTTAAGGCCCTAATACAGAATTTTGTGGTACATACTACTGCACTATTCTGTGTTTAGAAAAACATATATGCATCGAGTCAAAATATAAAAATGCATATGCCATTGAAAAAAAAAAAAGGAACATAAACAAGGGTCCAAAATGGGAGGCTTGTGGAACACCACATTGCAATATATATATATATATATAATTTATGCTTTTGTTTGTGAATGCGTTTCTCTTCTAAAATCTGGCTGTAATTATTAAAAATAAAAGGGCCAAATCCTATCCTATCCTGTTTTCTCTAAAGTAATTTAAACCACCAACAAATACAGGAATAAACACTTATTTGTGTTTGTATGGGTTTGAAACGGCTTGAAATCTGCAAAATGTGGGTTGTTTGCCTCCTGATCAGAAGTTGAAAGAGCAATGACTAAAGGAAAAGAAGCATCCCTTACACTTTAATGGAAAGCTTTCTGGGTGGACAGCAGGCAGGAAATTATTACGGTCTTTTTTCCACCTCCCACTGAATGAATCTGAGCTTTTACCACTCAGCCTTAGGTTTAAACTTACCATCATTAGAATAATAAGCTGTAATGTCTCCTTTGCCTGCCGACTTTTCATTAGAATGCTGAATTTGAGCGTGGAGCCTATGTACTAGACCCTTTTCGTCCACACTCCATGTGACCTCGTGGCATCCTATGAATAGTGGTCTTAAATTTGATATGAGACCAGCTGTCTTAAAGGAGTACTCTAAAATTTCTCAGTCAGTGTCATGGTTTTTTTGTCATGGTTGATAGCTATAAAGCATTTTCATTTGTGAATGTACAAACCAAGGTTTGTGTTCTGTTCTCCCCATACACTGATTGGTTTGTGTCACGCCCTCGTCTCGTCATGTCTGTTTTCCCCGGTCATGTGCTCTTTCTCAGCACATGGCTATGTTTGTTTACGTTCTAGTCCCGCCTTTGTCCCGCCTTCTCGTCTGTCATTTGTTAACCTGTCCCCTCGTTATCTGTCCAGGTGTGTCTCGTTTGTGTCAAGCATTTAAGCCCTCTTGTCTCACGTCCTGTTTGTCGAACATTTCTCATTTCTCCGTTGTCTTCAGTCCTGTCGGTCATGTTTTCTGTCTGTCTCCATAGTTTTCCCCGTCGTTGTTTCATTTCCTATTTTCGTCGCTTCGCTTTGTTGTCCGACTGTCCCGTTTACCCTGTTTATTTCCTTGTCTCCAGTTTGGCTTGTTTACCTTCTGTTAAAAGTCTCTGCTTTGTTATTTTCAGTTAATAAACGTTTACTGTGTTTTAGCGAGTGCGTCCGCCCTCAGTCAGTCCGCTCCGTGATCCTGACAGTTTGTAGAGCATATACAGACTCAATTCTAATATTTACTACTAATACTACTTCTACAGATTTGTGCCTAAGATAAAATATATTTTATGATATAGATACAGCAACATACATTGCTTACTCTTCCAATTCTTACTTATTTAGCATTTTCTTATTTGAATGTTCAGTTCCACTTTAAATGTGACGTTCACAATTTAAAACACTTTTTTTTTTTTATTCAAAATATGTTTCCTCACCATTTGCTAGCTCTCCAGTCTGTCCAGTTTGTTCTGGAAACCAGTCTAATGTGTTTAGAAAGCCCCAGTGTCTCAGTCCATTATGCTAGGCTTTCTCTCTTTGCTCATGGCAGAAGCATCTGGAATATTTTTAGACAACGGAGAGAACTCCAAACATTGAAAGCCATGAACCGAAAAGAAGATATTGCTCTATTCCTGCTCCATAGGAGGATTATATTGATATATTTTTGCTGTTTCAGACCACATAAGGTGGGGAAAAAAGGCTAACTGCATTACCGAAAGTGCTACAAAACTAAACTAAACTCGAGTTACAAATGACGTTCTGTGGTAATTCAAACAGTAAATAAAAACTTACAGACACATAGTCATTTTTTTCCTTTCAAACACATTGGGCCACTTTAAAAAAACATGGAGGCTCTGCATGTAAACAACCAGAGAGTTTCCCTCCGATTCTCTCTCTGATTACTGCTGCGTCCCGTGTGATCTTGAACTGTGGTAAGAAACCGGAGAACCCGGAGGAAACCCACGCAGACACAGGGAGAACACACCAAACTCACAGACAATCATCCCACAAGCTCCAGGTCCCTGTAGCTGTGTGACTGTGACACTCCCTGCTGTGCCACCGTGCCGCCTTTCTACACAATTAGGTGCCTCATAAACTTGTGAATATATACATACGTAAACTTTCACGGGATTCAGTTACTGTTTAGTCTTTTTGTTCCTTTTTACAGACAGTGAAATGTGTCAGCATTATTGTGCTTTGGCGAATAAAGATAAGGATGAAATACACAGGAGTATTCCTTTAATGAGCGCTCGTCCATTTTCGTCCATGCCTGTTAGGTCTTTTATGTCTTCTGTCTTTTATGTACCTGATTGCATTCATATTTCCCCCCTGGTGGAACAATCAAGTTTGACATTGACATTCAAGACTGAATGTCAGCAGCGTCATCTCTGTTCAAATGCTCTTCAGTATCTGAGTTTTACTCGGTTTATTCCTTCCAAGCATCTCTGTTTCCACAGAGTTTGGCTGCTCTGTGTTTCCAGGCACTGCTCTGATCTTGAGGCTCAGCTGTGTGTGTGTGTGTGTGTGTGTGTGTCTCCCTCTCTCTCTCTCACTCTGTCTGTCCCTCTCATTTGGAAGCCTAAACCTAATAAAAATTAAGCAAATTAATCCCATGCCAAGACATGTTCAGGTTCTGAAGTTTGCTTCTTTAGTTTTGCACTGTGCACTGTCAGGGAAAAATAGTTTTAAAGTTTTAAAATCTTTCAGTTTTGTTTCTGAAAGATTATTACATTCACCTCTGGAGACTTTTATTCTCCAGATTAAGATTATTACATTCTCCCTGGAAAGAGGAGTGAATATTTGTTATCTATCATTATAGAACCTTGCAAAATAAATATATACAAGTCCTGGATATGAAATGGGGCATATGAAATCAACAGTTTTACAGCTAATTGAGAGATGCTGTCATGAGGAATTTTATCCAAGTGAATGGGAAGCTACTTTCACTTTCTGACATCAAAAGCTTTTTATCTCATGACTTTTTTATGGAGGAAATAAAAGTAGTTGTTACTTGTTGCTTGGCTGTGGCCAAAGCGGTTGTAGACTTTAGTCTGTCTGTCAGAGTGAATACGCACTTTCAGTTTGCTATGGTGACCTCAGACAGACCTGCCTGACCACAGCTATAGATGAGAAAGTTGCCACACACACACACACACACACACACACACACACAAGCACACACAGGTCAGAGAGGGTGGATTCAGTCAAGCAAATAATGTTATGTCCTCAAGTATCCCTCTGGGTTACTGAGAATTAAACACACACACACACACACACACACACAGGTCAACACAGTTAAAGCAATGACCCTTATTCAAGCTGAAAACTTGACATTCCAGTTTTATTTCCCCATCAGATTCTTGTTCAGAACAGGAGTGATATGTTCTCATAGCTTTGTGAATATAATAATAATAATAATAATAATAATAATAACAGCATATGTATTCATCTGTAACCGCTTATCCAGTTCAGTTGAAGCCTACCCGGAATCATTAGGCGAAATGCAAGGATACACCCTGGAGGGGGCGCCAGCCCTTCACAGGGCAAAACACACACATTCGTTCACACACTCACGTCTATGAACACTTTTGAGTCGCCAATCCACCTACCAACATGTAACATTCACCATAATGCTTTATTTTAGGCTCTGGTACTTCTTTATCTAGACTCGCACACGGATGTCACGTTTCCTGCCGAAGAACTCTGCTGTTCTTCAGTTCCAGCTGGGATTTATCTGATTTGCAAACCAATTTATGTTAGTGGAAACATACCGAACAGCTCCAAGTTAAGCTCATGAACAGAGCTATGAGAGCCACATCAACTCAACTTGCAAATGGAGAATTTACAAAATTTGTGACAAACTTTGGTCAAAATTAAAAGGATCAGGTCCCCCAGCTTCTGCTCCTCATTCTATATCCTGGCCTTTCACACTGAACTGAGCTGTGGCTCATTATCATTTAAAGGAACTGAAACTAGTCGTTCTGAGCAGGGCTATTTAGAAAGGGAGAACGCTGTTGTAATATCACAGACTTAAGTCCCCAGTGAATTTAGACCTCTGTGGTAAAGGGTATAATATATAGGGTATAATACATATTTTGCTAGTACGGACCACGCCCGTAGAGGCTGAAAAGGAGAGGTGAACTCAGAAGTCTTTGAGGAGGAGTTCAGGGTGGCTTATGAATGTGTATGAAGCCAGATCCCCCTGTTGGATTAATGAATATGAGAAAAGGGAGGAGACGGGTGGAGGTGGGAGCAAGTTTTAAAACAGGAGGCTCGGTGGGTTTGATAATGGCTGAACACGGCTCAGAATATGGGGATCAGCAGGAATGACCCAGCACAGAGGAGCGAGCTAACTTAGTGAAGCAGTTGAATTGAGATCCTTGTCCTGAACTAAATGAAGTGGGTTTGTCTGACACGGTAATGACTTGAATTTGCGGGGTATATATAGGGCTGAGAGGCTATATATATATATGTAAATTATTTATATATATATATATATATATATATATATATATATATATATATATATATATATATATATATATATATATATATATAATTCAAATATATAATTATAATAATATAAAATATGTTAAATTAAAATTCACAAATGTGGAAAAAAATATGTGTAATGTATAGAAATAATTTTTAAATGTGTAAAAAAGATTTGCATTTGTAAATCAAATGTCATGAATGTGTGAATCAGTACCTTCTCAAATGGCTTAAAATGTGCCATAACAAACATTTTTGAGGTTCTAAATGTGACAGTGGAAGTTTTTGAATGTGGTGGAAAAAATCTTCACATTCTTCACCTAATAATAATAATAATAATAATAATAATAATAATAATATATTTTATGTAAACAGCTGTGTGGCTGAACTGTGGGTGTGCAAGTCACTGAAAAAAATAAACACCAAAAGAGACTAGAACATCCAAAATGATGAAGTTATAAGGAAAATCAGCCCCAGGAAAAAGGCACAGTAGTTATAAAAGGAAGCTCACTGTGAAGGGATGGGCAGCTTAATTAGGATAGCTGCAAAAATAAATCAGAGAACAACCTAAAAATGTCCACAGAACTCAGAATTAAACATTGTGACCTGTCCTTAAACACAAATGGCTCTTCTTTCTTGTAATTTCTACAACACACAAAAACCAGTGGCACGTTAAAGAGAGGATTGAGGATTTTTAACATTTTTAAGCCAGTGAAACCAGTGAAATTTACAGTACTAGAAAATACTGGTGTAGGAGTCATTATTTATTCTGCATCATTAAAGTCCTGAGGAACAGTCCATTTTCTCCCATTTATGGCTCATGAATTTGATAAATATGAAATAAAATTAAAGATGATAAAATGAATAACAGAGCTAGTTATTCTAAGCGGGTGATGTGCCCCTACAGTGCTCATGTATCACTGTATTACTATTTTAAGCAACTCTGCTTAGATACTAACTGCATTTCATTGTTGTGAAAATAAAATAAAATTCTTCTTCTGTCCAGCTCCTGAAGTCCTAACCGATTTATGTGAGCACTTCATTGTATCAACATAAATACCACAAATCCTGAATATCCCACAATTTCCAACAGTATTAAATATGGATGTTTGTCCTGTTCAGAAAAACATTGCCCACCATTGCCCACAAAGCACCATTGCAGTGATAAATCATGTAAGGGCTCTATGAACTGGAAATATTTAAAAGGTGCATGTGCCACAAACCTCAACACAATGTGTCACATTATGAGAGCTGTGTGTTTGTGTGTGTGTGTGTGTGTGTGTGTATTTGTTTGTGTATGAGGAATGTATCACTTTATGAGGACTAAAACCTTTTTACACACTCATGTTGTGTGAACCTGTATTCCTTGTAGGTGGTCGCCAATATGTAATCACTACATTTTAAGGTAAAGAAATGTTTTAAGGTTGGGTTAGGATTATGGCGGTATGGAAAAGATAAAAGCAAACCTCCACAAAATGAATGAAAGTTAATGTAATATCCCCAAAATTTACAAATACAAGATTTTGTGTCTGTGTGTGGTGGGGGGGGGGTATGTTTGAGACAATGAGAGAGATTGAGATTTCCTCTGTTTCAGTGGATTACAGTTTCTCGCTGTGGCCCTCAGCCAGAGGTTGTGTAGGTCAGAAGGCTCATAATCCCACATAATCCCTCTGACAGCACAAAGCACTTTGATTGCAGCTCAGGTACAATTTCTCCCTAAAGCATGCGCTTCTCACAAAGAATCTACTCATCTGCACCACTGATCCAGACCCGGACTCCGAGGAGCCCGATAACACTTCTATATAATTGATTAGTGTTGAATAAGTGGATTGTAGAGCTCAGTGTATAACATTACTATCTTGTGTTCAGTCCCCCTGCTACACCACTGAGGGTCCTTGGGCAAGACTCCTAAATTTTACGACAAAATTGAGGTGACAGGCAAAACAAGCAGGAAATATTCTGTGAATGCTGCTCTTAGACACTGCACATGAGCCATACATCATTTTCATTAGAGTGATGGAAATGAATAAATTACCTTTATATTGATAATGTCTGGTTTAATCATTAAATTGAAAACCATATTACCGAAAGAAGCTTTTATAAGATGCATAGAATGAGTATAATATGATCTGGAAGGCCCTGACTAAATAGAGATGTGTTTTCCAGTGCTATGAATGTCATGGCCATTGTGAAATTATCCTTGTTGAAAATTGATGAAGGGGTTCTTTTAAAAAGGGATATCTCAGAATGGTGTGTTTTGAATGTAGTAATTATCAATGGAAGGAATGGGATGTAAAAATTAGTGGCAATTGAAAGGCTGAATAAAAGCTTTGCTCTTAAATACTGATAAATACTGGTCCAATACTATCCCGAATCTTAACCTGATTGAATAAATATTGAAGCCTGTTCTCTTTGAGGCTTAAACCCCATGTCTGAAGAGTCCTTTCGAGTAAATTGGGGTAAATTAAATTGTCAGGTGGATGTAAGTGCGCCTGTCCCTTTTTGCCTAAAAATAACAGCCCCTACTACTCTAAGAATTTTAGACCACGTTTCGGAACTGTGCTGTGATGTGCTTGATGGTATTAAGCCTCATAAACATTAGTGGGAACAGGTCATGATGCTGGACATTAGTTCTGGATCCCAAAGGTAATGACTTATGCTCCATAACTCAGGAGAACTAACTTACACTTTGTACTGAGTATAGTGAGCTTAATCACACGTGGTCCTCCAGAGGTGAACAGCTGTGTCTACAGTTACTGCACTATAATGTAGGTGAATTCACTAATTATGAAGGGTGTCTACAAAAGGTTCTATAATGAATAGGAAGAGGAGGAGGGATATGTATTTAAAAAATGTAACATAGGCATGTTTTCCTGTCACACTCCTCTATGCGTCTTATTATTCATCTGTTTAACCTCAGCGTACACGCATCCGCCCTTTTGTACGCACTGCTGTTTTTCTGCCAGTTACTGAATCTTTCTGCCTCTGCTACAGATAATGGTTTCTTCCATGGAAGTGTGTGTGTGTGTGTGTGTGTGTGTGTGTGTGTGTGTGTGTGTGCGTCCGTGTGTGTGTGTGTTTTAACATATAAGTGCTGTCTTAGTGGTTTTTGTGTTTGGGGGCTGTTTTTTATGTGTCTCAGGAGCTGCTGTCCATTTCATTTCGGGTCATTCTGACAATGGCAAATTTCATTTTGTAAAGTCCTTTTATGGAGAGCTCTCTCGCAACCTACTTTCAGCGCGTGTGTGTGTGTTTGTATGTGAGTGTGTGTGAAAGGCGTAAAGCACCAAAAGGCTCAGAGATGCCACTGTGCAGGATTCCTGCAGGCAGACAGCTCAGAACAATGAGGTTAAAGTGTCTGCTAGGTCACTCAGAACACATAGAAAGTGTGTGTGTTTGTGTTTGTGGATGTGTGTATTAGAGTTGTAACACAAAGGCAGTAACTGTCTATTTATTGTACGTTAAAGGGAAAGTGGTTATGGCATACATTCAAAGCAGACGTGGAGTGGCGTGTCAGGGCATAAAAATACATAGTGTTAGTTTGTATATAGTATACAGCTTGAGGGTAACAGCATTACAAAATAATGTCACTATACACTTACATTCATTTCCAATTTTGGGTGTGAAATACCTGGAGGTTGTGGGTTCAAGACCTACTCCGGGTGACTGTCTGTGAGGAGTCTCCCACGGTCCAAAAACACATGTTGGTAGGTGGATTTGCGACTCAAAAGTGTCCATAGGTGTGAGTGAATGTGTGAGTGTGTGTTGCACTGTAAAGGACTGGCGCCCCCTCCAGGGTGTGATCCCAGGTAGGCCCCAGACCCACTGCGACCCTGAACGCATAAGCGGTTACAGATAATTAATAAATAAATGAATGATTATTGATTTGCTCATTATATTATTGATACAGTCATCACCTACATGAGCTGTTATTTAGTCTGTGGGGTTGTGTGAAACTTTAGCTAATGTACTAATATGAAAACAAAGGGTTAGACAAAGGTTTAGACCCTTCACAGTGATGCTTAACATGTTTCGTACAGTTGCCTTTACTCCAGATACTGTAGCAGGTTAGGCTCTTGAATGTTTAGCACAGATAACGTCATAAATATCAGTTCACACACAGCGGCCTGCTGCAATGCTACTGCCAATGTAGGTGAATTAGAATAGCTCACAGTGGAAGCCTTCAATGCTGAAAATGCACATGCCCTTTTTACACACAGCAAATAACAAGCCTTAACTGAACTAAGCATGAACTCGTCTCAGAGGAGAAGTTGTCAACCACGGATTTAGTTTTTAAGACAAGGTATGGACCATGGACCATGGACATTATTGCTGGTTATAGGCTTTATTGCTGGTTTAGGGTATGTTCATGTGAACATACCCAAAGGGCAAACAATATTTAATACATACTGATACAATCCTGGGCAGCACGTGGTGCAACAGGGAATGTTGCTGTCACACTGCTCCAGGGTCCTGGGGTTGTGGGTTAGAGCTGGTCCCTGTCTATGAGGAGTTTGGTGTGTTCTCCCTGTGTCCGGGTGGGTTTCCTCCGGGTGCTCCGATTTCCTCCCATAGCCCAAAAATATACGTTGGTAGGCAGACTAGGGACTCAATTGTTTGTCGCCCTGAAAAGGACTGGGTTTATTTGACAGCCATAGCATACTGTAAACAAACTGTGTTTTATAGTGAATGAAACATGTTGGCTAGCATAACAATAACTTAATTTATTCTCCATTTTATAAATATGCAATATCTCATGGCTTATTATTTTAATCTGTTCATTCCAATTATGTATCTAAATGTGTGAGATATATGTGTGTATATTTCAGCATAAGACATATTAGATTACACACTGCTGAATATAGGTGTATTTCTTTTTATTGTGTTTAACTCTGTTGAGCACGTTAGCCTGGATTATTTCATGTCCTGTTGAACGTCTGTGTATAAATGGAGTTTATGGCCAGTGCTGTAGGTGTTTACTGGCAGTACGTTCATTCTTATTGTGAAAGCACTGTGACAGATTTATTTGGCATTAAATCCAGTTTAGTGCTGCAGGCTCCACTGAGGTCTGCTCTGCCACACATCATACAAGTCACTGTCCTACTGATCCACACACACACAGCTTTGTTTTTATACAGTTTCAGGATTCGTGGTCATTCATATGTCTCACATGTAACAGTACAGGCTGAAGTCTCCCCTCTGTGTTGAGATATGGTGACCTCAAAGGCATGATTTACATCATTTTTGTAACAAATCTACACATTCAGTGACCTGTCATGGGGGTATTGTCATCCTGGAAGAAACTACTCCCATCTGCATAGTATGTTGTATTAATTTACAAGTAACAAGTTTAAAAATGTAATTAAAATCTCCTCCACAGCAAACTAGAGTCACCAGATGCCCTTGGGTAAAATATTCTGGCTTGTTCTTATTCTCTTGGCATATTCCTCACACACTCGCCCAGTTGCGGTAAATAGAGAGATAGCGCATCTGAGGGTATCACTTGTTTCCTTGTCTCCAGATTTGTGCTTATGGATTCTTCTCCACTGAACTCTCTAATGTGCATTTGTATAGATGCTTAAAAAAACACTATGTAGCATTTCTACCTTAAAATTACAGCTTCTAAATGATTGCAATGTTCCACAGAGCGGCAATAACGAGAATGGAGCCTCTGTTGCCGCTACGCCGTGTCTTCTGTTGGTTTACTGCACTAAGCAACTTCTGAATCATGGGGTGGAAGACTCTCACGAGAAAAAGATTACACTTAACGACACATAGATCACAGGTGGATGGTTGCCTAGCTACAAGAAGAATCTAGTTCCATATTCCCATTATGGACAATATATGGCAGAGAGAGAAAGAGAGAGAGAGAATGAGCGTCCTTACAAGAGTTAATACTGGACTGAATTTACACTGCAGAGTGAGCTGAAACAGACATGAGGACACAAGTTGGAGCAGTAAGTATTTGTTGCCCATTTTTCATGCGTTGCGGTGCTATTCAGTGATAGTTTTGTTGACGAAAGTGTTATAATAAGTTTTTGATGTTTACTGAGCAGTGAGCCAGGGTTTGCGGCTGCTAACGTTACCTGGATTAGCTCACTTATTCATGGTAGATTTTGGTAATAAGTGCTTTTCACCGGTTGCTATATGGATTAAATGACTGAAGTTACACTTTGTGTCGATGGATCCCAATTTTTGTTGAGGACAGTGTTATTGAGATGTTTTGAGATTTACTGATGGACGAGGGTGAGTGCTAGCGCCTGCTTACTTTAGCCGGATTAGCTCTGTTTTTAGCATTGGACATTTAAGTCCTTTAATGTCGGTTGCTATGGTTATAACAGCTAGTGTAACAACAAAGTTACACTTTATGATTGTAGTAACACAGTCCAGTGTGTATAATGAGCGATATAGGGGTTTTATCATGTACTCAATATTATTTTATTCAATTATACACATTCCCCTGGCTCAAAATCAGCTGGAGCCCCAGAGCAATTTGCTGATTTTCTTAACATCACTCGATGAGTGAGTGGGTAAAGGAGAGAGGGTGTAAGAGAGGTCTGTGTTTGTGAGAGAGAGACAGGGAGAGTGTGTGCAAGTCATGTTTAAGTGAGTGAGCAAGCGAGCGAGCAAGGGAGGGAGAGAAAGATGTGTGTGAGACTTTATTCCAATGTGAATTACACTCAGCAGCAGGCAGGGGGTGCTCAGGTTTAAATCATCTTAAAGCTATCTTGATCCTAAACTGAAGTCATCTACTCAGCATTTGTATACATTAAGGATGTATATCTTCACCACTAAGGTCGATTCGATATGCATCTCGATACACTGCCACCGATACGATATAATTGCGATATACTGAAAACCCTTGTCGATACGATGCGATACAAATCACTCCTGTTCAGGATACGATGCAATTCAAAAATGATTTGATAACAATATGACTTAATTATAAGAGGATTTGGTTTGATAAGTAATCATTCGCTACAGTTAGTTGAGATTTGAGTATGTATTAGCCTAACCCATCAGTTTTCTTAACTCAATAGCACAATTCTGCTTTACCCTCTGTAACGATCTGAAGGATGTACGCATCTGGTTGTTTTCAGTGGAGTAAAACCAATACATAATATAAAAAATGCATAATTCAATACATTCAGACAGAGAATTACAATTTATTCAGTTGAATTACTCAGTTATATTCTCTGTCTATATTTATACGAAATGTATAAAACATACAAGATGACTTATCTGCTACTCCACACCGTGCCGTCGTGGAGGTTCGTCGTGCCGTCACCAGGTTTGTCGTGCTACTAACGTATTTTATAGGCCCACGGCATTGCTTGCAGATTGAGTGCATCTTGTTAAGTTGACCACCTCGCTTAAAAAACCCAAAATATGGTCACACGTTTTGTGTGTCTTTTTTGGTGCATTAAATATCTCTTTGTTGTTGCTAATGCTCTCGTTTCCTTCCATTTTTGTTGTGTACGTCTGCGTGCTTGAGTCCGTGCCTGAGGACACGATGGTGCATTTATGTTGCCTCAGAAAAAAAAGAAATCAATAAAAAAATAAGTTGACTCAGAAAATACGTTAGAATAAGGAATAGATAATGCAAAACAAAACACCCGATTTAACCATGGTATTTGCAGATGCAAAAAGGCTAGAGGAGATGCGCCGTAAATTCACCCGCAAATTAAACCGGATGCAACTTGAATCTACCGGTGCAGTCGCATCGAAGACATGTGTGCCGAACCACCGATGTGAATCCCTAGTATATCTCAAACCATGGTTTGATATTTTTAGTTTGCAATTTTATAATGGTGGGTTCGATTCCCGCTCCAGGTGACTGTCTGTGAGGAGTTGGTGTGTTCTCCCCGTGTCCGCGTGGGCTTCCTCCGGGTGCTCTGGTTTCCTCCCACAGTCCAAAAACACACATTGCAGGTGGATTGGCGACTCAAAAAGTGTCCGTAGGTGTGAGTGTGTGAGTGAATGTGTGTGTGTGTGTCTGTGTTGCCCTGTGAAGGACTGGCACCCCCTCCAGGGTGTATTCCTGCCTTGCGCCCAATGATTCCAGGTAGGCTCTGGACCCACCGCGACCCTGAATTGGATAAGCGGTTACAGATAATGAATAAATGAATTTTATAATGCAATACACTCAGTGGATGACTTACTGTAGCCTGGCATGCACCTCAAGCAGCGCTAGAAGAGTGGTGGGGGCCTGGGGTGGAAGATTTTTTTCAGGTTTTATGAAATAAGACATTGCACTATTCAGTTCAACAGGCAATTCCACACATGTGCACCTCTTTTGATTAATGAAAAACATAAACATACTTTAGGGCTCCCCCTAGTGTAATTACATTTTACAGCACTGTGCTGAAATCGAGGGGGGGAGGGCAGTTGGTTGGTTTCCTACCCTCCTTCAAAAGATACAGTGAGCCCATAGTAGCAAGGACAGAGGCTCTATTCTCCTTATAACAGCTCAGTGGAGCATCACCATGATTTTGAAGCTGTAATTTTAAGGTTAAAATACAGGGGCAGTGAGCGCACACACACACACACACACACACACACACACAGCGTGGCAGGCAGCCATACAGCAGCTGAGGGTTAGGTGTCTTGCTGAAGGGCACCTCAGCCATGGATGATGATGCAGGACGAATCACTGTTCCTTCAATGCCACCCCCCCTCCCCCCGGCCCCAAATTTTCTAGTCCATCGAGTGTCAAACCAACAACTTGTCCAGGACTTGTCTAGGTACACTCTTAAAAATGATGGTTCTCCCAGGGTTTTGTATTAAAATGAATGGTTGTATATAGAACCTTGAGCCCTTAAATAGCACTTTGCATGAACAAAGGGTTGTTGTAGCAGGGGCTCTTCAGATTGATGGAGAACAAATTTGTTTCTACTATTGTACCAATCTTGACATCGTAACAATAGAAGCACCTTTTTGAATAGAAGAATAATAGAACCCTTCTCTAAAAGGTGATTTATAGAACCTTCGATAGCACATCCTCAATCAGTCTAAAGAACCGCTTCATGAACCCTTGTAGAACCATCATTATTAAGTTTGTAGTACATGTCTTTTCTGCATGAGCACCAGGGGTCTGACCTGATTTTAACCAGAGAAATAATGAGGATAGACATGTCTCTGTTATTAAAAAAAAAAAAAAGAAAGAAAGATAGAAAGAAAGTAATGGAGAAGCACATAAGGCTCAGTATAGTGTCTGTAATGAAACAAGTGAACCTTGAATTATGTCAATTAAGGGAATGGAAAAGGACAGTGTTGGGGGTGCTCTCATTACAAATGATATCATTACTCCTCTTAAACTCTCCTTCTGTGTTACTCTTTAAATCTGCATAATACATGAGAAACAGAATATTCCTTTCAGTTCTAAACAGAAATAAACAAAAAGTCTGTTTTTGGTGGGTTTGTGGTCCTTTCTTTCCCCTTAACTGAATCCATCAGTTTTACATTTACTTGATTAGATGCTTCAACAGATTTTCACCAACATGCATCTCTCCTCACAATACAAGTGATGCAAAAGTGATGCAAATAATCAGTCATGCGAATCGCAAACAAGGACAGGCAGAGAAATATGTATACTTCATGGCCAAGTTAATTGCCTCTGAAAGCAGGGGTGTTAATGAGGGGTTTGTCCTTTGTTGCAGTGACAGAATCCATTGTTGAAGGAAAAAAGGCTTTACACTAGATGACCCAACATTTCTGTGAGGATTTCAGAAGTGCCTTTTTGAAGGCAAGAGGCTTAAAGGTCCATAGACAAGTTCACAGTGAGGCATTGTTCCTCCAGGACCCTGGCGCATACCCTTTGTGTATGAAGCAACACAACACTAGACAAAACGTCTTAAAGCACAAGAGCAACAATAAAGACATGCTCTTCTGTGGAGAGAACACAAACTCACACAACAATCCACAGCAGGTGAACAGTAACTAAATTCACAAATTCTAATGGGTGTCTACAAACATTTGGACATAGAATGTATTTTGTTGATCCTGTAAATGAACTCTTATTTTTGTTTTCAAAATCAGGACACTTTTGTCTTGAAAATGTACAAATACAAACACAAATGCACACGTGTACACAGGACTTGAGTCACAGTGACTATATATAGTGTGTGTGTGTGTGTGTGTGTGTCTGACTGCTCTCCTCATGGCTGTCTGTCTCTCTTGCTCCTGCCAGACTGTAAACATGAGTGTGTTATAACCAAACTGCCACAAGATACAGAAGTGTTACACACACACACACACACACACACACACACACACACACACACACACACACATCTAGTCCCTGTGAGTGTCATCATTTTTGGAGCAAACCCTCATATCTCCACCACAGGTAACTTTACAGAATTATGGGGGAATATTTTAACGTAGATTTATATAGTGTTTTTAAAGTATTTTTTGCCCCATTGTTTCTACACTTATGGTATATATATATATATATATATATATATATATATATATATATATATATATATATATATATATATATATATATATATATATATATAATATGTAGCTGTGCATATTTTACTTACATTCTGTCTTTTACTGTCATCTTCAGCACTGCAGTGACACTGACATGGACAACACACAGTACCACTGTGGTGGTAATGTGGTAATGTGTGTTGTGCTGGTATGAGTGGATCAGACACAGCAGTGCTTCTGGAGTTTTTAAACCCCTCAGTGTCACAGCTGGAATGAGAATAGTCCACCAATCAAAAACATCTTACACAATGGACTAGCGAGGTAGGTGTGTCTGACAGAGTGACCAATGCAAACTGTGCGGCAACACATGAGCTATTTTCTCTGACTTTGCATCTACAAGGTGGACCAACGGGGTGAGAGTGGACACAGGGTTTAAAAAATCCAACAACACATGCTGTTTCTGATCCACTTGTACCAGCACCATATATATTAACACACCACCTCCTCATCAGAGTCACTGCAGAACTGCGAATGATCCACCACCCAACAGGGGTAAAGGAGTATAGCAGGGTATGCACAGCAACAGATGGACTACAGTCTGTAAATGTAGAACTACAGAGTGCTCCTGTGTGGTCAGTGGAGCTGAGATGACTGTGTTGGTTGATGTGTTCTGCAGGAGGCTCTCCAGACGTTCGCCTTCATGGTGTTCGTGGTGGTGTGTGTCCTCGGAGCTGTCTTCCTTCTCTTCGTCCTCCCGGAGACCAAGAACAAAACCTTTGTGGAGATTAGTCAGAGCTTTGCTAAGATTAACAAAGTCCCACTGAATCCCGATAAAGAAATGGAGAACGTTCTCGCATCTCAAGCTGGACACACAGAGATGACCAATGGACTCAAGGGTAACACGACCGATGTTTACACTAACGACTTGAACAAAAAATACAGCAACGTAATAGAGATGGAGAGTTCCTTCTGATTATACTTTTAATCTCCTATTGATTTTTTCGTTGGGAAAATTTGTAATATCATGCCAATCTGTTTTTAAAGTGACATGCAATATTTTTATCATTTTTACAGCAGTGTTAATAAAAAATAATATTTAATTCAAAAAATATCTGGTGTGGATTAATAAATGCCTCAAGAACATATGCATATTTTCAGGTCACAACTCAATAAAAACCAGTGATATTATAATCTGTTTATTATTATTATTATTATTATTATTATTATTATTATTATTAAATCATTCATTCATTCATTTTCTGTAACTGCTTCATCTTGGTGGTTCCAGAATGCAAGGCACAAACTAACTATGGACAAAGCATCAGATCATTCCAGGGCATCACAAACACACACACACTTTCACTAACTCACTCACTCACTCACTCACCCAGTCACTCACTCCAGGACCAAGCCCCTCAGCAGTGTCCTCCCCCTGTCTAAACAGCCCTGTTCAGAACGCCTGCTTTCAGCACCTGCTCCTTTAAATGATAATGAGCCGCTCGCTGTTCGCCCTCGAGTGCACAGCAGTGAAGAGCAGAAGCTCTAGTTTTTAGTCGTTTTTGCTCAGTTCTCTTCCTTGTCCATTCTCGTTTTCTCAATTTTTACTCAGTGCTCTTATTTCTATGCACTCCTTGTGTCTGCTTTGCTGTGTTTAATCTCATCTTTGCACTCTCACATAAGCACAGCCCAGAGCTGAGATTGGACAGACTCAGATGAGGGGGCGGGGCAATTCTAAAGTCTCTGGCCTCTATTTAAAATGCAGCATAAAATCAGAATCAGTTTGTTTTATCCTGTGTTTACTGATTTAGACAGCCCACATGTTTGTGGACTCCAGATCCCCTCAATAATGTGCAAATACACTGAAAAACTGGTTATGTTCATAACGTGTTATGACATCCCTTTTACAGGAAACGTCCTAGCACTCTTTTAGCAAACTGGAATTTTATTAATGTGCATAACTTTGCTATTACCTCTAACACAGACTTATTGCACAGTTATTAACCTTTCGATGTATTATTCAGGTCCTGCTGTGAAACTGATATGTAAATGATGTAGTTATGAGTGAGAAATTGAACTGAAGGTGCACGGAGAGGCCAGTGGGGTCTAAGGGATTAAGTGGAGGTGAGTCAGCGATGCAATGCATTTTGTAGACGTTTCATTACGGCTCGTCTTTCCTGACGCACCTGTTTGAATTGAGATCCTTGAGATAATGAGGTGATTAGGTGGGAACACTAGATATGATTGTGTTCTGCCTGAGGGGCACCAAGGGTCCAAAGGTGTCAGCAAGGCCAGGATTAGTCAGGAGGGGTTTACAGCTCATTGCAGAATACAAAGTATTATTCTTTGTAGTTCAATTTAAATGACAGTGTCTCCCAAAGTTCAGTCACGTACAGACTCGCTTTCTCCGAACGAAACACCTCAAGCAGAAGAAAGACAGGTCGCCTTATTTAAGCATCATGTCCTTTTCCTTAATAAGGCTTTCTATTTTAAGACAAAATCATTAAATGAGGTACTCTGGAGCATCTATACATGATTATTGTGAAATAAAGACACCTTACCCAGTGCTTAGTGTCAGTTAAGCGGGGTATAAAGCCAACATGATATACATAATGCAAAACCAAGGCATTTATTTACAGACCAGGGACTCGAGGTTTAGCTTTGACAGCCTGCTACACATGGGGAAGAGAGAGAGAGAGAGTGTGTGTGTGTGTGTGTGTGTGTGTGTAAGAATGGCAGCTGGCTGAATTAAATAATCTGGATGAATTAAAAACCAGACAGGCGTTATGTGCTGTGATAAACAGGGCGTGAGGGGGAGGGAAAAGCCTATACATCACTATTAATGTTTCACTGGGCTGTTTACATTCTCTCTGTGTGGGTGTATTTCTGTATTGTAAATACTCCATCCATTATCTGTAACCGCTTATCCAATTCAGGGTTGCGGGGGGTCCAGAGCCTACCTGGAATCATCGGGCGCAAGGCGGAAATACACCCTGGAGGGGACGCCAGTCCTTCACAGGGCAACACAGACACACACACATTCACACCTACGGACACTTTCGAGTCGCCAATCCACCTGCAACGTGTGTTTTTTGGACTGTGGGAGGAAACCGGAGCACTCGGAGGAAACCCACGCGGACATGGGGAGAACACACCAACTCCTCACAGACAGTCACCCGGAGCGGGAATCGAACCCACAACCTCCAGGCCCCTGGAGCTGTGTGACTGCGACACTACCTGCTGCGCCACCGTGCCACCCTATTGTAAATACTAAATCTTGTAAAAAAGTCCACAAATTCAGAAAAGTAAGGTTTTAGGTCCAAAAACACACATTGGGGGCGGCATGGTGGCGCAGCAGTCACACAGAGGACTGGGGGTTGTGGGTTCAATTCCTGCTCCGGGTGACTGTCTGTGAGGAGTTGGTGTATTCTCCCAGTGTCTAAGTGTGGAGTAGCAATGATGACTGAAGCTCTGTTCTCTCTATTACAGCTCAGTGGAGCATGACAATGATTTTTGAAGCTGATTTTTCTGTCAACATTATGACCATTTTATGCTATAAGCTTCTGTTCTGGGTTTTAAAATCCCTCTCTCTCTCTCTCTCTCTCTCTCTCATATATATATATATACAGAGAGAGAGAGAGAGAGAGAGAGATTTATATAATTTATATTGTGGAAGATAATTTTGAAGAGAGAATTTTTTGAAGAGATAATATAAATTCAAATATAAATTCAAAAAAGGTGTCTCAATTAGAACTGTCTAGATGAATATTAGTCTAAGATTTAATGAATAATTACTATAGCAATTCTACACACACACACACACACACACGCACGCACGCACACACACGCACACACAAACACACACGTGCACATACAATGAACATATTGAAAGAATGCTGCAGTTTAAAGTCATTTAAACATCACTTATCTGCCACTAGATGTCACTGCATCTCATGGTTTCATTGAGGTTTAACGGATTTTTGTCATAAATCTGCTAAGGATTTTACTGAAGCCCATCTAAGATATTTTAATAATCTGTATCTAATTATTTTTAATAATCCATATTTAATTACTTATTTTCCATCGAAAATAATGTTGTGGACTTGTTTTCTTTAAAAGTAGTAAGATGTTTTTACCAGGAAGAAGTAACAGTATTTATTTATTTGTTTGTTTATTTGTTGGTTTTTATTTATTTTTTTGCATACATTATTAGCCACCCTTCACCCTGTTCTTCAATGCTCTGAACACCCAGGGAGCAGGTATGATTTGGGCAGTAGATCATTCGTAGTACTGCAGTGACACTGATGTGGTCATGTGTTAATGCGTGTTGTGCTGGTGCGAGTGGATCAGACACAGCATGTGCTGTTGGAGTTTTTAAACCCCTTCAGTGTCACCGCTGGACTGAGAATAGTCCACCAATCAAAAACATCCAGCCAACAGTACCCTGTGTCCACTGATGAAGGACTAGAATGTGACCAACACAAACTGCAGCAACAGACGAGGTGCTGTCGCTTTACATATTACAAGGTGGATCAGCGAGGTAGGTGTGTCTGACAGAGTGGACAGTTATTCATGTCTAGTAATGTAAGACCTCGTTTTATTTATTTGTGTGTGGGAAAAAGACATATGCTCTATATATTCTTGTTAATTTAAATTTTATTAGACACCACTTACTTACTTTAAAACCATAATGCTTTAATGACTTTAATTCAGGCCCATTTCTTAAATAAATGTTTTATAATGCATACACATCTTATATAACCTCAACAGAAAACCACTGTATTCTCTGGAGCAGTCACACATGAGTCTGTGATTACCAGGCCCAATGCCAAATGTTGGCAAGAGGAGTATAAAGGTCCCCAGGCACTGGGCTCTCTTCTGATAACTGTGGGGGGAGCTGGAGTGGGTTTGGGAGGCCTCATCAGAGCTGACCTCACTAATCAAGTAGAATAACATCAAATCCTCACAGCAGTGCTGTCACCACAACACCCCCACTCCCCACCACCACCAAGAGGAGAAGAAAGCTGTTAGAAAAGAATGAAGTGTAGAACAGGTAAATGTCCACAAATGTTTGGCCAGAGAGTTTAGAGGTCTCTGTGATCTGAGGTTATTATTTAAATCTAATGATCCTGATCATATGACTTGAGGAGAAGAGGAGGAGATGGAGGTGTGAAGGAATGTATAAAATGTAGCGGATGTTTCGGAATCTCTTGCAGTTTTGCAGCTAAATTCAGCTCTTCTTAATTTTATAATGCAGACAGTGTAGTCCCTGCAGAACGCACCAAACTTCTAGTCACCCAGAGCAGGACTTTAACCCACAACCTCCAGGCCCCTGGAGCTGTGTGACTGCGACACTAACTCCTGCGCCACCATGCCGCCCTGCAATATATTGAGATTTATTTATATATTTATAAATCAATCCTCACCCCTCACTCCTAGTCTCTCACAATGAACTGAGCTGTGGCTCATTCTCATTTAAATGAATGGTGCTGAAACCAGTCATTCTGAACAGGGCTGCTTAGACAGGGGGACAATGCCTTTGTGGTGTTCGATCCTTGTGGTATTTTGACCAAAGAATATAAAGGGCATTAAGTCCCCAGAAGTGTGTCTATGGAACCATATGATGAACAGGTGAAGGGTAAGAGGCGTCACTTTTCTGATACTATTCTTCAGGATCAACACAGTCTACAAACACAGGCAGCAGGACGACACACCCATTTTAACTTTCTTCCAGAACTTATGCCTGTGTCATAACTGTATATAGATATTTAATGGCTGAATGGATGAATGTGTGTCTGTTAGTTTTTTGTTGTGTCCGAGTAATTTTGTCCATGTTCCCCTATAGCCAAAAATAATGGAACCTCTCTGGCTATTTCACATAGTCTTACACCACAGACTGTGAGGGTGAGATTGTGTTATTAGTCGCTGTGGAGGCACCGTGTTAATTTAATCTTTTTGACTCCGACGGAGCCAATGTCTTATTACTTTCCAAATATCTCCATCCAATCTGCAGGCTCTGCAGGATATTAGAGAAAGAAGGAACTGTAATCAGACACAGAGGGAGAGGATGTGTTTCTAAACTGAATTTACTGCAGCTGTTTATCTGCTCTGCTTGCATTGTATTGGAAGATAAGTAAAACAAATCTTAAAGTCAGCATTGGTCAGAGGTGGGTAATGACCAGGTCCATTTATTAAAGTTCATTTACTGGGGTAAAGTATTGATGTAGTTGTATTTTCTTAAGTATTCTCAAATTGTACTACACTACTAGTTTTTACTCATGTACACTATATGTCTGCTCTGGCGATGATTGTATCTTGGGGATTGTGTGCTTGGGTGCAAGGTGTTCAGTCACTTAAAAGCAATGTACGTAGATGTTCATTCAAGGAGTGCCACATCTTTTAAGGTGCAATGGTGTGTTTGAAGGGGAAAAATAGTATAAATAGTGCTTTTACAGCACACACAGAGCAGAAAGCAGCAAATGGTGATAAAACATCCTCATTTTCAACATGTTATAAATATATCCCTGTTCTAATTTCAAACTCCTGCAGCCATCAACCTTTTTCCTTTCTTGATCAAACTGAGTTTCTCCACAGGTGTATAAAATCAAACACATAGCCTTAAAACAAATGCAGTAGAACGGGTCTCATTGACTTAAACATTGCTCTGTCACAGGCTGCCATCTTTGCTCTTAGTCCATTCAGTAAACTCCTGATGCCAAAGCTACTTCAGTCAACTGTAAGTTGTACTTTTGAGATATTGAAGGAACAACACTTTTAACCTGGAGCCCTGTAGCATCAACTGAGCTGAAACTAGTTTTAATAGGCTTGCAAATATGTTTTAATGCATTTTTTGTATAACAGCTTTGTATTTCAAAATTCAAACATTCTCCTTCTCTTTTGTCATTTTATGGTAACTCTTGTGTATCCAAAAGTATGTGTGAGTTTTGGTTTAGACGATTTAAAGATGTAGATTTCAGTGTCGGTGATTGTGAACAGTTCACAGTTATGGTAAAATGACAAAAGAGTGGGAGAATGTTTAAATTCTGAATTACAATTATCCAAGATCCACGTCATTGCAGCCACACTGTCAGCGTGGTATTTAGATTTCGCACTGTGTATATATGGATCACCAAAAAACCAATAAACAACATGGCAACCTATTAAAGTCAGATCAATATCACATCTCGTGTGATTTCATTCAATGTGTCATTGTACATGATTTATGTGGTATTTTTTGTGCTTAGGTTATAGATTCTTTGGCTAGCGTTGGCTTTGTGCTTTTCTCTACTCTGTAATATGATTTTGTTTGTCATGTTTCATGAAGCGAGGAATCTTTTTGCAAGTGAGCATCGCATTTTTAACAGAGAAACCGCAACAGAGAAACTCTATAGATCAAGTGTCTTTGCCCTTAGGCTTGTTTTTATTCTCACAGACCTTTCATAGATAATGTATATAGAAAGACACTGATTTACAAGTACTAAGATACTATAGCCTGTGTAGAGGATGTGTGTGTGTATATCTTGAATCACTAACATGGTCTAATCAACCTTGGTTGGAGCTTCACTAAAGAAAATAAACTCCAATCACTCAAAGATCCCATTGCATGACTAAAGGGTTCTGCACAGCAAAAGGGTTCTTTAGATTGATAGAGAATGTGCTATAGATGGTATTCTGAACACCTTTTAGAAAAGGGTTCTGTTTGCCTCCAAAACAGTTGTGAAGCCTGACATTGAAAATTTAAGAACCCTTTTTGGTGCAGTATAGAACACTTTAGCACAATGTCCGTGAATATGAAGAAGGCTTTCAAAATGTGAATGTTTAAATCATGCAAAGGGCTCTTTATACGTTTATGGTTCTATATAGAAGCATTTTCTTTGTAAAGACCCCTCAAATATACCAGTATTTCAAAGGGTGTGTTAATCAGCCATAATATTAAAACTACCGCCTTGTTTCTACATTCATTGTCCATTCTCTCAGCTCCACTGACCACACAGGAGCACTTTTTAGTTCTACAATTACAGACGGTAGTCCATCTGTTGCTCTGCATACGTTGTTTTCGGTGCTCAGGATTTTTGTGTGTTGTGTGATGTGACAAATAATATTTCATATTCTGTTTTGCGTAACCCCACCCAAGTATATTTACTTAGGTAGTGGGGGTTCAAGTCCCGCTGGGCTGTTTACATTCTCTCTGTCTCTCTCGCTGTCTGAGTCTGTGTGTGTGTATTTCTGTATTGTAAATACTATTACTATTGTAAATTGTAAATCTTATACATTTCTTTTTATTATTAATATTTTATACTATTAGCCTTTGGTGCGCACCCATTTACTCATCACTCAGCACAATACAGATGCTATAAAGGTTAAAGCATAGATATATTACTAACAGAGTAATTCGAGAAAGCATAAATTTGTGTATGAATTGTACATGAATATCTGGCAACCTAGCGTGATTCCCATAAAAAATACTCTAACCCTACAGTAAAAAAAACAAAAACATAAAGTCCACAAATTCAGAAAAGTAAGGTTTTAGGTCCAAAAACACACACTGGGGGCGGCATGGTGGCGCGGCAGTCACACAGAAGACAGGAGGTTGTGGGTTCAATTCCCGCTCCGGGTGACTGTGTCTGTGAGGAGTTTGGTGTGTTCTCCCTGTGTCTGCGTGGGTTTCCTCCAGGTGCTCCGGTTTCCTCCCACAGTCCAAAAACACACGTTTGTAGGTGTATTGGCGACTCAAATGTGTCCATAGGTGTGTGTGATTGTGACTGTGTGTGTGTGTTGGCCTAGGAAGGACTGTTGCCCCCTCCAGGGTGTGATCCCGCCTTGCGCCCAGTGATTCCAGGTAGGCTCCGGACCCACCGTGACCCTGAACTGAATAAGCGCTTACAGACAATGAATTTATTAATGTGTCTACTTGAATTGTGCTACAAGTAATGGGTCAGCGCTCAGACACATTTGTTGCCTCCTTGTTGTACAGGGACATCACTGATGGTGAATCCTGTTAAAATATTTTGAGGCTTTTTCCACCATTTGAGAGAGTGTCATTTTCTGTACCAGACAGGGATGTATGCTGTTGGAAAGCTTTAGAAATTTGAGGAGTAGATCCGTCTCTACTGCTTCAAACCTCAGCTGTCTGAGTCTGTTTTGAAGATATTAAGGCTTTCCCTTTCAGTGAACTTTTTATAGTTACTCAAATGTGTGGCGTACAGGAGTGGTGATAAAATCTATTTTAATAAGATTTTAATAAGAATACATTCCATCAGTGTTAACCATGAATTTTAAAGCTTAAATTAAAAAACTACTACAAAAATGGCCCGTGAATTCATCAAGTAATTTCTGTGACAATGTCATTTTTCTTTAAGCTACTGTCTATCATTCAGAACACAGACACTGGCTGACAGCTCGTTTTGATAAGCCTTCCACTGCTTCACAAAGAGTCTGTAATGCTAAGAGTATAATTGTGGGTGGAGGCAGTATCAGACTATTTATTTAATTAAGTGTTAAGTTCCCAAATTACTACGGTGTTTCAGCTCAGGTAATGAAAACATTTAGAAATAAATATGTATTTCTAAAGCACTGTGACACAGACTCCTTTCTAGCTGCTGTGTGTGTGTGTGTGTGTGTGAAAGAGAGAGAGAGAGAGAGAGAGAGAGAGAGATGTTATATGATTCGTGGGAACTATTTAAGGCAAATTTGAATACCGGTGAATACCCCCCCTCCTTTCTCTCTCTCTAAGTGGGACAGAGCCTGAGGTCAGTAGATGATCCTGTATGATCCTTTGCTTTTGTCTGTCTGCCACTTAAAGCAGCTCTGATTGTGTAAATAGCACATTCACTGTAGGGGTGTGTGTGTGTGTGTGTGTGTGCATTCTTATATATTTTCAGAACAGGTGTAAAGGAACTTTTTTTTAAATATATTTGCTGTATTTTATTTTGTATTCATTGTATTTATTATGTTGTATTTTTTTGTAATTATATACAATCGCCACATGTAAAAATAATAATCTTAGGTGTCTAACACTTGCACATTTCTCTCTCTCTCATATATATGAGACACAGGCTAACAGCTTATGATCTGCCCTCAGCCCAGAAGTGCCTGGACGTGGTAAGACCGAGCTAACAGGTAATTGTGGTGAAGTGTGTGACCAGCCTGTCTGACCCAGTTCAGTGAAATTAGAATTCAGCTTTTCTCCCCCTCACCGGCCTCGGAGAAATCAGCAGTTTAACATCGTTTTTTTTTTTTTTTTTTTTTTTTTTTTTTTGCAGCAGCAGCAGCAGCAGCAGCAGAAGGGCAGCTGTGGGTGAACGCCGTGGGCTAAAGTGCTGTAATTCTTAGTGGAGTTATCAAGTCTGGAAAAGTGGATTTACCATGTGTTACTATGTCTGTAATTGCAGGTACACAGCCACTCACATCCACACACACACACACACACACACACACACATACACACACAACATTTAGCCACAATTTGGAAAAATAATTAGCTAGCACACAATAGCTTCATAAAAGTCTTCACCAATCACACAACGCTACCAAACTGGGAAGGTGAAAGTCAGGATATGTTTAATTTAAAACACATAGCCAGACACTTACAGCTAATGCATTCAACACACTTGAAGGATAACACTATATGTATTTCTTCTGGTATTATGCATATTATTTAATGGCATTCATATCAGATTCCCCACTGCTCAGTTCCTCGATGTGTTACAGTGCGTCGTGGCATAGCTCACCATCACTACATTATATAAAAGTCATGCTGAGACACAGTCTCTGTAGAATCTGCACTTTTGAAGAAGGGTAAGATAGGTTAGCTATCATAGATAGTAGGGGTAATGCATTAGCTAGCTGAAATTAGCTCATTGTGACATATATCGTATATTTGCAAAGATTTTCAGACCACACCTGGAATCCACTGAATGAAAAGAAGGGAATAAGGAGAGGAAATGATAGCTCAAACCTTACAGACAGCACTAACGCAACATCAAAACCCATAAGACAGCATATATAATAGAGCCCGACTATAATGGCACCATGTCCGATATCAGCATCAATAACAGATCAAAAGCATGGCTCTTGAAGAAGACAGGGAGAACTACTGGAGGAGGACTAGTTTAAACATTAGAAATCATTTTAGAATGACCTGCCCCACAACTGGCTGGAAGAATGTCATTAGTGCTATGAGAACCAGAAAGCATACGGCTAATAGCAAAAATGTTAGCAGTTCTATTGTAATATTTCTTCTTCATATGCTTTCAAAGCTGTTATTTCGACATTTATTTGCTAATTGTGTGGTAATGTCACACAGATGTCAAGAATGAATGAATCACTCTCTTAAGTGTTACCAAGCTCTGGAAAACACTGACTCTTTCTCCATGAGGTAAATTTGGTCCTGGTCCCTGGAACCAGGTTCTTTATTTGTCCCTGCTCTCTCGTGCTTCTGAGCGAGTTGAGTAGGGATTAAACTGAGGGGTGTAAACCTTGCAGAGTGATGACTGTCCAGAGAGAGTCGTCAATCTATGCCACGCAATGCAGATGTCCAGCACAAACTCTTCATCTGTAAAATCTCCAGCTACAGCAGAGATCACATTTGTTTTTATCCAAATCACAATGGCAGCTCAAAAAATTACTCTGTGGTCTTTCAAAGAATTTCAAACACGCTTTGGATCGGTGGCTAATGAAAAAATTCAGCACGAGCTGGATGCTGTAACAAGGAAGGAACAAACTCTACTGATTTGTGAACTGATGATGGAGCTGTGTTCAGTCCCAAACAACAACAACATGCCAATACACGATGAGTAAACACTGCTTAATGTTACCGCCGCCATTGTTGTTGTTTCCAAAGCCCACTCTTCCTGTTACATTACATATATTTTAGGGTGGAGCTGTGGGAGTGGAAAACCAACCAGGGACGAGAAGAGTCCAGTAGAGTCTTGTATTGTTGGTGCCATACAGTGGAAATGTGCCATCTTGAGTGGGGTTAGAATCTACCAATGAAAGCAAATAAAAGGCCATTTCATTCCAATCTTGTAAGCTGCACTTGGCCTAACAAGACCTTTAAGCTGTAGTCTATTTCTGTAGGAGACACTAGGTGAGCTATGGCTAATTTAAAAAGATCTTCTGGACAGATACCTGTAATTGAGAAAAAGTTTCAAGGCCAGGCTTTGATCAATTACTCCCTCTTGAATTCATCTTTAAGTGAAATCCAGAGCTGATGATCTTAGACCTGGCTCCTCTATTCAAGCGTCTGTCAGCAACAAAGCAGAAGTCATTAAAGAGATATATTTGTAAATTAGATGACCTCTTTCACAGTCCGCTTTCCAATTTTCCACTGCATTTCATCATCTTTCCCGTGGCCGGAACCCATCACTCTATAACTCCTCTGAATCGTCCTGACACATCAGCCAATCATAACGTCCCTCTCAGCAGGACACCCAATCGCAGGAAGGGAGAATCATTCATTCATGTCTACAGAGATAATGAGACTACAGAGAGAGGGGAGACTCAATAAGAGAGAAAGAGAAAGAGAGAGTGTGAGAGAGAGAGAGAGAGAGAGAGAGAGAGAGAGAGAGAGAGAGGGAGAGAGAGAGAGAGAGAGAGAGAGAGAGAGAGAGAGAGAGAGAGAGAGAGAGAACTCTTGGCCTAGGGTAGTATTTGTACAATTTCTACAATAATTAAGATCTGGATCCAAGCCTCCTATGAGCAAACCAGGAGAGACCGTGATAAGATAAAACTCCCTCAGCACACGAAGAAGAAACATTGGAAAGAACCAATACTCATAAGCAAGAATCCATTCTCCTCTGGTCGACACCAGAGAGTACAACACATAACAGAAAAAAAGTAAACGTGAACTGATAGATAAAATGAGTTAGAGGTAATATGAAGGTAAATATTAGTGATGAAGAAATGAGAGGGAGCAGGGTGGTGGTCAGTGATTCTATGGTGCAGGTGCAGTATCCATTTGGGCTAAGACTGTAGTTGCATGACCGAGCATGGGGCTGTAGGTGAGACATGGCCAAGAGTTTGTGAGCAGGAGAGCAGCAGGGAACGGGCATCTCGAAGCATGAGAGAGAAAGGAGAAAGTAAAACAGAATATCATATGCAGATTATCATAAGTCACAGTAGAAATGTATAAAGGTAATGCAACATTTGTCTGGCCACAAAAAGTAGCATATTAATTATTTTATGACATTATTCAGCTAATGCATTTGGTAGCATGACTAAAGCATGTCAGGGCGTGTGGAGAGAAAGGAGGGAAATTCATTCAGTGATGGTACCCACAATGTGAGTGTGTAAACAGGTTTTCATCAGCACAACAAGATATATTCCTCTCACACACACAACCACACACACGTATTCGCTGCATATGCTTGAAAGGACAATAAGATCCACTTTACTTGACTTGAAATCAGGCATCATATCATCAAATTGACTTGAAAACATGCACATTGGACTCTATTCCTACAAGTTTACTCAAGGAAATGTTTCCAGAATCCCTGCACCCAGCTCACCTTCTTATAACATTTACATGACCTTAGATTATTAGGCCAAAGAGCTGAGAAAATGTATTGTATCTGACAATGTTCAGTAATACGTATTCAAGCAAATGGTTTTTAACTTCCCTTCATTAAAAAATCACATTGCATCATTAAAGCTACAGAGAATTTACACCATTATTAAACAAACCCTGAGGAGCAGAAGCTCAGGGGGATGTGTTCTGTAGCATCCACATCTCACAGGTCCACACATGGTCTTTGAGAGTGTCCTATACATGTAAATTAAACAGGCTTTACAGCTCTTAAACATGACCTTTCAACAATTTGTTGAAAATCTATAGAATATTTAAATAGATATTTGCTTAATATTGTAATCATTTTACATATTGTATGTGTCTTTAACAAATCCAGGTTTTATATTCAGGATTACAGTGATTTCAACCATAAAAAGTATAAGAAACTTTACGAGTTAAAGAAGGAGAGTGTAAATTGAAGCTGTGACGGAGGGACAGACTGATTAGTAATTAGAGCATGAAGGGTAATTTAAAGCTGAGAACATTAGTCTGTACGCTGCCATTCTCTCTCTGTCTCTCTATCATTCTCTCTGTCTCTCACTCACTCTCTCTCTCTCTCTCTCTCTCTCTCTCTCTCTCTCTCTCTCTCTCTCTCTCTCAGAGGCAGTGAAGTATGATTGACAGCCGGTTTGGTGATAATGACTCTAAACACTATTTAATATACAGCTCTGCTCTGGAAATAATGTAATTTAAACTCAAGCTTCATCCACTTTGACTCTTTGAGGTCTGTAATTAATAGGATGATTAAATCTGTCCACTATTTCTAAGTGGTTGGTCATTATTTTTCATCGGATTTTATCTCTGTTTGCACGGCTTCTGAACTACAAGGAGATGGATCAAATTTAAATGCTTTAAATCAACACTAGGTAGTTTTTGTACATTAAAATGACAGCTTCAAAATCATTGTTATTCCTCACACACCTGAAAGAATGAGAATATATGCTATGTTGTTGCTACTCTGGTTTCAGCACTGCAGAAATTGCACTATGTAACTGTTGGCGCAGGGTAGGACTGCCTTGTGGAGTGCTACAATCTAATCCCAGGCCAAAAACCAATAGAGATCATGTGGAAAATCCTCAAAAGGTCTTTTCACAACAGATAAAATGTCTCTTGAACGTGCGTCAGTTAACAAAATGCTTGTAGTTTTTATTGCTAAAGGATCCAAGACTCCACTTTCCTTTTCCACCAGCTAAGGATGTTTAATTGGTGTTAATAAGAAATAAAGGCATGAACGATTATAAGTATCTGCATGTTATTACCTTTAGCATATTGTGATGTATTTGTGTACTTTTGACTAAGAAGAACAACAGATATTGGGTGGCACAGTGTCGCAGTCACATAGCTCCAGGGACCAAGAAGTTGTGGGTTCAAGTCCCTCTCCTGGTGACTGTCTGTAAGGAGCTTGGTGTGTTCTCTCTTTGTACCCATGGGTTTCCTTTGGGTGCTCCAGTTTCCTCCCATGGTCCAAAAACACGTTGGTAGGTGGATTGGCTCCCTCTCCAGCAGGAAAATTGGGGGTGGTGGGAACGAAGGAACAACATTCTCAACATCCACGGCAGAGGTATCCTTGAGCTCCCTGCTGCTGTTGAAGGCCGTCTACCATTCCAGGTATGTATCTCTCTCTCTCTCTCTCTCTCTCTGTTTTTCCTGGACCCAGTGGAGCCCTGTGGGTAAATTCTCAGAGCTGTTATTGAAGATGAATATCGTGAAAAGACAAGCTGAAGTGGTTTAATCTGACTTTGCTCTAGGGCCTGAATAGACTTTATTTTGACAGGGAAGTGCTTGGGAGAGAAAAACCATTCCGGAATCAGTCATAGTATACCGCCATATAGCTCTATAGCCAGGTGAAAACTTATAGTCAAAGCTCCACAGCCCTAGAGCCCTTTAGGCTTTAAGCCTTTAGGCATGGCCACTTCTATTGATTTTTACATTACACGGGCAAATTTTAGGGCCGACCTGATTGAATATCTGTCTCGCAGTTGAGATTATAGCACTGAGGCAGTATCATGGGGTCAACAAAGTTAAGAATATTGTGGCACATATAACTCATGACTTAAATGAATATTGCCCTGAAAGTAACACATTTCAAACCATTGTGATGCTCCACTGACCTGCCATAAGAAGAATAATACCTCAGTTATTGCTACTCGGGGCTTAGCAATACAGACATTGCATTGTGTAACTTGGGGATGTGTGAAGGAAACCACCCCCTTTCCCTCTCCCATCCCCATTGATTTCAGGAAAGCCCAGGAGCAAAAATACCAAATCTTACCTGGTGCTGCTTGTTTAAAATTTTTTCTTAAATCAAGAGTATTAAAAGGTACTTGCCCGTCTACTCCTCTGGAAGGGCTTTAAATTAGTCAGCAGAACATTCCTGTGAGGATTTGATGACATTCAATACAATAGCTTTAGTGAGGTTGACATACTGATGATGGATTGTTTGGTAATAATAATAATACCTGTCATTTATAAAGCACTTTTTAATGACCCAAAGATGCTGAATTGCTTTCCACCACTCCAGAGAACAGCATTCTTCTGCCCCATTGTGACCTAAAGCTCATGTGCTGCTTCAAAGCTAATTTAGTTTGCTTTCATCGGATATTACTCAGGGTAGTTAAATTTAACACACTTTTAACATTAATTTAACTTAACTTTAAGTTAGCTTTTATAAAGTAATGGAGCTTGGTAAGCCTTAATATTAAGATACAGAAAATGAAATAGACCTTTATGAGTTTTGATAAACCCCAGTTATAATAACTGCTGTAACTACTTTTAGTTGGATGCCCTGAAGCAGAAGCTAATCATGTTTCTCATTACTGCACCACCATTAAGATCATTGAAATATTTAGCCTCTTTAAACATCTGTTACAGAAATGCTCAGAGGTACAGAAATCCCAAAGTGTGAAACCATCCTGCCAAGTATTGCTTCAAAGCTGTGTAGTTAGAGCTGAGAAAACAAGGAATGACTCGTCGGCAAAGGGCAGAAGTGAAAAGGGCATTTCTCTAACAGTGCCATTATAAATAGCCTATAGGTTTGTGACCTGACAGGGATGTACTTTATCACCTCTACTTTTAGGGCATTTGGTGAAACAGTTTGGATTGCTACCACACAGCTCCAGGGTCTTGGGGTGTTGGAGTCCTAGGTTCAGTCCTCACCTCAGGTAACAGTCTGCGAGGAGTGTGGTGTGTTCTCCCTGTGTCTGTGTGGGTTTCCTCCAGATGTTTCTGTTTCCTCGTGCAGTCCAAAAAACATGTGCTATTACGTGGACTGACTGGGCAGAAGTGTCAATAGGTGTGTTTGAGTGACTGGGCAAGTGTGTGAAATTGTCAACAGGTGTGAGTGACTGGGTGAATGTGTGAGTGACTGGGTGAGTGTGTGAGTTACTGGGTGAGTGTGTGATGCTCTACGATGGACTGGTGCCCTTTCCGTGATGTGCTCCTGCTTTGCACCTAAAGATTCTGGATAGGTTCTGGACCCATCATGACCCTGTCCCAGATGTAGCAGTTAAAGAAAATGAACGAATGAATGAATAACATTGTTTGTTTTAACTTAATACTTTGTCAATTGAGCAAATAAACAGTAACTGTTTACTGAAATATGTAGAAGGGTGTTGTGTGTAAAGGACATAGATGTGCTTGTAATTTGACACAGAGTATATATCATATTTGGGCCATTTGGTTTGTGGGTGTTTGAATTACAGTATCTGTGGTCAGAGTTTCCAGGCTCAGATGGAAAGTAAAGTTTTATTCTGTCCTCTTGTATTGTAAAAGGAAAATGTACTGATAAAGGGAGCTTTGTGAAGACAGTAAGTTTGCGTGTTACAGAGCTGGGTGGCAGTGGGAAGCTTCTACAGATCTATTATTTACTGCTGCACCTCAGGCAGGTAACCAGAGCACTCTTTCTCTCTCTGTCTCTCTCTCTATCTCTCTCTCTGCCATCTATGATCTAAGTATCATGAGAGCTCTGTTTAGAAAAGTAAAAAAAAGTTAAGTTTTCTCAACTTAAAATATATTTTACATTTAATAAACATTTATCAACATACAGATGTACATGTACTGTACAGACCATATAGGTCCACGTTATAGTTGTAATATTACAGACTGTGTGCCTTTCAGAGCTCTGCATACTTTGTTAGCCTCCTATTCACTTTATTCTTCATTGCTCACACAGTGCACCTGGAGTTGTTAAAAACAGTGTCCTCTCACTGTCCCCTCAGTGCACAGCCACAGATGGACTGCAGTAATTGTAGAACTACAAACTGCACCTATGGAGCTGATAAATTTAAGAATGAGTGTCAAATATTTGCTGCCAGTAACATCATTTTTGGGCAGAATTTGAAAACATCACTAGCCGTGTTCTGTGCATCAAACCTTCCCAACAAAGACGCAAATAGAAATGGACACCATGCCCAATGCCAAGCATCAGCTGGAGGGGAATAATGACCCCTGCACTGGACAATGGAGCAGTGCAAGTGCAATCTCTGGAGACTTTGAGCACCATCTGGTATACAGTTGGAGCTGGAGTGGCGTGTGAATGTGATGCCCAATGCCAACTGTGGGCAGGAGGAACGAACATTAAGCAGCACTGGGATATGGAGCAGTGGAAATAGAGTACCATCTAATACCTCTAGGTACAGTTTGTGACCTAGAACCAACAATACATCATTACTCTATGACTTTACAGGCAAGTGGGTGTCTAGACACTAGAGATTGAGAAAATGAGATTTAAAAAGCATCTCATCTGAGCAGTTAGAATTTATTTACTCAAAAAAACAAACAAAAACTGTAATATTAGAGTTAGAATAAAATCCAATCCAATAATTCCAGTGAGAGTGACACTGAGAGTGAATGTGTTAGTTTATCCCTTTCCTCATAACAGTCCAGTGTTATTTGAGGTTATCATCCAATCCCTAGTTTCATCAATTAATAAATACATGATAATGTAAAATCAAGTGTGCTTTTGATTTAACAAATCCATCCGATCCAGGAGAACATCTGGAAACACACTGTTCTTCACATTCGCCCACAACACAGCTAAATTTTTTTTGTATTCATTGTTAATATATAAAATTTTATAAAAGTACTATGCTCATTAATGAGATTATTTTAAATAATAATAATGTTACGTGCCTCAGACATTTGCACAGTACTCTATATCCATAATATGAGTAACGTAATCGATGATTCGAGTGGAAATCATATTGTGAAGGGTTCTCTATAAGCATGTTTGAACCAGTAAAAGGATATTGACTCTTGAAGTAATATACACTGTAGGTATTCCACTGTTTAACCACAGGCATGTAACTAGAGCTCTTGGGTTTTATTTTTCTCTCCCATGATTCTCTCAGTGTCTGCTGTTGTGGTGCTATAAGTGCATTAGGGTGGTATTTATAATCCAGACGGTGGAGACTGTGGGAAATTGCTGTGTAACTGTGTCAATGACATGCCACCACAGAGAGTCTGGCACATTCAGGACTGACACAGTTATGTCATCTGTTTAAGCTCTTACTGGTGCTGGCGGATCAGTGCCTCTGTCCCTTTCCTTACAGAGTTGAGCTGAATGGGCATCTGGATGTTTTGCCTGAAAGCTTAGGCTTAAGTACCAGTGACAGTAGGCATGTTATGTATAGCACAAGGCAAGGGTATAAATACACCGGACACGCCCCTAAGCAGTACTCCTAGGTGGCTCATGGAGCTACTTGATTGAAGGCCTAGGGAATGAAACTCTGGGTGAATCCCATTTCACCCCTTAGCCCTACCATTTAGCCCTAACCCTTCATTTTGCCTAGGAGTTGGGTGTCTCAATTCTTGTTAGGATAGAGAGCTAAGATCAAGGAGGAGGGCTCTATACCACTCGAAACTGAGAATTTTCAGGAGCACACTCCAAGCGGAAGGTTATGAAGCCTTGTGAATCACCAGCCTGATGTTGTGCAGCAACCAAACTAACACACAGATGTCAGTATTTTCTCCTTTAAACATTATGATCAGCAGTGTATTACCTTAGTTTCAGTGGATTTTTCCCCCCAACCACAAAACAAGCAGATAAAGTTGCTAATATTTTGCTGAAGTCTAAGCAACTTCCAGTTCCTCCTTAAATTTCATCCTAACACCTGTGGCAACTGCAAAATTTAAGTTGGAAGTTTGGAACAAACTGATGCAGAATAAGCAACTGAACTGATTCATATCACAGAGAATTATGAGTGGGTGATAGTATATGATTGTGGAACACTTTGAAAGGCATGACACCCTAAATTTAACTACATTAAAGTCTGCAGACCAGCAGCATGGCACCACTGAAGCACTGCTCTTATTTGTGTTTTGATGACGTATTAAGATCATGAAGGTTTGTTCCATTTCCTAGGACTATACCCTGTAACTCAGTTCCAAGGGGCAAGAGGACACACGTACGTGTGAGTTTTTCGTTTATACAATATTTATATATATATATATTTTTTAAATGGGGATTTTGATGTTAGTGATCGTAATGGTAGTGTAGTGTTGAAAAAAATGACGATTGGCGTAATTTATACTACACAACATTTACCATGAACTAGGGCTGGACAATAATTCAATATCAAAATATATCGCAATTTAAAATTTTTAAATAACAATGATTATTTTTATACACATTTTCAATATTTCAATATACATTATTTACAGCAACTCTCACTGACTGACGTTCATTACATGGTGCTGCCATCAGTTCATTGCATTCAATTTTAAAGTTAGTTTTAAAATATTGATATTGGCAAAGCAAAGAGGTTTATGTTTGATGGTGATGTCATTTTTCATTGTTCATGTTGATGCTGGAATTATATCATATAGACCAAAATTCAAAAATACATTGTGATATACATTTTGGCCATATTGTCCAGCTCTAACTGACAAAACAGTGAGAGAAAGTTTGAATACTGAATTACGATATGTCACACAAAAACTTTAAAACTTTGTACACCAAATTTTAAATTATACCCTTAATTTCAGATGAAATGTGGGATGAGTAGGTGTCCATAGGTGTGGACAATGATGAAAATGGTTGATCTATTGATTTGAGTGTGTTTAAAGCTTTAAGCCTTAGTAAATTCATAGTCCCACAGAGGCCATCTACATGTAGGTCATGACCTACTAGCTTTTAACTCAACTAAAGTCAACACTGCCTTTACAACAGAAATATGGGTCCAGACCCAGAATGACCACTGACTAGTGAGATAAAGGAGGGGCAAATCTCTGTTAGAGCATGTAAAAGAAGTGATAGGAACCAAGACTCAATTGAAAGGCTCCTAACAACCTGGGGAAGATTGAAGGTCCTGGATCAAAATCCATCCATGTGGTAAAGTATAGGTACTACATCATCCACTATGAGCTAATTATAGATTTACACCCAGTGTTTATTCTAAAATCAATGCTATCAAGTAGGGAATTGTTCCTCCTGTGCTGTAGTATCAGCTTCTTCACTCCTGAGAAGACTTTGGGAAACATTTCTGTGAGGATTTGCTGGCGTTCAACCATGAGAACATCAATGAATTCAGGTACAGGTGCTGTATGATTAGTTCTGGATCTGAGGATATAAGAGGATATAAGAGGATTTGGTTTGATAAGTAATCATTCGGTACAGTTAGTTGAGGTTTGAGGATGTATTAGCCTAACCCATCAGTTTTCTTAACTCAATAGCACAATTCTGCTTTACCCTCTGTAACGATCTGAGGGATGTATGCATCTGGTTGTTTTCAGTGGAGTAAAACCAATACATAATATAAAAAATGCATAATTCAATACATTCAGACAGAGAATTACATTTTATTCAGTTGAATTACTCAGTTATATTCTCCATCTATATTTATACAAAATGTATAAAACATATAAGATGAACAGTTTTCAAAAGTGCAGTATTAAAAATGTGCATAGAGAAAATTATGATTTGCTATTGTCTGCTAGACTTATCTGCTACTCCACACCGTGCCGTCGTGGAGGTTCGTCGTGCCGTCACCAGGTTTGTCGTGCTACTAACGTATTTTATAGGCCCACGGCATTGCTTGCAGATTGAGTGCATCTTGTTAAGTTGACCACCTCGCTTAAAAAACCCAAAATATGGTCACACGTTTTGTGTGTCTTTTTTGGTGCATTAAATATCTCTTTGTTGTTGCTAATGCTCTCGTTTCCTTCCATTTTTGTTGTGTACGTCTGCGTGCTTGAGTCCGTGCCTGAGGACACGATGGTGCATTTATGTTGCCTCAGAAAAAAAAGAAATCAATAAAAAAATACATTGACTCAGAAAATACGTTAGAATAAGGAATAGATAATGCAAAACAAAACACCCGATTTAACCATGGTATTTGCAAATGCAAAAAGGCTAGAGGAGATGCGCCATAAATTCACCCGCAAATTAAACCGGATGCAACTTGAATCTACCGGTGCAGTCGCATCGCAGACATGTGTGCCAAACCACCGATGTGAATCGGTGAATCTCCCCATCCCTAAGTTCTACAGATACTCTGATAAATCATAAGGTCTTTTAGGGAGCCTTCATTTCTAACATTTAAATATATTAACAAACTGGACTAATTTTATAAATTCTCTTGTATTTTATGTATATTTTGTTTAATGCTGTGTATCGTGGATGTGTCTGTTATTAGTTTCCTTTTTTAATTTTGAAACCAAAGACTAATTTCTGCTTTGGTGGGACAATAAATCTATATTCTATTTAATATTCTGTATTCTGATCTATAGTACAATACTAACGGGTTTCATACCCAGGCCTTATAGGTATGGAGAGTGATTAGTCTCAAAATACTTGACAAATGCGTGAATGTTAATCCACAAATTAAACACAAGTCACATATGTTTCAATATTTACAAACAAATATATCCCTATCGGTATCTGTATATATTATATGAATAATATATTCTGTTATAATACATAAAACTAATATATTAAAAATAAGTTTAGAATACATCATAACACATCTTGATGAAGCACATTGAGAAAACTATACTGTTGTAATTACATCCACGGTGTTGCAGGTTGGCACTTCTTGTTATGTAATTATTCAGTTAATATCTAAAATTATAATATACTTGCACAAACACTCAAGCAGGGCTTTTGATAATACATTTACATTGATCACAGCGCTAATCTATTGCCTGTTTTTCCCATAGGCAAGGCTCATGTGGACTTGCTTTATGAGGTATTTAACATGAGGGAATTTTGTCTGCATGCCTTCAAACTTCAGATTCAAGGGTGCCATCACTAGGAATCTGTGAAGTATTTCCTGTTAAAACCGAGAGGCGAGCAGATTTTTAAGAAGTAAGCTCACATTTGAAGCAAGGAAAACTGGAGCGTGCACTGAAAACAGTGAAATGAGAGCACAGAGCTACAGGAAGCGAGCACAGTGCTTAAATTTCTGCAATGTAAATTTAAATATACATATTTCTTTTGGCATACAATTATAATATAGCTATGAAAAACAAAATCATGTGTTTATGAATGAAATTGTATTTGTACAATTTGCAGACCGTGAGACATGGATTGGGATATATTTATTTGTGAATATTGAAACATTTGTGACTTGTGTTTAATTATTTGTGTCAAGTATTTTGAGACTAATCTCTCTCCATACTTATTTTGTAGCTTTAATTCAATACACCATTTCCCCACCATTTGCAGCTCTCCACTCTGTTTGCACCGAAAAGAAACCAGTATTTTTACATAGTCCTAGTTTGGTAACTGGGAAGCTAAATGTCTAAAATGACACAGGTATCCTCTCACTATGTCACAGCCAAGAAACAGCTTCTGAAGGCATCTGGGAGGTGGTTGTTTTTAGTTACAGAAGTATTAATTAAGGTGAAACTTGACTGCTAACATTCCATGAAAGTAAACACAGAGTGAAACTGCTATGAAACAAACAGCTCGAGTTACAAATGAGTTTCTGTGGTAATTTAAACAGAATAAAAATGTACAGACAAGTTTCACTTCAACCTTGTACAAGCTAGTCACTTAATACTTAAACACACCAATCCACCTTAAAAGATGCAAAACTTTTGAATGAAAACAAAAAGTAGGCGGGAGTTTGTTTTGCTATGAGAACATTAATTTTCTAGAATTGTCTACGCTAGCTTTAATTTGTAAATTTGTTACAGAACATGGGGCTAGGGATGAATTATGAGTGAAAGAACCGCATGCTCTCCTCCCTCAACATTCACAGCTAAAGTGTGCTTGTGCTTGTGTGTGTGTGTGTGTGTGTGTGTTTGTGTGTGTGTGTGCGTGTGTGTCTGTTTATTCAGCTCCCTTAATCACTAAACTGTGTGTGTGTGTGTGTGTGTGGGTGCGTGTGTGTGTGTGTGTGTGTGTGTGTGCTCAATTAAAGATCCACATTGGTCCACATTACAAAGTCAATTGTAAATGAAATGTGACAATACAAGCTTTTTCAGTGTTTATTCAGTATGTTTTCAGTGAACTGACATTTTTGAAGATTAGTTTTAAAATATGGACAGTGTGGAATGTGGAATGAACAGTTGGTTTAAGATTTTAAACTTGAATCCTGTTTTTTCTAAGCTCTGAACTTCTTCACCCTCAGTTTTCTTTCCCTGAAGCATCCTGAGAAAGCTGTTATTAAACACACAGGCACAAGGCAGTAAAAGATGTTCCCTCATATTCCCTCAGTCTAACTCCCTTATACAAGTAATTATGTCCAAGCCAGGGGCACCCGGACCATCCTTCATCAGCGGGGGGCCAAAGAGAGAAATGTCTGAAGGGGTAAGTGTCACCAGATTGAGAAAAATCTCTGATCTTAGTCCACACACAGAAAAGCTAGAAACTGTGTTTCTAGGTCTTTTATGTGATGTAAGAGATCAGTGAAGTTTGATGTAGCAGTGCACTTGGCTGAAATATTCAACAGTAAATCACTAGAATCTGGATGTAGGAATATTAATAATATCTGAAACACTGCTGGCTGGTTCTTGTTCTGCCTCTAGGGCTGACTGGACAGTTGTTATCAAACTTTATACTCCATGTTATATGTCCAAATATTTATAGACACCCCTTTCAGTGATGAGGGGCTTTATAGCCTTCTAGTCGACCCATAGCATCGAGCTAATAGTGCTCTTCTGCAGTTTCTCCACTTCCGTCCATTCTGTTGTCAGCAGTGTGTGAAAAACCCACTTGTAATCAGGGGGTTCCTTTGCGCTACTGTATGAGCTGAACATGTACGTTTATGTCGGTACTACTGAATATAAATTAACCATGCGAATGGCTACTGCACCCTCTAATAACATAACATAACTAGATAAAGTGCATCATACACATATACTCTACAAAATAACTTTTCAACTCAGTACAACACCATCCTGTCATAGACCAGTGCTGCTGTGATGGTTAGTTAAGAAAAATACGAGCTGAATTTCTCCATTTCTAGGACAAAAGAGGCTAAATAAACTGTTTCTAAATTCACATTTAGATGTAGATTTTTGTTGTAAACTCAATAGTTTTAACAAATACCATAATAATATAACATTTATCTTCAAGGACCTCCTCAAAAAAGGGGTCCAAAAAGTTAATTTGGGGTCCCCCCCAGGACTCCCTCTATTTCACACCTTGATTGTCAGTGCTTTTATAAGGAGAACAACAGTATTATAATATGAGCCATCTGAATACATCTGGGCACATAGAGGGCCACAAAGGCTAGAGATCACCTTTATTAACCCTGGATTTTTATGTTGCTTGGTAAATCCATTTTCAGTTATATCCACCCAGCCACATTAATAAGCTCCCTGGGCAAAGCCTAAGCATTCAACTGCATTAATTACAGCACCAGTCTTTTCAGATTAGGATTACATCAATCTCCTGAGATTGACATTGTCCATTTGAGCTATTTCCCTCTCTTTTTGTGCCCAAGCATGAATTTGTAAATATTTCACTGTAAGAACATGCCCAGCATTTTTGTACAATGTGTACTAAATATAATTGGCACTCATAAAATCTATACTGACAATCACTTGCATTTTAGCCTGCCCAGCAGGAAAGATCAGCCTTAAAACTTAACAGTCACACAGCTTAATGTCACGTGGGATAGAGTGATGACTCTCTCTGGACAATCAGCACTCTGCAATGTTTACACATTGCTCTGAGCCACAAGAGAACACTATAAAAGACTAAAGAAAAAAAAGAACTAGGACCAAATTTACCTGAATGAGAAGAAAACAAGTAGAATCAAGTAGAGTAGGGACCCTGCAGTAGAAAAGTACCATAAAGTTATTTTGATTGGACTGAAAAACTTTTGTAGATTTAGCTTCTTGAATAATTGAAAAGCTTTGGGTTTAAAGGACCTTTTCTTTCAAGATAGGTCATAGTCAGATAGAAGAGTGAGAGAGTGAAATAGAGTCTAAGTCATGCTGTAGTGTATCTCATTCTCTCTCTCTCTTTCTCTCCGATAGAACGCTGACACAGTTTGTAACAGGAGCTGCTCAGATAGTGTTCACCTTTCTTCTTTCAGCTGCTACAAATGATCTCATCTGTTCTGTCTGCTCTCTTTCCTGCACCTTAAAATTTTTAAAGAGTCTGTAGCTATAGCTCCACCTACAGAAACAAGCTCCTCCCCTACTTATTCATTGATTTCTCCTTTTATATATACATTTACATTTACATTTATGCACATTATTTTCACATGATTTTCATGAAATATTGCTTGTTTTTTTATTAGTGTTAAAGCTGAAGTTTTATATTTTTTTTATCTATTTACCTTTGACTTCCTTAAATTATTTGCTAGAAGTTCCTCTAATATGAAACAATACAATGCAAAGCAGAAAATGAATGAATGGCTGTGTTTGAATGGCAGTAATTAGATTAACCAGATTAATGTCTTGTCGGGTTGAGAGAGAAAGAAAAAGAGAGGGAGGGAGGGCAAAAATTGAGAATTAAGGAGCAACAGAGAGAAAAAAAGGGGGAATGGATAAGGGAGAGTGTGAAGAAAGTGTGTGTATGTGTGTGTGTGTGAGAGAGAGAGAGAGAGAGAGAGAGAGAGAGAGAGAGAGAGAGAGAGAGAGTAGTTCAGGAGACAGGGTTTCTATGCAGAAGTTGACGGTTCATAATTAAAGGCAGCACTTGTGACGGGCACGTCTCCTAAAAGTGAATTACAGTGTAATTGAGTCTCAGAGCTGTGTGTCTCCTAATTGGTTTTAGTGCCGTTATTGATTTCCTCTTTGAGAAATCAGTTGTTAAGAAACAACAAACCAGAACAGGCGTTAAATCTCACTGCACTCGGCTGACACTCAGCACACTCCATCTCCAGGTTATGGGGGCTCCCTGGGGGGGGAGGGGATATTTCATCACTGAGGTGTTCTCAGTTAGACAGGTGGTGTTTGTGTAAGTATATGCCCAGAAGAGTCATAATTCATATGTGTATTGCTACTTTCCAACATCTGGGGAAGTTATACAGGCTTCTGAGCAAGATAATATAAACTTTTTTTCATGCTTGCATTACCTTCACCTTCCAAAAATACCTGCAGCGCAGCAGGTACACTGTCACCCATCTCCAGGGTACTGGAGTTGTGGGTTCAAGTACCGCTCCGGGTGACTGTCTGTAAGGACTTGTGTGCTCTCCCCGTGTCCATGTGGGTTTCCTCTGGGGGTTCCGGTTTTCTCCAATGGTTTAAAAATACATGTTGGTAGGTGGATTGGCATGTGTGTGTGACAGTGTCATCCTACGAATGACTCCAGTGTGTGTTTCTGCCTTGCACCAGTGATTCTAGGTAGGCTTTGGACCCACCATTATCTTGAACTGGATAAGTGGTTAAAGACAATGAATTAATGAAATTCTGTTACTTATTATATGTAAACTTTTTAGGGCTTCATTAGGCCTCTATTGTTATTACATCTTTATTTTTGGTATAAGGTTGTAACCGCATCCACTAATAAGACAGCTACAAAGATTTTATGAGGGAGGGTATCACCTGGGACTGTATCAGTTGTATGGTTTGAGGCAACTAAAAGGTAAGTGGTGTACCTTATAATAGTCTTCTGAGGCATAGATAATACACAAGAAAATATTGTATTGTTATACAAACAGAAACACCAAACAAAGTAATTCACAATACCCCACCCACACAAAGCCACAAAATGGACAAACCAACATTCAACACTCAATATATACAAAGTGGTTAATGTCCATAGGCTACTTAGAAGTTTTTTGGTTTTAGCAACTCAAAGAATAGAATGGTTTTCTTGTTTCCATCAGGCAGTAAACTGTTCTTATAGTTGGCCTCTGTAGTAGTGATAGTGAAGAGCAGAAGGCAGCTGGTGTTAGCAGCTAATGGTGGACAAATGAAGTTGGAGAGGAGAACAAGGAGGGCAGAGAAAGTCCTGTCTTCACCAACTCAGAACTGTCCACAGAGTTTATGGTACATAAAATCTCCTTCTGCATAAAAAAGAAAACTGAGCCTAAAACCAAAGCCAAGTAATCCTACCAATAGCATAAGCCAACAGAACAACAGACACCTAGAGCATTAGCATTAGCAAATACACCAATAGCCTTAGCAGTAGCATTAGTAAACACAGTATTTAGCATTAGCATAGCAGTAGCATTATCACCCAGTAATTTAGCCTTAGCATAACAGTAAAATTAGCAAACACAAAATTTAGCATTTTAGTACCGTGTATCCTTCATTAAAGTTTACAGCACATTAACATTAAACGCACAAGTACACTTTTACACATGGAAAAGAAAAAACTTAAAATAGGCAGCAAACACAGAGTTTCCTATCAAGGAGATACCAGCATGGAGAGCCTGCAGTATGAAGACCATTCTCTATGGAGCTATATTGGGGTCAAATGTTTTTTTTTTCATTTGCAAAAAAAAAATCAGAAACTGTAAGTTCAAATCTTGAGATTGAACTTTGAAAAATGCAACAATATATTCAAAATTAAAATAAGTGTAAGATGATTTTTTTCAATTTAAATTATTAATAATAATAATATTATAATAATTATTAATATTAAATTATATTTTGCAATAAATTATTTATTTTCAATTTTCACTTTCCTTTATATTTTGGTATTTATATAAGTGTTTTTCAATTGCAGATTTTATGTTTTCAGATTGTAATCTGATATTATCAGCAGAGAGGAGCATGGTCTATTGACTTACAGCATAGCAATGAAGGCGGAGGAGCTTCCTCAGCATTGATTAAGTAAATTATTTATTTAATAATTGAATCAAAATTCTATTTAAATTGATTTAAAAATATATTTTTTTTTCAAATGAACATAATTCTCTCCTTGCTTCCTGCTTTGCTACCTCCATTTATACACAATCTTAGGTTACCTCCCTACTGACCCCAAGAGGATGGGAAGAGGAACTGTACCCAAAATTTTGGGAGTAGGTACGTTGAGAGGAGCCAGTTAAGGTTCGGGGAGGAGGCCCTGGGGAAGACCCAGAACACACTGGAGAGATTATATGTCTCGAATGGCCTGGGAACCCCTCTGTACCCACCCGTTAGAGCTGGAAGAAGTGGCTGGTGAGAGTGAGGTGTGGGCCTCTTTACTCAGACTGCTTCACCCGCGAACAAGACCCGGATAAGTGGTGGACAATGGATGGATGGAACACACCCAAACTCCTCCCCTCAGTCCTATTTATACCCTCCAAATTCACAACATTTCTGCGTCTGATAAACTCAGTCCCACCTATGCCTCTTCTCCACCCTTATCTTCATTTGCGTTCACCTTTTCACTGGGGTTGGGGGTCTTTACACACACTCCTTAAACACCCTAAACTCCTGCTCAAAGTATATCTGATTTCACCTTCCCATTCGTTCTGTACTAGCAGATATACCCTTATTTTGCACATTTTTCCATAGTTGTATTAGTGTATATATGTTAATCATATTTTAATGGTCACTTTGAATATATATTTTGGTTTTGTACACCTATACATATCTATTCATCCTCCCTCTTGCTCTTTTTCTTACACTCTCTCTTTCTCATTTGACCTTTGTTACTGACATCATTTTTTAACATCCACAGAATCAGAGTTTGTCTTCACCCATGAGAACCAACATGTTTGGTAGCACCTTTTATTTTTTTTTAAGTGAAAGCTGTGTCCCAGTAAAAAACAGGTCACTACCTGGTTCACTGAAGGACAGCATTAATCCCAAAAATGATTTTAGTAATGAAAATGCTCAAAGACAAAGGCTTTTATCATTTTATCAATGATAATGACAATGAGATGGGAAATTCAGTCTGAGATTATATTAAAATTAGTTGATATAATTTTGCTTTATACGAGAAACTAAAAGTCATAAAAATGGACTGGATTTAAGATCATTTCCCACTGGAGGGTTTTTTGGCCCTTTTTTTGTGTGTGTTTCCAGTTCATCCAGTCATGCCAAATGCAAGGTGAAACAATGAAAAAATTAAAACAATGCATCTGTCCCAGCAGTGAAAATGTGTTACAGAGAGATAGAAAGACAAGGGGGAGTAGGGGGAGTGTGAGGTGGGGGGAGCTGAACTGTCCACTATCTTTGTATGTTTGAGTGAAGCTGAACTGATAGCACCAGGTTTGAAATATTTGGCCAGACATTTCCTCTCAATCTGGCAGTAATGAATAAATAATTTGCTTTGAGGCAAAAATCCAGGTTTCTAAATGTTGTGTAAATGGGGGGAATGACAAGATGGTACACAATTTCCACAGCACATAAAGGGAATATGCATCCTAGTTTTATTGCTACTGAACAACAAATCTATGGAATCAGTTTGCCAAAAAACACATCTGTGAATTATCCAGCACTTTTATTAGAGTATTATTAGAGTTTTCTTTTTGTTTTTTGTTTTGTTTTTTGCACAATGGGATGAATCCTGTTCACGAAGAACCTTTCTTGAATATTTCTTTTATTACCAAGAACAAAACAAAATCACCTGTTTCAGAGTTTTTTTTAATATTTCTCAATGTTCCTAGTGTTAAATTCCAACAAGATGTGAAAATATTTGCACATAATGTACTAAAAAACCCTCCATATACTTATTATATTAGGAGCCCTTGGTTTATTATAATGCACTGTTATGATACTTATAGTTAGGAGACGATTGTTCTCACTTGTTGGTTAATCTAAGCATCTTTTAATGTGGAATGGAATACGTGTACTTTGTAAGTTTTTGTTCACTGTTTGAATTACTACAGAAACTCATTTGTAAATGGGAATGTTTACACTTTCAGTAATTCAGTTAGTTGTCTCCTGAGTTTGGAGACATTTCCACCTTAAGTGATCTGAAACAGCAAAAATAAGTCAATATTACCCACTTGTGGAGCAGGAATAGAACAACATCCTCATTTCGGTTCATGCTTTTAAACCTTCACTTCATTGTCTAAATTAGGGTGACCAGATCTGAGATGGTGAAAAAGAGGACACATGTATGGTGGGGGCTATGCCTATGCCGTTGTATGCTTAGCTGAATCTATGTGTGCTTTTAGGTCCTTTACACCTTTATTTGCTACACATGCGAAAACATGGGAATTTATTTTTTAATTAATCCGAGAACTTACATTTACGTTTCAGCATAGCTGCTCGAGATGAGGGTAGGTATATTAGCTTTGCCTGCCGTAAACAAGGACTACTGACGTGCAGACTGACCAATTAAATGTTTACAGAGAAGGTTATCGACCAATAAGAGTCAGACCGTGCAATCCAAAGATTTCAGGCTACTTCACCACTCCCCCATCTCACTCAAGTGAACCAATCGGAGTAGGGGAGGGCGGGACTAGTTTGTGAACGAAACACTTCTCGAAATTCTATGTAAGCTCTAGAAAAACAAAATGCCGGACGTTTGTGAAATTCCGGCCGATCATTTTTTTAATTCTAAAAAGGAGGAAATGTCCGGGTAAAAGAGGACGTCTGGTCACCCTAGTCTAAATACCTCCAGATGCTGATTTTCTGCCATTAGCAGAGAGAGAAAGCCTAGCATGCCAGACCAAGACAATTTTTTCTTTTTTTTCTTTTTTACCCATTTACAGATACTGGGGCCACGTAAACACATTCGACTCATTTCCACTGCAAACCGACTGCAGAGCAGCAAATGGTGAGAAAACATCTTCTGAAATTTATAAAAAGTGTATTTTAATTACAATTATGAATGCCACATTTACGGCTGAGTTTTCATGGGAAAATTTACCGATTTATTTAATACAAATTTTACAAACATAAATTATATTTAGTACACATTGTATGAATCCAGGGAATTGTGCTTAAATCAAATGTGTTTGAATTAATTTAAGACCAGCTTGTAAGATTTTCTCTCTCAAATTAGTAGAATAATGGGAGAGGCATCAGTTTAGAATGAAATAATAATTTGCAAAAATGCTCTGAACAATATTATGAATAATTAAAATATTATCCTTAAATAGGCATCTAAAATAATTTAAAGCACTCTGCAAATTGGAGTTGTTGAGAGTTCTGTGAAATGCATGTTATCTACTTTTTTCGTAATGCTGAGTGATAATAATTTGTAATTTCAGAGCCTTGAAAGGATATGGTGTTGGAAAGGAAAGGATACAGTGCTGCTGAATAGTCCACCAACCAAAAACATCCAGCTGACAGTATCCTGTGGGTGGTGTCCAGTGGCCAGTTTGGCATTGTATAAACCATATTGTGAAGTGTTTTATGCAAACTCTACTTCAAAGGCACAGTGACAACAACCACAAAGTGTACCACTTTTAATATCATTTTATTAAAAAACAAAACAAAAAACATCACTCTGGTCCACGTCACTGTTTGAAAGACAGCATACATTCATATTGTGTCGTACGTACAGTTAAAAACAAAGACCCACAGGGCGTAAATAAAACAGACTCTGCAGAATCTCTTTCACATTCTCTTAAGTAAGTGATTGGCTTCTGTTATAGTCTACATGGTAGAGAGAGAGAGAGAGAGAGAGAGAGAGAGAGAGAGAGAGAGAGAAAGAGAGAGAGAGAGAGAGAAAGAGAGAGAGAGAACCGAATGAGAGAGAGAGAGAGAGAGAGAGAGAGAGAGAGAGAGACTGTCCCAAATTGAGAAAGCAATTAATAATCCATTAATGTCATTGAGGCTGAACCCATAATTGCCAGGATCACATATATATATTAATCTCTGAAGATACTGCATCCTTAAACCTAGTGCATTTATGAATGAACATACCACTTTAATAAAAAATAATATCATCATAACATAAAATAAAAACACTGAAGCAGTACATCATGAAACTGGTTATGCCCAAAGGGTTTACAGTACAGTACAACTTCCATTCAGAAATGAATGCACAGTACAGATTTCGTTCAGTCAGTGCACAGTACACAGTGCAACTTCCATTCAGAAATTATGGTACAGTGTCAGTTCCAGTCACAGTAAACGTCTCTGTGACAAACAGTGATGTCTACAGTGGGTGGTGCCAGAGGAGCCAGAGTTACACTAGAGGTTCAGCCAGAGATGGAACTCAGCTGTGGGCACAGAGAGGGATGTCTGATAATGAGGAGAGCTCACAGAATGAATAAAGATGAATCATAAAATAGAGGTATGAGCCAAGATGGATAATTATATATTTTGTTTGTGAGAAAGAAAGAGAGAGACACGATGGGCACTTCTGTGTTTGGCTTTCATGGCATTTTGCACTGCGTGGTCCCTACTCAAGTCTTCAGGTCAATTTGGTCCCTGTCCAGCACAAACTCTCCATCTGTAATATCTCCAGCTACAGAGGAGATCACATTTGTTTTTATCCTACTCACAATGGCAGCTTGTAAAATTATGCTATGGTCTTTTAAAGAGGTTCAAGCGCTCCTTAGATCAGTGGCTCACGACAGAATCCAGCGAGAGCTGGACGCTACAACAAGGAATGAACAAACTACTGATCTGTGTGAACTGATGACGGAGCTGTGTTCAGTCCCAAACAACAACAAAATGCCAATACACAATGAGTAAACAATGAGTACACGCAATGACTCTAAAATTACTGCTGCCATTGTTGTGGTTTCCAAAGCCCACTGTTGCTGTTAGAGATGGGGTTATGACACCAGATACATATCAGAGGGAGGATGTGGGAGTCGAAACCCTACCAGGGGCCAAACAGAGTGTAGAGACAGTAGAATCCAGTAGAGTCAGTACCATGCAGTGGAAAAGCACAGTGTTTGTGTGTTAGTGTGTGTGAGCTGAACAAAAGTGATGCACTGAATTTACCCTCTATGTCAATTCACATCAGCCACTGACAGATGATATGTATAACACTGATTATCTCAGTACAATGGCACTGTTGAAGTGGCCAGGCATATTAAGCAGCAAGTGGACAGTCAGTTCTTGTAGTTAATGTGTTGGAAGCAGGTGTGTGTTGGGATCTGAGAAACTTTGACAAGGGCCAAATTGTAATGGTTTGTAATGTTTTGGTCAGTCAGAGCATCTCCAAAACAGCAGGTCTTGTGGTGTGCTCCTTGTCTGCAGTGGTTAGTACCTTCCAAAAGTGGTCCAAGGAAAGACAACTGTTGAACCAACATCAGGATCATGGATGCTCAAAGCTGACACGCCTTTTTCTGCAGTGTTCTACTGTGAGATTGGACCATACGCTCGCGCCTTCACTCCCCACATCCATCAATGAATTTCACTTCTCTGTGCTTTTAATCTTGTGGCTGATTGGTGTATTCTAAATAGGAGTCTAATAACATGAAATGTAAAGGCTCGATGTCAATGAGTGGAACTCTGTTTCCTGTAATTACGGAGCTCCATCCAGTTTTTTCGGATGAGTTTGAGTAAAGTTTGTGATCCGGAACTAATCCTCTAATATCAGTGCTCGATGTCACTAATGCCCTTGTTGCTTAATGCCATCAAATCCCGACAGCAAAGAAGTCCCTGATGGGTAGCAGCTCTTGGAGAAGCGAAGGAGGGCTATGTTGGATGAGAAGGTGTCCTTATTTTCTGGCGATAAATGATGTACTTTTTTTATGTGGCGTATGTAAACTCAGTGCATCACATTTTTCTTGTTGTAGTTGTGGTAGTGTATGCATACATTATATATCTATACATTTATGATTTGTGTGTACATTACATTACATGTCTATGTGTATATTATGTAGTGTATAGTCTGGATATGTGTGTATATCTGATGAATATATGAGTACTATTTGCTCATTCATTCCATTTCCCTCTTTTTTCGCTGGTGGTGTCTCTCCTCCTTCTGCCCCATTTCTGTGGGATTAGCTGAGCTGGATGGCCTCAAATCTCTGATGCATTTAGGCCGCATGCCGGACAACCCACTCCAACAAATCCTCTGCAGAACAGCACAGCAGGTCCCTTTAACACTAACCCCATCGCAGCAATAACAGCCGTGACACATTTAAAGCCCCCACCCCCCACTTCCAGACTCTCTCCCTCCAGGACTAACACCTGATGCTCAGGTTTTGGATGATTGCACACATGATGCTAAAACACTCACTGCTTTTCCCTTTAAGCCAAGGCCAGAAACATAGAGTCCTGGGCGAATGTTTGGATGTTTCTTATCAAAATCAGGTTTTTGTTGATTTTTGTGTGAAACCAGCCAAGAGTAATAAATAAAAATGAACAAAACATGTCATGAACAGAGGAATCCATTTTTTTTTTACACAAGACTGAAGCAAACACAAGCATAACACATGCACTGCTGCAATGCTGTGGTTAATACAACGACAGTGTGCAGCCAACAAATGGCATGCAACAGTGCAAACTTTAGCACAATGACAACATAATAGCTCATTATATGCTGTGCAATCAGCACAGTGGATTTTTCCATCACTGCCCCACTGTAAACAGTGCATTTCTTGGATTGTCATTGACCTGATACCTTTAAAGCAACATTAGGTTGTATATTTCCCTCAAAATCACAGCTTCAGAATCCTTGTAAATGTCTAATGAGCTTTACAATGTTGTTGCTGCTGTGGGCTCAGCACAGCAGAAACTGCACTATGTAACTTCTGAAGGAGGGTAGGAACTGTCTACATGCTGGTCTTGCTTTCTCTGTGTGAGTAGCATGGCACTCCCTCTCTCTTACTACTACTTTCATATACCAGAATCAGGCTGTTAGTGTTCTCCTTCAAGCATGTTGAGAATGTATTGAGCTATCCAGGGGCATTGGCATGCCCACACCAAAAATTTCATAGTGCATTTTCTGCAGTGCTGAGCCAGGAGTAGCAACCACCAAGGCTTTTTTTCTCCCTATTACAGCTCAGTGGATCATCACAATGATTTAGAAGCTGTATTTTTAAGGTAAAAATATTACCTATTGTTGCTTTAATGCTGACTGGACATAAACTTGCAAGCTGCATCCTAAAGCTTAGCCAAGCTGGGGTATTGCTGTAGAGCCTTGAAGTGATCCTCAAAACATTTTAGGTGATTGCAACCTCATTTATACTCCTGCATCTGCTCACAGAATGAAGAAAGATGTTATAAGATCGATTATATAAATGTCATAAAATCAAGGTGTGTGTCATCTGTGTATCTGTGATGTGGTCATTCTGCCCAAACAAGTGTCCACTGACATACTCGCCCTAGGGGTAGTGTTTAAACCAGAATCTACAGAAAACAAAGAAGAAAGTCGGGTTTTTAATTCTAAACTATTTTAAATGGGTAATATAAACTATTATTACATATGATGTGTACACATTTTAGCCTCTGTGAGCCTGTCCCTCTACCCATGACCCGCAGTTCTGTGTCATAAACGCACAAGTATATCACTGCAGTTGTGTAAACCAAGCTGTAGTACATTACAAAAGTTTTGTGATTTTCAATTTCACATAACTGAGTTTGCAGTTGTGTTTGAATGTTTTTTTCTCTCACACACATTTCTGTGCTTGCACTTTCACATTTACACACTTTTTTTTATTTCGTGGTCAAAGGGTTAGAGAAGAAGGCTTGGAACCAAAGGATCACCATTTTAGTCACCTCGAAATGCACAGCTCTATCTCCTCCCTCAACATTCATAGCTGAGGCTCCCTGGGGCTCCGTGCGACACAATTTTGCTGTACTGCTGTGCAGTGGCAATTAAAAGCACCTTTACCTTTGCGTTTTGCAACTGCATTCACAAAAGTGCACTACTGCACTTTTAACTTCATTTACAGCCTTGCAGTTCTGCGCTTGCATTCACAGACTTCTGTTTTCACTCGTGTTTGCATTTCCATATTGCGTATTCGGGCTTGCATTTACACATGAATGTGTTTTTTGCATGTGTGCACTTGCACTTGCGTGTTCACACACCGGCATCACATATGTTTCTGGCCTTAGGCTTTCCAGATTATTTTATAAATAATCCCTATGCCATTGGTATCCATAGAGAGAGCTCTCGAGGTCTGGCACTGAATCGCCACTGAACCTCTATCTTTTTTTACACAATCTCTCTAATTTGTGTGATGTCTGACCCTATTGACCCTAGAGAGGAATGACCACACCCAGAGTCTGGTTTAGGTTTGAAATTGAGACATGTTTTGATAAACTACATGTGAATACACAGTGTCAGGTAGGTGTATCTCTAAAAGCCTGTTTACACCTGGTATTAACATGTTTGTTGTATCCGGATAGTATCTGGATTTACTTTGACCAGATTCTGTTTACACTCTTCAATAAAATGCATCCCAGATGTGTCTGATTTTAATTTCCTACATGAAAATCCCACTACTGCTTTCATAATTTCCCAGCTGTAAACATGGTTTATCTCCTGCTCCATGTGTGTTATACGCTCTCAGACGTCAGGAATATATCTTTAAAACAGGCTGACAATCGTCTGCGGCAGCTGAGGACCCGGCGGTGTGTGCAGCCATTGGGGTTTCTGGTCAGAGTAATGTTTGGAATGGGTGGGAACGAGTTGTGTCCGGATTTATGGACAGATAATTCCGGTTGTTCCTGCGTGTACAATATCAGATGTTCTAGACAAACACCAGAAAAACACACACATGCGCTGACCCTCCTTAAAATTTTAACCCTATCCAGACAGAGAAAATATTCTGTTCACACTTGTGTTAAAGCAACACTAGGTAAGATTTGGTATTTTTGCTTCTGGGCTCCCCCTACATTTACAGAGTTTATTTCACTTTTACAGCACTGTCCTGAAAACATAGCAGAGGGAAAGGGAGCAGGGCTGGTTTTCTACCAGCCTGGAGTAGCAAAAACAGTGGCTCTGTTTCCCCCTGTTACATCTCAGTGGAGAATTGCAATGATTGTGAAGCTATAATTTTAAGGTAAAATATAACCTATTGTTGCTTTAACTGTGGGTGAGATCTGTTTCCGAATGTGCTGTAAATGAAAGGATAATCTTGGGGGTGTTTACACCTGGCTTTCCACTGTGAACAAATGAAATCTGAACCAAATCCAATCCCAAAATCTTAATTCCAGGTGTAAACAGGTTGTAAAAACTCCTAACAAATCTAGGCCAGTTCTGTGCTCTGATGGTATGTGGTATGTTTATTGTTATTATTATTGTTATTGATTTTATGATCATTAATGCAAAACACCTCCCCTTTCCTTCTTTCAACGCTAATTATGGACATGACTTCCCTCTGCCCATTCCAACAATGTGATTGGCTGCGGCCCCCTCCGAACGACCCGACCTTGCTCCCCAGCGTGCCTCGCGCGACCCCGCTTCCAGTAGGCTACAGTGGAATATCCCCCCCGCGCGCAGCTGCCGCCTGCCCCTATGGAGACGAACGCCCGGCTGCAATGCAGACGCACCCCTTGGTGAACCCATCTCTAACGCACACCGTTGGGCGTGAAGGGCGCGAGCGCGTCCAAGCTGATGTCGGCTGCGCTGCGCTCCAGCTCACACGCGGAATCCGTGGCCAGCTCGTCCAGGTCGCCGTCGCCGTGGTCGCGCGTGAGCTGCGAGATGCGGTCGAAGGTGTCCTCACGCTCGGCGCACTCCACGGCGTTGGGGATGATGCTGACGTAGGCGCTGGCGATCTCCTTGTGCAGCAGCGTGTCCTGGTTGTAGGACACGAGCTCGTTGCTGATGTTCACCGTCTCTACGGGCGTGCTCGTGCACAGGCGGCGGCAGCCAAGAAGGCTCGCGAAGGCCTTGCGGAACTCAGCGTTGAAGGCGTAGATGACAGGGTTGAGGCTCGAGTTGGTCCAGCCGAACCACACGAAGACGTCGAAGGTGGTGTCGCTGACGCACGCGCCAGTGTCCCCTGTCCCCGTCGCTCCGGGCGCTCTCCCTCGCGCCGCTGCGCTCGTCCTCGCGCAGAACGGCACCACGCAGTTGAGAACGAAGAACGGCAGCCAGCAGCACACGAAGACGCCCATGATGACCGAGAGCGTCTTCAGGACCTTGGTCTCGCGGCTGATGGACGTGCGCAGCGTGCTCGTATGGTTGCGGTGCCGCTGGTGCTCGCGGCAGCTCTGCGCGTGTTCGGCGGCGCGCTCCAGAGAGGCGATGCGGCGGATCTGCGTCTGTGCTATGCGGTAGATGCGCGTGTACGTCACCAGCATGATGGCCACGGGGATGTAGAAGCTCACGAGCGACGACGAGATGGCGTACTCGCGGCTCAGGCTGGAGTCACAGTCGTCGCGCGACGCGTCCACCTCCTCTGCGTCTGCGTCCACGTCGGCGGAGCGCGCGCTCTCGGCACGCGCCTTGTGCCAGTTCAGCTGGATAGGGATGAAGGAGATGAGCACGGACAGGGTCCACGTCACGCCGATCATAATGAAGGCCACGCGCTGCGTCATCTTGCGCTCGTAGCGGAAGGGGCTCGCGATGGCCCAGTAGCGGTCCACGCTGATGACGCACAGGTTGAGGATGGACGCCGTGGAGCACATGATGTCGAAGGTCACCCAGATGTTGCAGAAGGCGCCGAACGGCCAGTAACCGGCCACTTCCGCCGCTGCCTTCCACGGCATCACGAGCACGGCCACCAGCAGGTCCGAGAGCGCGAGCGACACGATAAACGTGTTGGTCACTTTGCTGCGCAGGTGGCGGAAGCGCAGGACGGCGGCGCACACGAGCACGTTGCCCAGCAGCGTCCAGAGGATGAGCGCGCTCAGAACGCAGCCCGTGAGCGCGCGCAATGCCGGGCGCGCCTCCGCGTCCGTGTCCGTCTCCGTGCCATTCACGTGCCACATCAACGGGGGAGGCGGAGGACCGGCGCTGGACGAGGAGGAGGAAGAGGAGGAAGAGAGGCAACGCGCCGGCGTCTCCATGGGTCACTGGGGCTCGGGCACGCTCCCCACCGCCGTGTCCCGGCGCGCGCTTGGCAACTCGCCCCGTTCCGTGGGCGCCGGGGGGGCGCGCGCGCGCTCACTGGCTTCTGTCACCATTTGAAAGCGACAAAATAAACAGTAAACAAATGAGATAAAACAAACAAGGCGAAAACTCCGAGGTGGGCTCCTCCGGTGGCGTGCGCGTTAATCCTGAGACGAGAGAAGCACCATCCGCTCAAGCTCCGGTCCACGAGGAAACGCGGAGAGCGCGCGAGACACACTAAGAGAAACGGGAGAGAGACGCGGAGGACACAGCTATTTAGAGCTTTAGGAGAGGGGAGGGGTGGAGAGAGAGAGAGAGAGAGAGAGAGAGAGAGAGAGAGAGAGAATGGAAGAACAATGAAATGTACAATGACACAGAAGAAATAGAAAGATAAAAGCCAGAGAGAGGGGGGAAATATAGCAGTAATGAAGAGATAGGGAGGATGCAATAATAAATAAAAAAATAATGAATAAAAAGAAAGTGAAGAGAGGTAACGAAAGAACAAATGTGGATGGTGAATCAAATAAAAAAGGGCTAAAAAAGATGAAGAGGGAGTGACAGAGGACAAGGGCAGAAGAAATTGAAGGCGTAGAAAAGACTGAAAAGACAGATAGAGAAAATAAACAGTTAAATCCACAGAGAGAGAGATTAAAGCAAATGAGAACAAATCCAGAGAGATAATGAAGAGAAAAAGGAAGAGGTTGGAGGGGTTGATCAGGATTAATAGCGTTATTATTATTATTATTATTGTGTAGTGATTACTGGTATTGAGGTCACACTTTTTTAACTAATGCTGCAGTCTGTTTTTCTTTTTTTTTTAATCATCAGGGCTGAAGAGGAACAGTGATTACGTCATGAAACGTCAGTCCAAAAGGTGGGAGGGCTGCGTCGTGACGTCATTTAGTGTCCACAGCGGGTGCATGTTTTTGCATATTTTTTAGGGACTGCTTACACCAGAGAGCGCTACAGTGTAAAAAGTGCAATTAAATAATATAAAACAACTAACACTGACGGTGACGGGTCTGTCCTGACAAAAATTAGCATAAAAAATTTGCATATATATATATATATATATATATATATATATATATATATATATATATGTATATACAGTCTATGGGCTGCTATTTTGTGACATCATATGTAAGGATTAAAAAACGTTATCAGTTCTTGTGTAAGAGAAAAACGTCATAACCAGAGAGACATGAAGATTAAAAAAAAACTATATCCCCGATGACAGTCACAACTTTCTGAATGGGCTTCGACTGTAGTTTCCTCTCGGTCCTTTCAGCAGATTTCTGAGAGAAATTACACCTGCAGACAAAATAAATCATTTGTCGTCCTCTAGTGGTCGAGAAGTGAATTTAGCCCCAAAGTGAATCCTGACCTTACCCAGATTTAACACTAAAATTACTTCACTCATTGACCACTTTACCAGCTCCACTGACCACACAGGAGGACTTTGTAATTCTATAATTATAATTACAGACTTTAGTTCATCTGCTGCTCTGCATACTTTGTTTGCCCCCTTTCACCATTGTTTTCTATACTCAGAGCAGAGCACAGCAGGTATGATTGCTGATATGGTGCTGGTACGAGTGGATCAGACACAGCAGTGATGCTGGAGTTTTCACTGCTGGACTGAGAATAGTCCACCAAGACAACTGGGGGCACTGTTCTGTGTCCAAATAAGAAAGACTGGAGGATGGCCAACACAAGCTGTGCAGCAACAGACAAGCTTCTGTCTCTAACTTTACATGTACAAGATGGGCCAATGCGGATAGAAGTGTGTGTGTGTGTGTGTGTGTGTGTGTGCGTGCGTGAGCAAGCGAGCGAAACTGTTGACAGATGTGAGTGTGTGAATGAGTGGTGCAGAAGATTAATGAATGAAAGTTTCCTAGCCAAATTTTAATGAATAATGAATGAATGGGAAGAATGAGAATAGGAGAAAGGGAAAAGAGTGAATGGACACAGAAGTATTAAAAGATATAAGCCAGAGAGGGAGAGAAAATACAGATAATAAACAGATTGAGAGGGTAAAAAAAGAGAAAAAAAAGGATGAATGAAGAATTAACAAGAGATAATAATTTTGATGGCGCCAAATTATAAAACCAGAGAGGGGGTTAAAATTTTGAACAGGGAAGAGGGAGGTGAAAAAAGAAGGGATGACGAGAAACCATGAAATGACCAAGGTTTCCTCCGGGTGCTCCGGTTTCCTCCCACGGTCCAAAAACACACGTTGGTAGGTGGAATGGCGACTCAAAAGTGTCCGTAGGTGTGAGTGTGTGAGTGAATGTGTGAGTGTGTGTTGCCCTGTGAAGGACTGGCGCCCCCTCCAGGGTGTATTCCCGCCTTGCGCCCAATGATTCCAGGTAGGCTCTGGACTTACAGATAATTAATTAATTCATTGTGAAATTTTGTATTAGAAATATAATGCACTGTTAAGATCTAGATTCACTTATTTCATGTAGTGCACTAAATAGGAGTGATTTGGGTTTAAACTGTTTCTCATGCTTTTTCTTTTCTTTTCTGTTCCATGTCTCTCTTTAAAGGAGCAATCTGGAATATTGACACCAAACGTTTAAAATCAGAACTATAACACAGTTCCAAAACAGGAGGCAGATCCCTCTTATTCATATTTTGCATATTCAAGTCTTTAGTTTCACCTTAAATTGGTAAGTTTAAGAGTCTTATTTGCATTATTCTCCAGCTTCTTATTGAATAATCATTCCACCTTAAACAGCCATGCGAAGCTAAAGCTAGCGCTAGGTTTTATAATCAAAATTCGTTTTGAAACACTTCTTATTTCCCATTTTATCCATATAAATACACGACCAAGTGTACGGCATGTCACAAAAACGTCTACCTACCAGTGAAACGCTTATATTTGCTGTGTACTACCAAGCTTGATTTCTCCGTTCCACCTTAAATAGGTGAAATATGGCGAGGCATTTCATACACACACTCTTACTCCTTAATTTGTTTAAAACACACACACCACAGAGAAACACTCATGAATCTGCCTCAATTTTTTTATAACATACAAACAATGGTATTTACACCTTTCAATCATGCTGTTATTCACCTTCGTATATAAATAGGGAGACCAGACGTCCTCTTTTACCCGGACATGTCCTCTTTTTAGACTTAAAAAAATTTCCGGGCGGAATTTCACAAACGTCCGGGATTTTGTTTTTCTAGAGTTTACATAGAATATGGAGAAGCGTTTCGTTCACAAACTAGTCCCGCCCTCCCCTACTCCGATTGGTTCGCTTAAATAAGAAGGGGGCGTAGCTTAAAATCTACTGATTGGACGGTCTGACTGTAGAGCTACCGTTATTGGTCAATAACCTAAACGTAGACATGTCCTCTTTTTCACCATCTCATATCTCATATCATCTCATATCTGGTCTCCCTAATATAAAACACACAAAACACAGTCCGAACACTTTTAAATGTCACTATGCCCCACTTTCTTTATATGAAACACACATCCTATGGTGTTTACTTATTTGAATCTATACATAGGCATCTGTACTAACATTATTTTCAAAAATTATTTGCTGTTAGCTGTTCAGGAGAAAATTAGCCAGCTCTGTCTCTGTAGTGCTATTCTGTAGTGCTGCTGCTTCTAAACTACCTCCACGTTTAAAACACAAGTCCAACATTTCCTCTCATTTTACTCTGATCATGGAGATTTTTAGAAAGGCAATGGGGCTTTTTGGGACCGTTAAAGTATAACATTAACTCTGTTCATTTGGTCATTTCAAATGACTGGGAGAAGACCCAGGACTTAGCCCCAAGAAAATGTAAGATTTGTTAGATAAGCTTCTTTAGCCAACTAAAACTATATTAGTTAATATGTTGGTTGCACATGATAATTTACTATGAGATTACTTTATGTGAGTGCTTAACTAATACACTCAGAAAAGCATGATGTTAACAAAAACATACAAGCACACAGGGCATTTTTGCCACATTCTGAAAAGAAAACTGCAGTACATTTGTGCTAAATACACTAAACCAGGGGTGTCAAAATACGTGTGGGTAGCGGGCCACATTACACTCAGTTCAATGTCAAGTACAGGCTGGACCACAAAATCTTAAATGGATAACATATCAGCAACTCCTCTTAATTGTTTATATTTATCCACAGCATGCATGTGAATTCACAATTTCAACATACAAAATGGATGAACATGTGCAACACATCCGTTAATAACATCAGTTATTAAAGTAAGGTTAAAACAGTAATTCAGTGCAGTTTGTCTAGGAGGGACTTTGACTCAGTTGGCTGCAGCACTGAATGATGGGCAGCTAACTCTGGCTACTGATTGGCTAAATAAGTGACGACCAATGAGAAGTGTGTTCTCTCATGCTGTGGAGTATTAGCCCTTCCCTCTGGCTAAGGGAGAGCTGCGAAGCTTCTCTGTTTTAAACAGACTCACCTCAGAAATACGGACTAAAAAGCCTCCAGTATCGGTTCCAAACAGAGCACGGTTTTTAGTGTCCAAATACAGGAGGGTTGGCAACCGAAAACAAGGCCCTCGAACTCCAGCTCTGAATCTGACTTGCAGAAATGTGTGCTAGTGCCGAACAGTCAGAAAAGAGAGTGTGTCTACGGATCACAGGAGCTCCACTCCGGACTGGGAACTCAAAAAAAATATACTGCTGCAGCAATGCTGTGAGAGGCTGGTGTGTTTTAGCTTTGACTGTTTCGTTAATCTATGATCACACACCCTGGACTTTTTGTGACTAAGTACAGTAAATAACTTATAGAGTGCTCCTTTTAGAGGTACTATGGACCCCTACTGGACCGGCATGATAATAATAATGATAATAATAACCGTTTTTGTATTTGTCTGAGACAGATATTTAAATTTTTTTAAAAAAACAAATGGATCCTTGTGGCTGCGGTTTCCTCCCATGATCCAAAAACACACGTTAGTAGGTGGATTGGCGACTCAAAAAGTGTCCGTAGGTGTGAGTGTGTGAGTGAATGTGTGTGAGTGTGTGTTGCCCTGTGAAGGACTGGTGCCCCCTCCAGGGTGTATTCCCGCCTTGCGCCCAATGATTCCAGGTAGGCTCTGGACCCACTGCGACCCTGAATTGGATAAGCGCTTACAGATAATGAATGAATGAATGGATCCTTGTGGCTCCGGTTTCCTCCCATGGTCCAAAAACACACATTAGTAGGTGGATTGGCGACTCAAAACGTGTCCGTAGGTGTGAATGACTGTGTGTGTGTGTGTGTGTGTGTGTGTGTTGCCCTGTGAAGGACTGGCGCCTCCTTCATGGTGTATTCCTGCCCTACACCCAATGATTCCAGGTAGGCTCTGGACCCACTGTGACCCTGAACTGGATAAGGGTTACAGATAATGAATGAATGGATCCTTTTGGACAGAGCCTGAAAGTGTATAATTCAAGCATACATTAAATACACAATGTAATATAAATCCCAGTCCAAACATAATTCCTGCCCACTCACTTTGAATCCTGACGAAAACTGACGTTTGACACCGACCGAATCCTGGCCTGACATGAATACAGACCCAAATGTAAACCTTGCCTAAAATTAATATAGAACTAAAATAAACCTTGACTGAAAACAAAATCTGGCCTAAACTAAATACACACAAAGACTAAAATCCCAGCTTCAAGTAAGTCTTCTTCCAACCTGAAACCTGTCCTGAAGAAAGTAGAGGCTGTATTCTGAAGTTCAGCATTCAGAAGAATCCAGGCCACAGAAAAACTGCTAGAAAACAAATCCTCCGCCCAAGAAATAAGCACGTACCTGTTCAGAGTTCACTGTAATCTGAGGTGTGCAACAATTCCTTAAATGTAAGGGTGACTGGGTGTGTATGAGCTTGTTTTTGTGAACGCCAACAGCTTTTAAAGATATCACATCTCACACACTGTTTCTCAAACATAAAAACACTAATGACCCAGAGTGTACAGAACAGACAACACATTTAAAGCAAAGGCGAGTGTCTGGGGGCCAAAATGTAATCTGAGTGCTAAGCTAAAAGGCACAAATCCTATAGGCACACACAGGATAAAATGTCAAAGAGATTGTAGTTTAAATGAGTCTAGCAAACAACAAAAACATAGCTCATACATGCCTCAGATTTCTGTCGAGTCATTTTGGTGGGAAATGTGTTCACGTATTGAGATAACATCACAGACATAGTGTTTCGGATAACACCTCTGTCTCCCACTAGGGGTTCCGTCTCCATTGGGGCAGGAAAATACTGCTGCACTGCTGCAAACATTACATGATTCAGTTTGCCCTGCATTTTCCTGTCATTATACCATCTATAAAATACTTTATTTTTTGTAAATTGCTTAAAATCACATTCACTATACGTATGCACAGTTTTTAGTTTGAAAAAGATCCAACCATATAAACCCGACACAGCAATCCATTGGATTCTCATTACACATACTAGGTCGGGGTTTGCACTCTTGAAATTCTGCTACAGTTTAACATGTTTGTTAGTTTGTTTTCTGGTTTATAACACACATTCAGCCATTGAACTGAATGCTATACGTTTTCTGCATAGAAACAGCTAGATTGCATACATCACACATCAAAAATAGACTCAAAGCTTAGTTTTGCATATATATATATTTTTGCATTACCACATGACTGCCAGTGTGAAAGGCTACAATAATTAATATATGGCATGGTGCATGTTGTGGCAAGATTACCACACCTGGTATGAATTTATCTTATTGCTTCATTAGGCAAATGTACAACAAGCTCTTCAAAAGTGAGTACATATATTTAAAAAAAGAACACCCTAGGTCAGTGGTCACCAACCAGTCGATAGCGATCAACAGATCAATCTCCAAGACCATGCAAGTCGATTGCAATTTATCATGGCTACTTCAGTTATCATGGCTACTAGAGTTTTCGCCTTCAAATGAATATAGCTGTGTCATTCTCTATCTGCAGTGGTTCGCTGGCTAGTTTTGCAGAGACATATAAAGCTGCAGTCACACGGGTTTGTGGCTGCGAATTTAGACATGCGAATTTGCGCCCCTGACCAATAGTGTTGCAGCTCTGTCTCTGCTTTGTCTGACCCAACGTGGTGGCGGCGCTGACCGTTTTGGGTTTTAAAATGGAAAATATACACATTTTTAATGCAGATTACAAATTACAACAGTGAGAGTCCCCAAATTCAGTATCTCAGAAAATGTGAATATTATTTAAGGCCAATACAAGAAAGGATTTTTACAAATGCTGGCCAAATGAAAAGTATGAACGTGAAAAGTATGAGCATGTACAGCACTCAATACTCAGTTGGGGCTCCTTTTACCTGAATTACTGCAGCAATGTGGCGTGGCATGGAGTCAGATCAGTCTGTGGCACCGCTCGGGTGTTATGAGAGCCCAGGTTGCTCTGATAGTGGCCTTCAACTCTTCTGCATTATTGGGTCTGGCGTATTATACATCTTCCTCTTCACATTGGGGTTAAGGTCAGGTGAGTTTGCTGGCCAATTAAGAACAAGGATACCATGGTAGCTTTGGCATTTTGTACAGGTGCCAAGTCATGTTGGAAAAAGAAATCTGCATCTCCATAAAGTTGGTCAGCAGCAGGAAGCATGAAGTTCTCTAAAACTTCCTGGTAGACGGCTGTGTTGACCATGGACCTCAGAAAACACAGTGGACCAACACCAGCAGATGACATGGAACCCCAAACCATCACTGACCGTGGAAACTTTACACTGGACCTCAAGCAACATGGATTGTGTGCCTCTCCTCTCGTCCTCCAGACTCCAGGACCTTGATTTCTAAAGGAAATGCAAAATTTACTTTAACCAGAGAATGTATCTTTGGACCACTCAGCAGCAGTCCAGTCCTTTTTCTCTTTAGCCCAGGCAAGATGGTTCTGATGCTGTCTCTTGTTCAAGAGTGGCTTGACACAAGGAATGCGACAGCTGAAACCCATGTCTTGCATATGTCTGTGCATGGTGGTTCTTGAAGCACTGACTCCAGCTGCAGTCCAGTCTTTGTGATTCTCCCCAACATTTTTGAATGGGTTTTATTTTACAGTCCTCTCCAGGGTGCAGTTATACCTATTGCTTGTACACTTTTTTTCTGCCACATCTTTTCCTTCCCTTCGCCTCTGTATTAATGTGCTTGGACACAGAGCTCTATGAACAGCAGCCTCTTTACCAATGACCTTTTGTGTCTTGCCCTGTTGTGTAGGGTGTCAATGGTTGTCTTTTGGACAAATGTCAAGCAGTCTTCCCCATGATTGTGTAGCCTACAGGACTAGACTGAGATAGCATTTAAGGTTTTGTTTTGAGTTAATTAGCTGGTTAGAGTGTGGCACCAGGTGTCTTCAATATTGAAGTCAAATTTTCACAATATTCAAAATTTCTAACATATTGAATTTGGGGTTTTCATTAATTGTCAGTTATAATCATCAAATTAAAAGAAATAAACACTTGAAATATATTAGTCTGTGTGTAATGAATAATATAAATAATAAAGTTTGACTTTTAGAATGGAATTACTGAAATAAATCTTTTTTTTATGACCAGCACCTGAGGAACAGTTCATGAGAAACACATGAACACATTCAAAACTGTCGGTCTGGGCATGAGCAGAGCTGCTAGAGAATAGGTATTGATTGGTAGCACAACTTGTCAGAACCCGTTTAGCACTTTCAGGCAGTGTACAGCCTCAGGCACCACCACATCCAACACTTACCTGTACATTAATGAAGTAAGTAAACAGTTTCATTTCATGTCAGGAGGAGGTGATAGGGAAATATACAACTTTGTTATTTTAAGAAGCCTAAGCCTGGCATTAGGTATTTTAACACTATATCCAGAAGTTAATGTGAACTTACACAAATATATTTAGTATATATTGTAAAAATCCTGGGAATGTTTGTTTAGTAAAATATTCGCAAATTACTTTGAGAATTTAGTGTACTTTAATCATCTTTAACATGATTCATATTTTAAGTCCGTCTGAAGTAGAGTGACAGTCACGTCCCATAAATGTAAATGTAACAATTCAGTAACTAGACTGTCAAGCTGTTGCATTAGGACTTAATGTAATATACATACAGACATGTACATGAGAGAACTTCATCTTGTAAACATACTATGAAAGAACATTTTTTCAATGTAATATGAAATGTTTACATCGCTGTAAGTGCCAAGTGCCAAAAAAGAAAAAAATGCAATAAAAAATCCAGAAGCTTAGAATGTGTTTTCTCGTCTTTTCCAGTCGCTGTTTTAGAGATATAAGGTTTTGGTAAAACAGTGACAATTATGACAAATGTGTCACATACCGTAAATATGCACAGCTAACTTGTGTGAGAGCAGATGTTGTTTAAACCATCCCTAGAACTGTCCAGAGTCAGGCTTTCCCAAATGAGGACTAGTGAATCAAATAAAGCTATATTCAAACTGATTCTTTCCCCAAACTGGAGATCCACCTGTTCTGAATTACTAGTAATTATTAATTTTGTCCCAGACTGACTCCCAGCCTAATTGAATCTTTCTCCCAAACTAAGTTTAATCACAACTAAAACTAAATTCTGATTCAGCTTGAGTGTTACATTTCAAACTCTAGCCCCAGTTGAATTCTTTTCCAAACTGAACTCTAGCCCAGACAGGACCTGAACTTAACCCTGGCACAAAATAACCCCCGATCAAACTGGAACTTGAATATAACTGAATCATAAAATATATGCTAGTCCTAACTGAATTCTAGCCTAAAATGAATCTCAGCCCATAATGACACATAAATCAAATCTAAGCCCAACATTTAAACTGCAGATTCATTGTAACCCAAATATTAGGTGTACAATTAAGCTTTAAAGCATTTATAATTGTAATTCAAAACTCAATGATATGCTGCTCTTTTGTCATTTTATTCAACAAAAAACAACCTAAACATGAAGTATTGTGAAAATGGTGAGTAAAGAATTTACTGGTGGTGGCAATGGATTTGTTCTCTTCTTATTATAATATTATATTGATAATATTGTCAGTTTTGGTTTAGATGATGTAAAGATGGGGATTTCAATGTTAGTCTTTGTGGATGTAGTGTATTTATTTTTAGTTTACACTTGTTTTTTGAATAAAATGACAATTGTCATTAATTAAATACTATGCCACAGTTACCATTAAATATTAGAATTATTGAATTACAATTATACATTACACAAAAAAACTTTAAAACTTATTTGAACATCTAATAAAATCCCAGAAAAATATTCTGACCAAAACAGAGTTTTTTTCCCAGATCAAATAAAGGCCTAAAACAAACCACATCTTAACCATAATCATGGGCCAAAGGGGCCAAAATTACAATGCAGTTTCTGTTCTCTTGTCATATTAAAGCAAAATCATTCATTGTCTGTAAACACTATCCAGTTCAAGGTGGCGGAGGGTCTAGGGCCTACCCAGAATCACTGGGCGCAAGACGGGAACACACCATAGAGGGGGAGCCAGTCCATCACAGAGTGACACACAGTCACACATTCACACCTACGGACACTTTTGAGAAGCCAATCCACCTGCCAACTTGTGTTTTTGGACCATAGGAAGAAACCAGAGCACCTGGAGGATACCCACGCGGACACAGGGAGAACACACCACACACCCCACAGTCACCTGGAGTGCGGCTTGAACGCACAACCCCAGAACGATTGAGTTTTGTGACAGTGACACTATCTGCTGCACCAACCTGGCCACCTCTAAAGCAAAATAATAATAATTTTAAAGGACAAAACACACACACAAACAAATAAAATCGACATTTCACTGCTGTTTTGTGTACAGTTCACATATAATCTGTTATATTTGTTTGAACACTCCTTGAAACTCAGTAACACAGTATGTAAAATATATATTGAGATCATTTTACTGTATGTATGGCTCTGGACTCTCATCAACAGAGGAATTCAAGTCTTTAGCATCGCTGGCACAAGAGAACATGATCCATCAAAGTACATATAATATACAAACAAATACAGAACTCAAAACAAAATAACAGATTGTTTTTCTTTCTGTTACTGTAGCCCTTTTACTGTTCCCAACAGAAGCATGTGGTGTAGTATTGAAAAAGTTAACATTAAATATTAATAAAAGCCTTTGTATTTGTTCTGTGTTCGTGAGCAAGTGAGCAGTGGACACTACAGGTGCCCATTTTTCATCAGTGATTTTAAACAGTGTAAATAAATATGAAAACTGAGAACTGATATGCAATTAATGATAATAACAAACTATATATAGGTTGGCTTAACATCAACTGACAATTAGAAACAAAAGAACAACTGACCACCAGAATCAGAAACATGATAATAGATTTTAAAATGGAATAATAAGTGTAAACCCACTGCTCAGTACTGATCACTTTTTGACCTAATAAGAAACAAATAATAAAAAAATCATGAAATATTAATTAATATCAAATGCATGAATAGTTAGAATACATACTATTGTGTACATCGATTAGTTAAGAGTATTATAAGGGAGAGTCCTGATGTGTCTCGCATAATTGAGGAAAGTACACTATAACAGTCGCTCACTGAAATTATTTCTGCCTTCTTGAAAATAAATTGAAGTAACAGTGATATTTACTGTTCCCAAATATGGTGTAAATACATACCATCAGAGGTATGTCAAAATATTTCTTTATTCTAAGTATTGGTGCCATCTTCGGGACATATTTGATCCCTGGGATGCAACTGCAATCTGTAACCGGGGGTCCATAAAAGAGCTTAGTGGACCTCACTCGTATTCAGTGAAATCGTACCTCCATCGAACCCGCTATTTCACAGAAATGTAGTTAAATTAGAAGTCAAGCATGTATTTTAGCTGACATAAGATAATTAAACCAGAGTCCAAGGGAGTCGATTTGCAGGGACATGCTTTACTCCTGCATGCCCTTGTCTGTATTTCACAGTAAGAGTTCCTAACCTATATCTGACTGGCTGTTTTGTTGATGTGCAATTTCTAACAACTAAGGCAGCAGTATATCAAGGGTTTGTAGATATTTTTGCACTGCACTTTGAAATACAGATACTGCAGAAGCCAGATTAATATTAATATGTGATCATCTTGATCCATCTAGATCAATCAATGTTCATATAAACTGATAAATGTAACTATTTTGGTAAAAAAAATATTACAGGTCACTCATTAATATCGCACCATATTGATTACCCTAAGGATATAGTGTATTTCAAGGAATTTTGCAATTTTATGACCTGAAACTTAAATGTGTGGTTAGCATTAGCACCAACAAAAAGCAACTCAGCTCCAAGCCAGAGAAAGAACTGAAGGCAGATCTTAAAAACAACCAAACTGAGAACATTTGGACAGGTTGCATAGCGTGCATATGGGGCTCTCAAGGTGTTGAATGTACTTAGAAATGCTTCAAAGTTCTGCATGTCTACAACACAACACCTTGTGAGAGACATAGTCTATCCAATCATTGCAAGGAGAAGGCAGGCAGTTTTTATTCTATCCAATCAGCATAGGAAGAAAAAAGGTTCAGTTTTGAGAACTGCCTCATTCACCACATTTCTGGCTAGAACCAGTGTTGGGTCAGGTTCTCAGATCTTGCGGAAAACCTCAAAAAGGGCAGCCACCGAGTGCATGCGATAGAAGAGGCTCATGGGAAGGGCAAAATTCAGCACTGTGCTCCAGATTGGGAACCCAAAGGAAGCCTCCTCCAGGCCGTTATCAAACTGCGGCCGACAGCCAAATGCAGGCAGGATCCAGAGCTATGAAACATAATAAGAAACAGCACATGAATTGAAGACTTCAAACAGAGACATAGCAACACAATGAGCAAATGGATCTATATGAATCTTAGACTGTGTTTATGGGGGAATAAAGTTTTTCAGTGACCCCCTAGTGGTCAAACTTGTAATAAATGTTTTGCCTGAAAGGACAAACAGTATATTTGTTGCAACCAACATTAAAGTTAGTAAAACATTAAACATTAGTATTGTAAAGCTCTACCAGAATCTAACCATTTGTATTAAAGCCGCTTTTCCACTGAGTGGTACACACTGAGACTCAGCTCAGCTTTTCTGCTTTTCTGCTATTTGAGTTCTGGTCCTAGAACCAGGTTCTTATTTAGTCTCATAGTCCAAAGCGAGCCGAATAGGGACTAAACTGTGATGTGTAAAACTTGCAGAGCACTGATTGTCCAGCACAAACTCTTCATCTGTAAAATCTCCAGCTACAGCATAGGTCACATTTGTTAGAGACAGGGTTTGAGACGACACTGGCTATTTTTTGTGGAGGGAGCTGTTTTTATGGAAAACCAACCAGGAACAGACAATGTAGAACTGAGCCAAGTTGAGTTGGTACCATGCAATGGAAAAGCACTATTAGAGAAGTGGTTCTGGATCACACAAGACTACACTGATAGCAGCGTTTGCAATAATGAGGAGTCTCACCGAAATGTTGCACATGAATAGGAAGATGGCAATATTTTTCAGGACCTGCCTCTTCTTGCCAGGTGTGTCCTGGACATCATGTCCCATAGAAAGAGACACATCTTTGCTCTTTTTGTCATATGTGTGTTTATCACTCTTGCTGCTCTCTAGCACCTCAAAGGGTTTGTCTGGACTTTCGAACGCATGGTTAACAATGCCGTCGTATGGAGGTGCCATGGATGACGCGACTGAGAAAATCTCATGAGAGGTGGTACTGTGGACTGTGAGTTCTCCAGGCTCACGGCGCCGACGGTAGAGGGATTCAATGATGAACAGGTTCTGCACACACTTCTCCAAGACCAACAACAATGCATAGGCTAGATTGCTCCATTGATAGGAAGAGTAACTCTTAGCCCCACTCACTGCTACCACACTGCACCAGCATAAGAGCCATGATCCCACAGACGAACCCAGCAGCAGCTTGGCATCAAGAGTCCTGGCTGGATTCGGTGCTGTGTCCATAGGCCATTCCTCCACTCGGTAGATCAAGAGTCCCATGGCTCCAGCCAGGCTCATGCAGGCCAGAATCACAATGCCAAAAGTGTAGAACATAGAAATTGCCCTTTCACGGGCATCTGCTGACTCTTCTACATGGATGATGTAGATGATCAAAACAGTAATGGAGCTGGCCAAGGTGAGCAGACCTAAAAGAGGCCCTAGAAGCAGACAAGAACCACTTCCTGATGCATGCTTCTGGTTGGTCTGGTGGTCTAAGTTGCGACCAATGTTTTTCCACATGACAAAGAGAAGGACCGAGACGAAGATGTGGTACTCAATGTTGAAGGGGCAGAGGTAGTACAAGCTGCTACTGAACATTGAGCATGCACTTGTTGTGCAGTTACAGTTGGGTTCCTCAGGATCTGAAAATGAGGGAAGGATAGAAGTGATAAGGCAAAATGTTTAGTATCATAATAATTGAGTGAATTAATTTATTCATTATCTGTGGCTATTTTATCTAGTTCAGGCTCACAGTGGGTCAGGAGCCTACCCAGAATCACTGAGCGCAAGGCAAGAACACACCCTGGACTTGTATTCAGTATCCAGTATCAAAGATATTGCACAAGGCTTCTCTGCACTAAAGCCTCTTTCACAGAACCTATGCCACTGAGGGATCTTGCTTTGCTCACAGGTGCCACCCCAGAGCTACAGTCAGCTTTTGTATTTGAAGACAGCCCTGCAGCTATGTTTCCACTTGCCCTGAATATGATTCCAATCAATGAAGTCCAGACTGAAGGGGAGGTATTAGAGTAACTCATATTCAGAGGCAACTTCCAGAGGTGTTTGATATGGTAGCAGACACTCTTCCACATGTGCCTTCAGGTGACATTTATGCCCTAGCCTGTAGGGTTATCCCTTGCTAAGATCTGGTGTCTGACTTTAGGTATGTCCTACTTATTGTCCAGAACCCACCTCTGTTTTCTACTTTTACTGTTGTTTCTGCTCTACCTGAAGATTCCCCTCCCTTCTCTATTCCTACCACTTGATCAAATCAGATACATGAACACACTGCTTAATTTGTTGCACTAACCTGTTCACCATCTGATTCAGATTTTAAATGGACTTCTCATTCCACTCCAGATTCACTCAAGGCCCTTAACAAAGCTATGTTTTCAGTTCTTCTGTCTGCCACAGATCTGGCCTTAAGGTAATAAAGCCCCTTTATTCTATCAAATTCTGGGAAGGGACCAACTTCAGTCCACAACATTTGTCCCGTACAGTTGTTATACAGAATTTATCCCACTAGTAAAGACTAGTAATGTCTGAGTAAGTGCATGTGTGAATGGAGACACTAATGTCCCAGAGTACTCCCGCATGTGCTGCACAAGTGCCGCTCCATGCCTAAAGCACACTGATTATCTCCAGCTGCAAAAATGTGTCTGAATGGTTCTCCCTCTGTGGTGAATGGATGATTCTTTAGAATTCCTGACCTGATACTCTGGAGTTTCTCCAAAGTTCATATGTGAAAGGGGTTTTAGTTGTAAATTCTGAGCACATCACTTTTGACTGTTTAGATCCAATACAATCTTACTCAAGTTACTAATGCTTCTCCAAGTCTCCTATTCTGTACCATATCCCTTTTTTGCCCTTTCTTCAACTTCAACCAAACTTAGCACCTGATTTGTCATCACTTATGCTGTACTTAACTCTTCTTCATCTTGTGTGAAAACATGGGTATTTCCAACTCTGTATTTATCTTTCTAGGTGTAAGTAAAAATAGTAAAATGTAAATGTAGATGTCTTCAGGATTTTTATTTTTCCAGTATCTATCCCCAGCTGTTACACAGAATTCTGTCACTGCCTTCACTTGTGACAATATCCTTTCAATATCTCTGATGGTTGAACGTCTATTGCCTTTCGAGGTCATGCAAAACTCATCTTGCCTTGTTAGGCTGCAGTTCATCCACTTATTGGTCCAAGTGCTGTTCATGACTGGATCAGAGTGCGATCTTGTCTCTGACCCTAACTCTGCCCTCTGCCTTGACACTTTCTTAGGTTTCAACTGCAATTTGTTTTTATTCTTTGTAAATATTGTGCTTTGTTCATTTGTGAATTCACACTCTCAGTCTCAGTGTAACCCCTAATTTGTATAAAGTGCTTTTGTCTTGTTACTTGCATTTTGCCTTTATATGCCACCTTAAACACTTTTTCAGCCTCTACCAGCAAGTTCACTCCTCCCACACCCCCTTCAGCTTGTAGTAAAGAGTCAATAGATTGTAACCCTTTTTATGTTTAATAAAACAAAAAATCACAAGATATTAAAATAAATGTAACACCTGTCTCATCCCATTTTGTGCACTTTTACTGATGTGGGAGCATGGTTTTTTCCCTACTTTGTCTATCTTCATGAAACAAAAACCAACAAAGAGCCCAGACCTATACTTTCAACTGAAGTTATCGGCAATGCTCAGCCTGACTTCATTTTACATCTTGTATCTATCTTGTAACTATCCACAAGGTTTTATCACACTGATGTGATGAGCAACTCTTGAGGTTTAACTCTTACATAACACTTTCATGATTTTGTTTTAATTCAAAATCTGTCGTTCATTAAAATCAAAAAAGCATAATGGAAAAAGCATAAACAAGTCATTATTGTGCTTATTGTCAGTGACATTCATATCAGTAATGCATTTATTGTTGATAATCGTGCCAAACCAGTGGGCAGAGCAGCTGTGGGGTCAGTGGGGCTTCTGTTTGGCCGGATATGAGAGCAGAGGTCTGCGGAGTATCAGTTACCTTAACAGCAACTTCAACCAAGGAAATGTGGTAGAGGAGGAGGGAGAATGGGGCAACATCCAGATTAAGCGTGTGGGGGCAGAAGAGGGCTAGTCACGGGGGAAGGGGCAAAGGGGCAAGTGTGTGTGCTGCCTGAAACCCTAGCCTAGTCAAAAAAAAAAATAAAAATACACGCTGGATTACTTGCACCAACCTCCTCTGAAAGGACCAGTGGAGCAAGCCTCAAGGGGACTATTGTCCACTTTCTTAACCAACAGGCAGCTCACACCATATCTTTCTCTCTCACATTCACATACAGACAGGCCCATGGCTTACCCACAGTGAAGTTGAAATATCCAAGAGCTACGAGTCGTCTCTTGTGGTCATTGAGAGCATGTTCAGCTTCAGTCATCACTCCGTTACTCCAGAGCAGGAGGTTAGTGAACACAGCATGGATAACACCAAACCTACGGCAAACAACCACACAAATTCAACAATAACACAGCATACTGTATCTATACAGGACTATTTTACAATGTACGTGTATACATCATCCCTACTAACCACCACAAAGCAAACTGGCACAAACTAATCTTCAGAAGATTGGGGGGTGGTCCAACATTGCTTCCTTAAGCAGCAATTCACTTACATATACTAGTTGGACTAGCCAAATCAATGACATAAGTATTTGAATCAGATTTTTATATATATTTAAACTATTCAAATACTTATGACACTGATTTAGCTCCATATAAATACCAAACTTTAATTGTCCATTGTATTATTTTATTGTTGGACAATTTTGGGTTTTCCCTACACAATACACTTGAACAAGACCAATAGTAGCATGTTAATTTATTAATTAGCTGAACCAAATGAGGTAGAAAATGACCCGGACTGGGATTGGGAAGTCCTGGACTAAAGGAAAAATAGAAAAATTTCAGTACACCCTACTCAAGATAGTTCTTACTTGCTACTTTTACATCTATTTAGGCAGTTTTAGTTAATATTTCTTTGCAATACCAGCTTTGTATCAACTTTAAAATGTAAGACTGTTACCTTTCCCATGTCTCGTGTCTCTTAATGATATCCTTGATGTGGAACCAGAGAAAGTGCACCTGCAATTATGAAAAAAAAGATTAATCATCATAAACCTACACAGACCAATGTGCAGAATAGTAATTTGGTTTGACTGCTATAGGACAAGCAGGTGGCACAGCAGGTAGTGTCACAGTCACACAGCTCCAGGATTCTGAGGTTGTGGGTTCAAGTCCTACTCCAGGTGACTGTCTATGAGGAGTTTGGTGTGTTCTCCCTGTGTCGGTGCGGGTTTCTTCCAGGTGCTCTGGTTTCCTCCCACAATCCAAAAACACACATTGGCAGGTTGATTGGCAACTCAAAAACGTGTCCATAGGTGTGAGTGAGTGTGTATCGCTCTGTGAAGAATTAGCGCCCCCTTTATGATTCTGGGTAGGCCCCGGACCCAACACCACCCTAAACTGGATAATCAGATACAGACTCATTTTAGATTAGTTTATTTACTGGGGAATTGTTCATAATGGGTGCATCCACTGAGATTAAAAATGAAGATTTAAACCCACCCTTGGTGGCACCTCTAACTGGGCTTCATAATCACTGGTGGTCAAGGTTATTTTAATGCAATGTCAGATACTCTTAAAAAAAAGTCTGGACCGTCATCAGATCTAAGAAATCTGAAAGCTGCCTAAAATGGTCAATCATACTAAAGCCTTGAAACAGCCTAGAAGAAGAGACCATAGCTAGAGAGCAAAATGAAAGACGTTCATGCTCTGTATGAGTGTGTGGAACAGAGCAGGCATTGTTTACAGACCACCCAAACTCCTTAGCACTACCAGGAGAGAGCAAAACTGAATTAATAATGATAAACTTGATTCAAGAATTTTTTAAAAACCTTTTCTAAATAACTTATCTGCAAAAACAGTTGGGTTTAGTGTGTGTACAGTTACAGTGCACTAGGCTTGTGTGATATGAAAGTCTGATCACCACTAATATCAGTGATGTTAATATCAGCATGTTCAAAGAATGTTTTGAGACAAATGATTCAGGGGTCTGAATTTTGGAGATGTGGTAAAAATTTGCACACACATTCTCTTCCAACATTTTTTCTGAAGTGTTAATAGATCTTTTGCCCACTTTTACTGTGCCAACGATACCTAAAGTTCTGGGAACTCCATTCTATATCTATCTAGATATAGGTATATATGCTGCTCCAGAAATAATCACAAATGTCTTTTTCAACTCATCGCTCAATAGAGCATAGTTCCACAGATCCATGCTAGCATGCTTTCTATCATTCTTTTCAAAGTTTGGGATTTGGCATGGAGACCATAGACTCAAGCTTTTTCAGATTTATGGACTTATATTGTATATCACTGTATTTTCTGTAACTTCACTAAGTAATAATTTGGTGAACTCACCTGTGACACAGTGTGGAGAGCATGGACCACTGGGTAGACCCCCAACATGACGGACACACAGGCCTGATACCCAACAAAGCTACCAATGCGGAAAGCATCCATGATGAGGGAAAGCAGTGCCAGCATGGTGAGACCTCCTGCACACAGATGCAATAAAGCCCCTAAAATCAGCTACAACATGTACACCTCATCTCAGGGCCACAGAGCAGAGCTAAGGGTTATCTTTGTTGCAAGTTAAAGAGCACATTTTTACACTTCATACCTAATGCCGTCTTATTGCTAGTGTCTACCCTAGTGCCATAGTGCAGAACCCTGAACATTATGGTATCCATAGTATTGTTCTAGAGTTTTGACCAAAATAGGTTTTGCCAAACTTATTCCCAATATATATAACCTATATAACTAACATGCTGCCATAGAACATGGTTCTGGCCATTACAGTAGTTACAGAAAATACAGAAATTGAAAGTCATCAGGGCTATTCCTTGCTATAAACCATATGTATAACATAAGAGACTTCAGGCCAGCACAGGGCACCAATAATATCCCTTAATGTTTCAGCTCTGTTTAAAAGTGGGTACCTTAAGAACAGAATTCAGAATTTAAAAATATATATATTAATATCCCCCAATTTTTTCTACCCCAGACTGGGTCTCAGTGTGAATACCGCAGTTTTTATTCTTTGCTATGCTCCTGAGTACTGTTCTCACCACAGTTCTCTTTATGTAATTCTTCAAAAACACTTTGAGTAATTTTTTATTTAAAAATCTGTACCTCAATATTTAGTATCTAAAAATAAAATAAAGTTTGGATGAAGGATCTCAGAATGTTGACAATAATAAATTTTTAAAAAATCAGTGTAATAGCAAATCATTTCTAATTTTGATTTTTAAAATGTGATTATGTTGAGATGCCAAAATAACGTAAGGAAAATATGTAATTTTGAGTTATTTTTGTGTAATTGTACCTGGCAGTGTTTTGTTTTTGTGCAAATAAAGCATGAAATACACATGCTGCTAGAGTTCCTGTATATTGTTGGGTTATGTTTAGATTTAGGATTATATGCTGGGTCAGGATTTAGCCCTGGGGTTGTGCTTGATGATGTGTGCTTTCCACACTTTTATTTCACAAAAAAATAAGAGTCACTAACATACCCACTATACTGTTTGCTTAAAGTCCTCAAAATCCTTGGTCAAGTTCAATATTTTATTTTTAAGTGAATTTGTGAACATATATCTAAAAATTTTAAATAAAGATTCATGATCAGTTTATGAATCACTCCAAACTAAGGCCTTACTCCAAAGGTTTAAGAAGTGGTAGGATTTGATTTTGCCATCTTCTACTTTATACTTAAATACTATGAATATCTGAGCATCATCTTTTCATTGTAAATTGATTCATTTCTGGACATCTTACAAAGAAGTGACCTTTTATTTAACATTTTACTCATTTCAAAGAAATCTTTGACTTTTCCCTGCTCATGGAACTAATTAATTGGTCACTTGATACCTCCAAAATCCATATACATCTTTAAAATGTTTGACCATAAAGAAAGCTCAATAAAACCTGAATAAATAAACAGTACTGACCAACAATTTAAATTCACGAATGCATTTCAGTCAATGTCAGACACATCTGAAACAGTCAGGCTGAGCCAAAACCGGAGAACCCTTTGTAAATGATTAGCCTTAATCTAATTTCTTCAGGTAAATTCAGATTCAGATCAAATTCTGTGTCTACCATTCTGATTTTAGAGAAAAATAAAGCACAAACCCTGCTATAGCACACATTTCAGACAATCGTCTCAACATCCCTGACAGAAAAAAACACTGTGAAGTCATTTTCATTGATCTCTCTAAACGCTTTTGATACAGTTGAGCTTTCATTACTTACTTAATAAAAACTACAAAAATGGCTTTGACTTAAGTGCTACAAGTTAGACTAGAAATTATATTGAAAAACAGTAATGTGTGACACTGTGACCAAGTAAAACAGAACTAATACCAGTAACTAAGTGGGTGCCTCAAGGTTCAATCCTTGGACCAATTGTTTAATATATAATATCTGTATAAATGCATTGTCACAGCCAAATTGGGTTGCAAACTATTCTGTACTGCTCTGCAGAACATATTTGAGTTGCAGTGGAATTATTTAATACATTTTACAAATAAAACCAGCCTTAAATATAGAGAAGTATAGAGAAAACTAATTGCTGTTTTCCAGTGTCTATGACATTTTTAAAATCACAACCCTGTTGGCATCTGACACTGAAAGAGTTGAATACAAGTGAATATGTGAATACATACTCTGGCATGTGGCTAGAAGGTGACTCTAATTTTAGTAATTACCACACTAACAACATCTTGGCTGCCTTTATTGAAACAATGTGTAAAAAATATCTGGATTATGGTGATGTTGTGTACTGCGCTTAAATTTATAGAGCTCTGTTTATCCCTCTGCTTTAAAATTCATTACTTTGGACACTCATGCAGTTCTTACTTTATACTTGTATGCCATTTTTATTCATTGATTGTATTATTTTATTACTCTTGGATTATAGATAACATTATGTTTGGCTTTAATATGTTTTTGTTGTTTTTATATTTGCCATAGTGAATATATAAATTATTTCATTATTCCTATTGGGTCTTAATGAACTTTAACATGGTTTTAGTATTTTTCGCTGCTTAATAATATTATAATTATTTGATCTTAGTAAACGTCATAATTTTAGTTGACTTTTTTTTGTTTTAGTTTAGTTTTTTTAGTCAATGAAATAAAATGAAATAAATCCAATTTTGTTTGTCATTTACCATATTTTCTTATTATTTCAACCTCGATTATTAATTTTGTTGTTTCTGTAATTTTATATATATAGTTGTATGTTTTTAATTTTTTTCTAATCATGTCCCATTATTACTATTATTATTATTATTATTATTATTATTATTATTATTATTATTGCTTTGTATGGGTTTACAAAAAAATTCTCACAACTGTTTATTTTTTTATTGCTGTTTATTTATTTTATCATTACTTTCTGTATGGCCTCGATTTCACTAGAAATGAGGGTCATCCTTAATTAAAGCTTGATTGATTGATTGATTGATTAAATGATTATTAACAGAGAATGTTAACATATTGCCACCATCCGTGCTCATTCTCTTCCTTTCCTTCCTTTTTCTGTGACTCTCCTGTTTTAAACTGCCCACTGAAGGGCCCCTCGCGGACCAGCCGTAGCGGGTGAAAGGCGCTCTTACCTCGAATCCAGCTGGTGGCGGCGTGCGCGTCTCTCTCGGGCGGCACGCTGCGCCTGCGTTCCCTCCGCACCATGTAGCAGAGCATCCACGTGAGCTGCACGAGCATGAGCGCCGTGAGGAAGGACAGCACGGTTTCCTCGCTCGCGGTGGGGCCTTGGTACGCCAGCGCGAGCATCAGCGCCACCCCCACGAGCAGCAGGTTGATGCCGTACTGCGCGCTCAGCACCTCGCCGCTCTTCTGCGGGTACTTCTTACCCAGTCTGCCGCGCAGCGTGTGCAGCAGCTTCTTCTCCCGGTCCGAGGAGGAGGTGGAGGACGTCGAGGAGGAAGAAGAGCTGGGGCAGTACTTGCTGAGGAACATCGGGTCCAGGCTGCTGTGCTCCACCATGGTCCCCGAGAGCGCAAGTGGTACAAGGCAAAGAAACGCAAAGTGTGAGACGCTAGAGTCGCATGCGTAAAGACGCACAACGAGAGACGCTAGTTACTTTTCCACCGCTTTTACGAGCTTCTAAAACACTTGGATGTAATAATGCCCCCGGAGTCCTCAGATAGGCTTGGTGTTCAGTTCTAATGAACTGTACTGGTCATTTTAATGTAGAACTATAGGCAGAGTTTACATTAAAGTAACTTACTCACTAACTTATTACCCGGTCGTCATAGAAATCTGACGCTGCATTTCACTGAAACCGCTGACGCTGACGCAGCACGGTAGGAAGCCCAATGCAAGTGCTTCAGCAACAAGAAACGGGGTTCAAACCAGTAGTTGGGAATCATTCGTTTGGCGCAAAGCGTAACAACGCGCAGTCAATGCGCAAAGGCGCAAAAAACTCACGAACACTTCGTCCTCCCTCCGCGCGTAAAGGCTCCGGGGCGCGCTCCCGTGGCCGAGGAGAAAGACAGGCAGCGACTATATATACCTGGTATTGATGTGTGTGTGTGTGTGTGGCCAAGATTAAGCGTGCTTAGATTGGGTTTCCGCCCTCCGCACTTCCACTCTCCGCTCTAGACTCCTGCACCTAACTCAGAGCTCCATGTGGAAAGCCAAAGGGCTCAGAAACGCCCACCACTGAAATCACGTGACCAAACCATGCCCACCCCCAGAATCAGGAAGAAAAAGGAAGATTTATAGCCTACATTCCCAATTTAAAATGAGTTTAGATGTAACTCTACATTTTCACCTTCAAATATTATTAAACAATTAGTCCCTGCCATGGCCTCTCTCCAAACATCCATCCGAACCGTCGCTCTCCTGCCGTTCAAACTGATATGATTGGTTCCTTAGTTTTATAATATCGGAGACCACTGCAGTTTCAAAGCAGAAATGCTACTCATGTCACGTCTTCTACACACTTAAAAATAATGGTTCTACAAAGGACCTTTTATTAAAGCAAATGGTTCTATATAGACCCTGAACACTGGAAGAACATTTTGCATGATTAAATGTTTCTTTGCATTGTGAATGGGTTCTTCAGATTGATGGACAATATGCTATAGATGGTTCTATATAGCACCTTTTTAGAAAAGGGTCCTATATGGCACAAAAATTGGTTTCTCTACTGTAACAAGCCTGACATTTTAACAACTGTTTTTGGTGTCATATAGAACCCTTTTCTAAAAGGTGCTTTATAGAACAATCTATAACACGCTCTCCATCAATCTAAAGAACCTTTTCATGATGCAAAGAACATTTAATCATGCAAAAGTGTTCAGGGTTCTATATAGAACCATTTCCTTTAATAAAAGGACCTTCTGTAGAAGACGTATCATGAGTGACATTAGCAGCCAAAACCATGACAGTGCATTTCTGTTTTAAAATCTGTAGTGATCTCAAATGAGTGAATTCTGACAGCCTGGGTTTCTGGTGTCATAAACCTAAAGAACCAATTATATTTTAGCTTACACGGGAGGGGTTTTGAGCCTCAGGAGAGTGGCGGATGGGATAGATGGGTGGAGAGAGATAGTGGTAGGGACTAATTGCCTATTTCAGATATTCAGGGTTCAACATAGAACCATCTCCCTTACTTAAGAACATTTTTAAGTGTGTATTGTAAAGGTCATGAACTGGGACGGCCAGGAAGTCAAGTCAGTGACAACAGCTTATCTGCCGCTTCATCAGTGGACACTGGATGTTTTTGGCTATTAAACAAAGATTAATATAAATAACCCCCTCCATCCTTCAACACTGATGACCAAAAAGTGTCTGCTAAAGTTTATAGAATTCAGGCTAATTGTGATGACCCAGTAACCGCACCCATAATAGGATTTAATGTAATTTAATTTGTAACATTAAGTTTTTATTTTTGTACTGACATGTTATTACTAACCGGCACATCACTGCGATAGTATCTGACACGGTTTACACATGCATTTTGCAAGTGAATCTGATTTCTTGTGACACTTCATAATACACTTATGAAGCTTTCTTTCCTGTTTTATACATGCCTTACCGACCCTTCTTTTTTCAGGTGTTTCCACATGATACCTGACATTAATACCTTTAATATCTTTAGACCTGGTTTGCTGCATGTATAAACTGCCAAGATGGGCCTTTCTGAGCCTTTCATCGCTGGACATGGGGGTGGTCTTGTGTTAGGCAGCGGTGGGATCAGATGCTGCGATCAGAAGCGGTGCAGGAGTGGAGCGTAAAGCCGATGAACGTTGCCGGAAGCTCGGGCCCCGGGGCCAGGGCAGTGAAGTGAGGCTTTCAGGAGGTTTTATGGGAAAGAGGCGGGCAGTAAGAGCTCAGGTTTCACTGGTCAATGCTCTGGTCCCACAATGGCCCTTTATAGCAGGTGGCTTTGTGTGACATGCAGCAGCTCTGACTGCTGCCATGAAAATCAGTGTGTCGGGGTTATGTAATGACAAGTGGCTCCTAGCAGACCCTGGAGCTGAAAGGGGCACTGAAAAAAATCAAACTTGTCTGAACACAAATGTGTTTAACAGAAGTGTATTAGCTGTACAAATAATAAGTTAGAATTTTTGTGTAACATTCATTGTCTGTAACCGCTTATCCAGTTCAGGGTCGCAGCGGGTCCGGAGTCTACCTGGAATCACTGGGCACAAGGCAGGAACACACCCTGGAGTGGGCACAAGTCCATCGCAGGGATACACACACTCACACCGATGGAAAATTCAGAGTCACCAATCCACCTGCAAACGTGTGTTTTTGGACCTTGGGAGGAAACCAAAGCACGCGGATGAAACCCATGCTGACACAGGGAGAACACACCAAACTCATCACAGTCAGTCACCCAGAGTGGGGCTTGAACCCAAAACCCCAGGACCCTGGAGCTGTGTGACTGCGAAACTATCTGCAAAAACAATGAGAATTGTCATTTATTAAAAAAATAATAATAATAATAATAATAAAGAAGCATTAATACACTATGTTTACGCTGGTTAATGTCAAAATCCCATCCCCCCATCTAGAAACCAAAATTCACATTTACTTTTGGATACAATATTATCCCCAAGAACAGAACAAATCCCTTTTTTCTGATGGAGCTCATAACGAACACAGTGACCAATAAATTCTTCACTCACAGTTTTCAAGATTCTTAATGACAAGTGTCATGTTTAATATGACACAACAGTTGCCAAAAGTGTGGGAGAATGTTTAAATTTTGAATCATATCTTACACAAAAAGTGTATGAAACTTAGTTGTTCTCTTAATACAAATAAATGAATATATACTTTATGGTCAAACACCCACACAGACAAAATTGCTTCTGAAATAAGTGTACTGATATGTAGTCTCGGGTCTCTCTGCACTCTGGAGATCATGATTAGTTAACACGTGCAATGTCGGCAGTGTTGGCTAGAGGCATGAAATGCCCCCCAGCTTTGCATTCTCAGGAGTAATGGTGATTGTGATGACGAACGAATCAACAACTTATAATCCATCATCATCATCATCTTCAGTAATGCTGAGTCGGCTGAATGTAATCAAATGTTCTAGAACTGTTCCAGTCTTAAGCCGTTCTTCTGATGCCCACAAGCCACAAAAGTTGATGTTGTCAGAACAAGATATCCAGCTGCCCATTTGTTTAGTTTTATTAAGAACTGACTAAATGACTTGGAATAGAATAATTTTTTAATTAACATGCATTAAAAGTTTACTTTTATTTTCTATTATGTTGTAATTTTGAAAACACCAGATTTTTATCTGACCATGATATTCCGTCATTGGGGCTGCTAGCATGAAAAGGAGTTTTAAGGAATTAAACACACTTGTATAAGACCAAGTGCAAACTTACCCTCTAAGAACCACAAGTCACACTAAGTCTAGGCATAGATTATACAGATTATTCAGCAATAATGAGGATGACTTTTAGACCAAAGGTCTAACAAATCAAATCATCCAGGAATTTTATTTGCTACTCTACCACTGTTTGAATATTCTGCAAGATGTTGTGTGTGTTCTTTTTATTTTAACCTTTAATTTAACCAGGCAAGTCATTAACAACATATTCTTATTTACAACAGCAACCTGGCAAGCAGCAAGGGCTACTTGAGGAAGGTTTAAAAGAGGATATTATATATAAGGGGAAGGAAAAAAATTATAAAATATTTGCTTAAATTTTTAGATGCACAGGAGTTCTAAAAAAACAAATAGCTCAAATAGCAGAAAAGCATGTACATGTATCAGTAATAACATTTCTCGTGTAATTTTTGAAAGCAGAGATTGACAGTGTTTGCTGAAGTATATTCCAGTCTTTTGGAGCAGACGACTGGAACGATGAGAAGCCAAAGGTGGAATATGTCTTAGGGACTTTCAGCTGTATGTACCTGGAGGACCTGGTGTTATATGTAGCAGACAGCGGATGTATCAAATTTTGTAGATAGGGTGGTGACTAACTGATGAGGGTTTTGTAAATGAATGTGAACCAGCGTATACTGCGACGAGTATGTAAGGAGAACCAATTAATCATTGAGTAAAGTGGGCAGTGATGAGAGTTATGTTAGAAATATTGTCTAGTAAATTATCTCAAAATAATAACATATATGCTTATATACTGTAAACAATGCAAGTCAGCATTTTAAGATGCTACATCTTCTTTTAAAAACAAAAAAACATTAACTTACTAAATTTAAAAGCAAAATACATTTTCCAAAATGTTCAGAAATATTGTAAAATGCAACAAAAACAACAATCTGTAATTTGCAAATTCTCTTGAACTATAATTTAACTGAAAAACTACAAAGAAACATATTTTCAGTGTTTTCACTGACCAACTTGAGTTGATTTTGTAAACATACACAAATGTAGAATTTGATGCTTTCAACGTGCTCTAAAATCTTGGAAAGGCAGGGTTTTGCTTTGTTTTTTTGTTTGTTTGTTTGTTTTACATCCATCTCCTCATCTTACTTTTTCATTGCTTAGGTCCTGAGTATATTAATAGTTGCAGGTTTGCAAGAGAGATTTTGGCCCATCCTAAACCTGATAGAAGGTTTTAGCTGCTCAGTCTGTGTCTGATCTTCATAATTATGATATGACATACATTATTAATAGGCGACATCTGGACTGCAGGCAGGTCAGTGAAGCACATACACTCTGTCTATGAAGCCACACTGTTGCAGCATGTGCAGAATGAGGCCTGGCACTGTCCTGCTGAAATAACCACTACAACAATGGTCCCTTCACACACACGCAAGTCACTCATGGCATGGACACTAATGCACCCCTGTACCATGACAGTTCTTGGCTTATGCTCCTACTACTGACAACAGATGGGCTTTTTTGTGCAGTACAGAGAATCATATACATCTTTTCAGGTTTCATTTATTAATGCAGTGGCTGTTGTTTGAAGAAATCTGGAGCCCATCTATGACAGTAAATGTTAGTTTCTCATGCAATGAATCTGAGGGCTCAAAGGTTGCATGGAGATCTCTCCTGATTTCCTGAAGCTTTTCACAATATTACGTATAATAGATGATTAAAGAAATTGATTCCTTGGCACAAAATACGTTTCAGTTCTCCTTTTGACAACTTTAAGCAGAAATAAAAATAACAGAAACAGAAGATGAAGGTTTACTAGACACTTTCTAGGTAAATGCAGAGTAACGAAGTGAAAAAGATACGGGGATATCAAACTAAAGAGTGTGTTATAGTAAACAGAAGTAGTTATTGAGCAGACAATTGAAAAGAACAAAGATGAGTTCAAACGTTTCCTTTTGCCAAGCACTTGATGACCCCAACTCCACCCCCCCCACCTTTCCTAAAAGCAGGATGACCTCAAGCCTTTAACAGGGGTCAACCAACTATACAATGAACCACACTGGGGATTCAGTAGAGGGCATTCTGTGGTAATGTGATCAAGTTTGCATGAGGATGCCCATCACAGTAACTGACTATTTCAACTGGACTTCAAACCCACAACAACACCTAACGCTCAGGTGTGAGCAGGTATTCACACCTGTCTCCAGGTAAATGTGTTAAAGAGGGAGGAAATGGTTGAATAGACACTTGAAGTTGGGCTGAAGCAAAGGCCAGGTCTTTTTTCCTGGTGATCATGTGCAAACGTAAGCCCAGATTTTCCATGCCTTATTCGAGCATGACAGCTTTGGCAATATTAGGATACTTTTAGTAGTGGATGTACAAACATTGGTCCCTGATGCTTTCAGTTCTTTCAACATTTCCTTTGTTGTTGTCTTTGGTTTTATTTGAATTTTTTAGACCAAAACTTAAATTTCCACCTCCTTTTTGAATAACATTGGTGCAGGTGCTTGTGGTTCCTGTAGTGGTTTCCTGGGGTTCACAATTGCTGTAAAAGTATGCCCTTAAATACAGTCAGAGGTGTAATAATCATCTCCTAGTTTGACATTTGTGTGATCAGATTTTTCAAAAAAATCACTACACCCATTTTTTCAGAAATTCAACTTGGTATTTGTAAATTTCTCACCTTCAGAAAGTCTGATATAGTGTATTAAAGCGGTCTCTAAATATATGACAATATATATGAAGAATAAAGTGGTGCACTGAGTCAAAATATACATAGCAGTTGCTCCGGCTGATGCCCAATAAGTTCATTGATCACTATGCTTTGTATGCAGCTGCTATGGAGTGCTTTAATATAGGCTCGTTTTAAATGGTCTTTGTCTGTTTAACACCCAGACAAAACTGATCCTGAAAATGCCAAATCGGCATCGTGTCTATGCCTATAACCAAAAAGCCAGCAGATGGACAGAGCTACAATGATCAATCTGTAAATGTTGGGGGGTAATAAACATAAAAAATCCTTGATATGTATGGTTTTATTTGAAAATTGCAATGAACAGAGGTTCAAATGGTTAAATATTGTTCTTTAGACACTGGGACACTTACATACAAAATTTTAAATAAAAAATGTACACTGAAAAAAAAGGGGAAAAACATGGATAATTCTGCTATGAAACTAATGACACTAGAAGAGTTAAGGACGTTTTTTATATACAGACAGACTGGACTGTGTTCCCAACTCCAGCATGTCACAGATGCTCTGAAAAAGAAACAGAAAACGGCATTCATCGCTTTCATTCAGCTCCGCAAAAGGTCATTTTGTGACACTCGATATAGTGATGAGAGTTTTGTCAGCAGCTCACTATCTGTATCTCGGGTAAACACAGTCTCACAGTTCACACAAAGTATACACATCAAATGGATACAGGCCAAATATTTCCATCTGAACTTTCCTCAAGTGCATTTAACCAAGACATCATGTGTGTATTATTTTTATTTCACTTTCATATTAATAACTGAGTTATATTAATCAAAATAGCAACTTATCCAATGTAGATTTAACTTCTATAAATAAGACATTGTCATTGCCATTAATCTAGGAACAGCACCACATCTTTCAGCTTAGAAAAGCCGCTGATATTGACCTGCACAACTCTGTCCATGTTATACAATTTAAACTAGTAAAAGTAGGGTTAGACTGAATAGCAGGGCGCAGGTTTTTGAATACTTGCTCCTAATATTACTTTTAAAAACAATAATATTTAAATTTCAATATTATTTACATTAATTTAAATATCCCAGATAATATTCCCATGTTAACACAGTGCATAAATTAAATAAGACGTTGTTAAATAAGATGTTTGTTTACTTTTGGTGAACCACTACTGTCTGCAATGTATTTCTAACAAAACATCATTGTTATTACAGTAATGAATATATACAAAATATATATCCTTTTTATTTACAAGTCCTTGAAATTAACTTAGAATCGTATTATCCTGTGTTTCCAAAAATGGCATAAATTGTGACGTATTTGGTTTCATGCAACATTTCATGTGTCCCTGCCTAATAAAGGACATAAGGCCTTTCCTCAGTGCCTGAAAATGTAGACAACAGTTTTAAATCACTTCTGAAAATTTTATTCTATTGCCTGGCTTTTAAAATTATTATTATTATTATTTTATCATTTCATCGAACACAATGCAATGTAAGAATTGGTAAAAAAAAAATGACTAACAGAATATTAGCGATCAGGTTTTCAAACATCATCTTCCAGAGAGGAGATAATCACTGAATTATATTAAATAAAACATGCTGAGCTAGGTGGTGTGGTGTGGAGCTGTGGAGCCTCAGTGTTAGTGACGTAACAACTAACACTAAGATTATTAACTCTATAACACTATAGTTTATAATGCTAGTCTAATGTTTCATTACCATCAAAGTGTTAAGTATGACAAAGTGTGGCAAAGTACACTCAAACTCGTCAAGAACATTTTTAAATCACAAATTTAGTATTCAAATATTAGCTCTATTTAATTTACTCACAAATTTTTCTGCTTTAAAATGGAAATAAAATCTAGAATACTTTTTCATTTACCCACCTTTAAGTGAACACTTTAGGGTGGGGCTTCAGCCGGAAAAGATGCTACACCAGAACATGTTGTAATAGATTGCTCAAAATTGTTTCATGTTTTATCAAGGGTAGTGGTAATAAATAGAAAGTGGGACTGAAGCATTTAGAGCAGTGATTGGTAAAATGAATCAAAAATCAAATTCCCTAACATGTCTATATAAAAAAATAATAAAAGTCTTTTTGCCCTGGAGATAAATGGTTCAACATAATATGAAAGACCATGTTTTGAAATTTAATAAAATGATGTAGCTACAGAGACATCAGCTTGATACAAACTGTTGTTTTGGCCAGATTCACTGAAGAGGCTAAAGGGGGGAGGGGGGAGAGAGAGAGAGAGAGAGAGAGAGAGAGAGAGAGAGAGAGAGAGAGACAGAGAGAGAGAGAGACAGAGAGAGAGAGAGAGAGAGAGATTTATGTCAATATGAGAATACTGGCACTGCACATTTATGCTTTAGCACTATGACCAAGATGTGGTATGTGCGATAAAAGGAATCATCTCTTTCCCAGTTTTTCTGTGAACTGTTTTCTAGTGATCTGTTAAGAGCTAAAGCCAGTGGTGCACAGAGATGTTTGTTCTGTTTTTCCAGGTGAGTAATACGATCATTTTGGGCAGTGATAGTGATAATAATATGACTGACGTAAAGTGGTCAGGTGAACTCATGCTATAATGGTTGCTGAAGTCTAGGATTTCAGAAAGTTTGCCCATGATGCTGACCATATCTTCTGAATGAGGTCAGGACGAGGAGGCAGGAAAACATTTCTCTCATTGGCAGTCATAGCATAGTTTATGACAAATTTGGTCTTGCCCCGATTCCAACTCTGATCAAACTCAGTGCATCAGCTCAACTCTGAAGTTATAAAGGCCCTGGACTGAAAAATCACAACACGCTTTCACACATTCCATTATAGTTTTAAGTGCTGTATGAGAAACTAGTTTGGTAAAATCAATTCACGTTCTCTTTTCCAGCCATGCTTTCAGTATTTTAATGACCAAAATATACATCCTTTATATTTAGAATTCACTGAGAGTAAATGAAAATCATGCATAATGTCATGTTTCTTAAAAAGGCATAAACTGAGATATCTATTGTTTCATGCAACCTTTCATGAGATCCTGACTAATAAAGGACAGCACCTTCCCTCAGAGACACAGACCACACATTTAAAAGGCCTTATGAAAGGTTGATTCCATGATTTTTCATCCAATTCAATGCAAGAATCGGCTAAAAAATGATTTGATTTGCTCATGAATAGAAGTAAGAACATCAGAGGTCAGCTTCTCAAATTAATTTAATTATCTTTCATTTCAATGCACTTTTACATAAGACATTAAAATTTCAAGACGTGTAAAAGGAAGTAGTTTGATAAAATGAACTGAACTTGAAATCACTGCTCTACCTCAGTCTCAGTCTGATAAAAAAGATAAAACTCTCAAAATCAAGTATGAAATGTAAGCATTACAAGTGGATTCATGGCCCTATTTCATGTTAATCAGTGAATAAACTGTGGCAAACAGTTCTGTGCCATGCTCCTGACATCCTTCCCCACTGAAGCCCCACCCTGAGGTTTGACATGTGGGTAAAGACCATGGACATGAAGATGCAACCCAGACTTAGATTTTCAGAAGCAAAAAAGTGCAGTGGCAAGTAAATAAAATCTGACTCATTTTTGATTTCGGAAAGGGCACCATGTGTGTTATTGCTCTGTGACTGCAAAACTGTGCAGCGTGAATAAATTAAGTGAATAAATACAGACCTGACCTGAGATAACCTGTATGTTGCGCATGTATGTTTTAACAGAATAACTCAGTCAGGCTAAACATTCCAACAAAAACTAACTACATATGAACATATATCTCATTCAGAGATCAGGGTTTGACAATAAATGATCAGTTAGGTCGTAAAGGTTTATGTTTTTTTTTTGTTTTACACATTATTCAGCTGAGTGTTCAGCCTGTTATCACTGGGCATGAATGAATTTGTGAAGAATGACGTGTGTAGTGCACTATACAAAAAGTAGTGAGTAATTTGATATTTCTTGATTAGGTTACACATTAAATAAAAGTTACATAAAATCGTTACATAAAAACTGAGACTTTTTAAAACAAAATATTCATTATATCATTATGTAATGCCAATTTCCTCCTGGGTTTATGACATTTTTAAGTAAAATTACTATTTTGTTAAAATTTTCTGCCTCAAAGCATTCCACTACACAGAACCAGAACACACCAACCAAACTAGTGCTCATTTAAAATTATTTGAGGTATTTAAACTGTATTGTACATGTGTGTGTGTATGTGTGATTTCTTGCCTTGTTGTGTGAAGAAGTTTCATCCCAGAAGAGATATGAGCATCACAACACCCATAAATTGAGTGAAGAGAATCACTGGAGTCAGGAAGGACCAAACAGGCCACAGTGCAATATTAAAACTGCAAAACAAATACACGGACACACCAGAATGTCAGAAATATCAGTTACATTTTCTGCACACCAGGGATGCATTACATGAAAAAACAAATGTAATCACCAGTTATACAGCTGCATAATCAATATTGCAATTTGTTTGTAAATAGGGCTGTCATTATTGATTATAGTAATAATTACAGTTACTGATTACTGACCAACCATTACTTCAGTAATCATTAATAAATCATTATAATATATATAATAATATAATAAATGGCAAAATCGTATTTTACTTTACTGATCATTAATAAGTGGGTGATAAAATATGTTGTATTTTATTCATATGTTGGATTTACCCATAAAAATGTCTTTTAACTACTTGCACCTAATATTTAATAAATATATATATAACTTGAATATTATTTGTATTTTTAATATTAGATTTTATATATATATAAAAAAAAAAGTGGTTCTGTTGAAACAATGTGATATTAGTGTACAATTTTCATTCACTTGTTCCTGCTGCGATTCTGATCTGCCATGTCTTTTTAAATGATCAGGAAGGGTGTGATGTACAGAGAGGGAATCAAACCTTACTAATCTGTGCTTATCTGAACCCTAGGTTTAGATGTCTAGAAGGCAGAGGCTTTATCCAGCTTTATCCACTACACAAACATCTCACTACATGACCACTTGCATTATTCTGAAGAAATGGTGCATGTACGTGATGTTAAACTCAGTCACTAAAAACAAAGTGAAAGAGGCGAGTTTGTATTTCCCAGCTCTCACACTGTGCAGCTTCACTGTAATTCCAGTCTGTAATTATCTGTACCTCTGTCACAATGTACCTGAACATTTAAAGACAAAGCTGGAACATGTGAAACAGCACAGCACTAATACCACATCATTTCCGCAGGACTACATCCTTTTTGAAAACATCTTTCCTTACTAGAGATAGAGCGAGCAGTAGGAGAATTTAAACCTGAACTTGCATTGTTTTGATCAAAACCTGTTAAAAACACACTGATTCAGAAAAATAATCGGAAAATTTTCATTTAAACTTCTTTTAAATCTCTTTTACCATGAAAAGACTCATAAGCGTCTGTGGATTCTAATAACTAAATAACACTAAAAGAGGTTTGATAACATTATATTAGATCAGGTGTTAATGGAACCATCTCACTATAAAACCCAGTCTCACTCAGTCACATGAGGCAAGGCAAGTTTATTTATATAGAGTTTTTGTAAACTGCATTCACTCAAAATGCTTTAGAAATAAGAAAATAATAAACAAGGATAATTAAAATTAAAAAACATAGGAGATAGTAAAATAAACAGGACCATAAAACATGTTTAAAAAATATATTTAAAAAGACAGGGAATTAAACATATAAATGTAAAATAGAAGAGTTGAATAGTTTAAAGATTGTGGTAGAGCTGGCAGTGTTTTAAACTGAGCTCTAAGCTGCTCAAACAGGATTGTTTTCAGCCTGGAATGTTCGTGTAATGTTCTCTGATGAATTTAAGACAAATGTAAAAGAGTTAAATACTGCTCCTCAGTGTTTAGTTTTCACCTGAGGCAGGACAAAGGCTGGACAATATATATATATATATATATATATATATATATATATATATATATATATATATATATTTCCATAACAAAGATATGAGTTTACACTGAAATATGTAAATATATATATATATATTTGAAATATTTTTCAGTATACATTATTTACAGCACCTGTCATGGACTGACCATCATTACAAGTCTTCAGTTCATTGTACTGAAAACAAAAAGTTAGTTTAAAGATATTAATATTGACAAATCCAAGAGGTTGTTACTTGATGGTGATGGCATGTTACTTTCAGTTCTTGGCAGTTTTTCTGTGGCTTTTTTATTGTTCAAATCAAAATTGTAATAAAATAAAAATTGATGTAAATTAAGCAATATATTGTCATTATATATTTTGCCCATATCGTCCAGCTCTAGGCAGGTCTAACAAACTCAAACCCGTACCTAGTGATCTGAGAGTTCTGCTCAGCTCATATCTGATAAAAAAATGCTGAACCTACACCATGAAGAGACGTACAGAGCAGTAACAGCACCATAATGTGTATTCTGTAACAGACTTGTATCCATTGTAAGGATTTAAAAGATGGTATTTACACATTTTAATAAAGAAAACACTAAAAAACATACGTATCGAATGTAGGAGTTCGCCTGGGACCTGACCACAAAATGACACCTTCAATCAATGCAAAAGCCATTGTGACTATAACACTTACCAAATAATATAATATTGAATATAATAATTTTTATAGACACCCCTTCTTCCAGCATTTCTTCTGAGATTAATGGTCATTTAAAGGTAGTTTTCTCTCCTTTGCTGCATTAACAGCTTCTAATCTTCTAGGAAGGTCCTAGACTATTTATTGGAACATTTCCCTAAGGATTTAATAGCTTTCAGCCACATAAACATCAGTGAGGTCAGATGACGATGTTGGAGGATTAGATCGGAATCACAAACACTATTCCAACTCATCCCAGAGGCATTGAATGGTGCTCCATCACTACAGAGAACATAACACTGGTGGGGGGGGGGGTTAATACTCTTCTAATCAATACCCTGTCACTAGCACACAGCTCCATCACTACAGAGAACACAGTTCCAGTGCCCCACATCCCCATGTTTGGTGAGGCATGGAGAAATTTACGCAAGTTTCAGAAAAGGAAAGATATGCTTGGGGATTATTATTATTATTATTATTAATTATGGTTATTATATTCTAAGGGCAATCTAAGTTAGTCTCAGGAAAAAGGCTGAAATGAGAGACTAGACTGGACTGATGTGCTTAAACACTTCTGATTTTACATATTTTATACACTACTGAAAATATATACTCTAACACAATAAAAAGCAACATTCTTTTCTGCAGTCCTTCAAGATTCTGGCTGAATTTCTGCAGGTAGTTGTCACGTAATCATGGGCAGGGCAGTTAAAGATATACCCAATGGCTTCAAGGTTTTTGGGGGTTTTTTTTAACGTTGTGTTAAATATCCTTCTAAAAATTCTAGAAATAAATACACAGATTATGAAATATGGCAAAGACCTTTTATATTAAAAGATATATACTAGAATCAATAACCTACTCCAACATTAATATATGTGTTAATTAATAATATACTGTACCACATTATAATTATTATAATATTTTAAGATATATTTAAGTACATTTAGTGATTTTAGCTACTTTAATGTGAACCTACTGTGGATGCACAACCTTCAAAAAAGCATAAACCAACACTGGAAACTCTGAAGCACATGCACATGAATGTAAAGTCATCATGTTCAGTGCCAGGTATTGGTTGGAGGGTTATAAATCAACCAAAACTGAGCTGTAGAGCAGTGTATCTCCATTCTCTGGTGATGGAGCACCATCTAATACCATAGGAATGAGTCGAGTGAGCATCCAGCATCAGTACCTGATCTCTCTAATGCTCTCATGGCTGAAAGCCATCACATCCTCCAAGAAATGTTCCACCAGCTCGTCTTAAGCTTTCCCAGAAGAGAAGAAATCGTTACTGCATCAAAGGAGACAAACTTCCTATTGATACCGTTGATTTAGGAAGAATGAGCAGGTCTTCACACACATATGGTCATAGACGGCACTGTTTTATGGCAGTTACTGAATAATTTATAGCAGTTACTTCATAGAAGGTTTTAAAATTAAATAAATTAAAATATATGTCTCTTTGCAGTTGTATTTAGCTGTTGGAGCAGGTTTTGGTAGGAATATTAATTCAGTCTGATTCAAACTAGAGCCCTGGGATATTAAGTATGTATCCTTTTATTACATACAACACTGTGCAAAGGTTTTTGACACCTGAGAATATGAAAAGTTGTTTATCTGAGCAATAAGAGTTTATTTACTCATAAACAAAATATTATAAAATATTAGAATAAACCCAAACCCATTATTCCAGTGAGTGTGTGTGTGAGAGAGAGAGAGAGAATATGTTGGGTTAACCCTGTCCACACCTCTCCTCATGACAGTCCAGTGTTATCTGAATTTATCGTTCAATCCCTGGTGTTAGAGGTTAATAAATGCTTCACTATGTTAAATAAAGTGTGTCGTTCATTTAACAAATCCATAGGATCAAAGAGATCATCTGGAAACACACTTTGTTGTTCATACTCCATCACAACACAGTCACTACTTTTAAGAACAAAAACAATTCATTTTAGTTTGACTGAATTTATGTTTCTGTATTTATTGTTATTATATATAATTTTATACAAGCATCAGGTTTATTGACAAGTTAAATTATTAATCATAATACTAACAATGATAATATAATCTCAGGTGCCTCAAACCTTTGCACAGTACTGTATTTTCCAGAAATGGGGTTTACAAGTAGAAGATTCTCTTTGATATTACTGGTGGATGGCTATATTTGTTATAACATTTAAATCTTATTTTGGACAGCTGACTATTTTATTCTGTTACCTAGTTTTTAACCATTTTATACTTTTATATTTTTATTAAAAAGACAACTATTATTGCCATTACACAGTAAGCAGTACTCCTGTAAACTGTCAAATAATTCTGCACTTTGGGTGATAACAGGATTATAAGTCTATTGGCCAATTATGCTTGAATATATTTCAGATTTCACAGGATTTAGAAACAACCTGACCCACAACGAGGCACACAATGAAAGATTCTTACGCACCAAACTGAAAAGAGAAGCAGCCTTTCATTGCAAATCAAGACAGCAATTCATGAAGTGAATAATAAAGGCTCCACAACAGAGCGCTGTGTTCTTCCTTCCTTCCTAATGTAATTGTATTATAATAAGAGAAGAGGTGTTATGTGAAATTGAGTCTTTAACACTATAATAGTGTATTATATCACCAGCACTTTCTTGAAAAGCTTGAAAAGATACACTGTCATCAGCACATACAAATTCTGAAAGGACAAACACCCTCAATGGTCAAATAGCAGGAGCAGCATCACGCACACTACATGTGAAAATGGGACGAAAAAAAAAACAGTATTTTAACAATTGAAATGAAAGGACATGTAGTAACTGACACATTTAAATTTAAAACATGTGACATGCTCATGGTACACTAAGTGTGTATATACATCCCATTAAACAGTGAACTGCTCCCAATGTGGGAGCGCAATAAATAAAATGCATCATTCAGTGTAAGAAAACTGCCAAGAAAGTGTCTTTGACACTGACAATACATTTTTTTTAATTCAGTGGTTCCCAAAGTGGGGGGGAGCAGAGCTATTGCAGGGGGGCATGGCAAAGCAAATGAGCTACGCACATTTGTGCACTGCTAGCAAAAGATGGACAGGTCTGTGAGAGCTAAACGTGGAGCAGATAATAAGTTTTCTCAAGCCATAACTTCCAAAGCGAAAACAACCAAATATGAGGAGGCATATCTCAAAGCAAGCTCATACCAGTCACTGAAGAGATGAGGGGATTAAATGTGTCATTTTCAGTGTGCAGGTTTTAGGCTTTTTCTCTCAAGAAGCTGTTTTATAATTTATTTTTTGATGCAGGGAAACAATTAGGAGCAAATATGTTTAACAATGACTGTTAAGCACAATCAAGTCCTTTTTGTTTTTTTCTATAAGTAGTTGCCTTTTTTGTATGAATGTATAAATAAATTCCAGGGGAGCTTGTACATATGCACACACTGGGTCTCCATCCCAAAAGTTTGCAAATGTGTAGTAAAAAAATATTGGCATATATAATAAAAATGAGCCGTGTCTTCATCCACTACAATAGGGCTGTGCCATATCGTATTGTGTGCAATAATATCGCAACATTTTTTAAACGATAAAAAAATAAATAGCATGATTATCGTGATACTCTGATATGTTAACATAATGCAGTTACATGTAACATGGCGTACATTAATTATGTGAGTCATTTAGACAGGTACGGTGGAAATTTGCTCTGCGTTAAAAAATTTCCTCCAAAAGACGAGTGACTTCAGTCGTGTGGAGGTGCTTTGGATATAATATATCAATATTCTAAATATATTTTATACAATGTCAGAACCTTATGACGCTATTGTTTTTTTACAAAATAAGCAAATGTTTACACATTTATTTGTTGTTTCTTCTGAATGTTTGAAATTGTTAGATTTGTACTAAAATAAAATATAATTAAATATAATTTAAATAAGAAATTAAATATATTATTAAATGAATATAATTAAAATTAATATAAAATAAATTTTGTTGTAAGTGTGTGGTGAATGAATAAAATAACTTTCAGTGTTTTTCAAATTGCCAAAAATATCATTATCGCCAAAATACCCTGAAATATTGTGATATTATTTTAGGGCCACATTGCCCACCCCTACACTACAGTTTTGCAAATACATTTCAAATGACTGACCTGCAGGAGGCCGCGATGAAGGCTGCAGTAGTGATTGGTGGGATGGCAGGAAATTCCTGATCATAGTGTTTGATCCCTCTGAACCACTCCAGGTACACGATACAGAACGCGGCGAGGCTCACACTCACGCTCAGGAGCACCAGGCCTACGTTAAACCACCAACTGCAAGAGACACACACATACACACACACGTAGTTTGTCACCATATGCAGAGAAAAGTATGACAGATCCTCACAATGACAGGTGCAGGAAACAATAGCTACTGCTTAACTGTTGAATGCATGCTAATGCTAATAAACAGCCTGGTGCTATTTAAACCTTTTAAGCTATACTAATTTCTGACAATGTTCAGTGTTCATTTGTGTACATACAGCTTTTATAATCTGCATAGAAATGAATGAAGTAACAACACGTGTGCAGTACAGTGTGAAGGGGTCATGGACAGAATAAAAACAAATAAAATAATTAAAGACATTTGTGCAGAGAGACTAAAAAGGACTGAATCTGAAGCAGAGGGATGAAGTGTGCTAAAGCTGCAGACAGAGGCTTACACTTATAAAAGTGGGACTGAGGCTGAGGGGCTGTTTTCTTAGCAGTTAAACAGGGATCCGCTGACCCATCTCAGCATGGCAACCATCTCTAACTGATAAGATTATTGACAGAGAGAGGAAAAGTTGAGAGGCCAAATGGGGATAGGGATTCGGACGATGTGTTGAGGTAGAGACATCAAAACAGAGACTTGGGAATAGGGAGATTTTCCCTGCCAAGGTCACCTTGGCTTACTCACAGTCACAGTTTCATTTAATTGTGACTTGTGTAGTGTTAAAAATGCCCATTTTTTACTGAGTTATAAGCTTCATCAGGAAAATGTGCAAAAGCATGTGACGGATTTGTTCTGTTCTTGGGGAAATATTGTATCCAAATGTAAATGTGAGTTTGTTTTAGACAAATTAAAGAAGGGGATTACACTGTTAGTTGTTGTGAATATAGTGTATTAATATTTCATTTTAAATTTGTTTATTTATTTAATTTTATTAAACTACAATAGCCATTTTTAACACCACGCAACTGTTACCATAACTTTCAAAAGAGCAGGAGAATGTTTGAAATTTAATTATACAATAATTACATGTTAAAAAAAACTGCTTTAAAAATTATTACTGTACATCTAACTGAAGTCATCATCTTTCATGATAAAATACAACCTGCCTCACATTTCTCAAACCTTTCTCCTGCTGCATTTTAGTCACTCAAACTCCAATTGAGCACACGCACCTGTTCAAAACACAAAATACCAATACTCATCATCAAAAGTTTCCACAACTATCATCCTCACCAACATGTTTCGCACGTCCTTGGCAATAATAGTGCCCTGAAAGATCCAGCCAAAAATATTCTAAAGAAAACAAATGTCAGCACATGACAGGAAAGCTATCAGATATCAGTAAACTGGTGCATTCTGTAAAACAACCTGGGGTTATTTTCAACAAGACACCACCCTACATGTAAAAATCACTGAATACAACTTAATACATAGGATTACAGAACAACTCTGGGTTGACCTGGTGTGTGTTTCAGGGGACTGTCTCTCTGTAAATAACTGCCCAGCACCGAGGAGCCCCAAAGGGCCATAGCTTTTATCAGAGCTTGGGTACGATGCTTTGTGCCAACATAACAGGAGGTGGTTTGTCTCCAGACAGCACTAACTGAACAATACTAGGAACATCCATTGCCTCATAGACTTGGTTATATTCCCACTGCTGAATGCCCACTATCATCCTGCACAGGAGAGCAATATTCACTCACTAAATCGTTAAAACCTATGGGATGTTTTAGTTTTCTCTCTGAGTCCAGGGAAAGTTGGTTCTATTTAAGTTGGTTAAGTGATAAAACCCAGTTTCCAAAAACGTGCTATGTTGTAGAAAAGGTAAATATAAACAGAAAATCATTTAAACCCTGTATTTGACATTAGCACTAATACTATACACTACATTTAGAAATTGTATTGCTTTTTTGAAAAATATATCCATATTTTGAATTTGATGCAATCACGGTTCAAAACCTTGTCAACGTAAAAGTGGTCAAATAGTGTAAAATTTATTTATATATAACATAAAATAAATAAAATAAAATAAAAAACTCTAGAACATTTCCAATCTAATTAGATTCATTGGCAGATATTGCAGCAGCTGGGTTTCCTCTTGACACTGTACAGACAAACACTTCAACAAATCAATGATATCGTTTCTTAATCTAAAACAGTAAAAAACTTGGAGATTTCATCTGCTACATAATACTATTAAAGATTCAGAGAATTTGGAGATGAGACAATGTCAAAAACCAGTACAAGCAGGCAGTGGTCTATGGGCCCTCAGATGGCACTGCATTAAAAGCAGACACAATTCTGTAGTGGAAGTCGCTGCATGGGCTTAGGAACACATCTAAAAACATTTTCTGTAAAGACAGGTCATCGCTTCCTCCACAAATGCAAGTTAAAACTCATAAATGAGAAACCATAAATAAGCAGAAACCAGAAATGCTGCTGCTTTCCTTTGGGCCAAGCTCATGTAACCCTTAGGAATCTTGGCTAATTTTGGCCATTTTGAATACTTTGCCATGTTGATGTCCTTATTTTTCTCTATTTTTGTCTCCCCCCTTTGCTTTCTCTCTCTCAGAAAGTTAACCCCTCTCACACCACCCCCCTTACTGTATTCAGCTTGTAGTACAGTCAGTAGATTCCAATTTTTTTCTGTTTTTAATAACACAAAAAATAAAGGAATGAAAATAAATGCAGCTCCTGTCACAAAACCTCTTATCTGTTACTATTTTACATTTCTCTATTGTAATATATATTGAAATATACAGATAATCTGCACTGAATTTTACAAAACTATGCTATTTTTTTAAATAATAATTTGCTAAAAGGAACATTCAACAGAAATCAACACTAGGGGTAGACATGAAGAATTACTTTTTTTTTTTTTAACCAAAACACTGACTCAGAGCACACAACAGGGCATATTTACTCTAGTTCATTCTAACCTTGCTCTACTAAATTAAATCCATCAAGGCCTGCAGGGTTTATGGGCAGTTTCACTAAATCCCTGTATTTAACTAGCTAGCTCTTTGTTAAAGACTGAAGTTCCTCTGTGAAATCAGATCACTGAATCCCTGATAGGCTACATTGATCACAGAGAGATGAGAGTAATAAAGATGCTCAGCAGACTGAGACCACACTGGATCTCAGCCAGCTAAAGCAATACATTCAGCAAAAAACATACACACACTTATTGTCAATGCAGTAACAAAACTACCTTTTATTTCCAAAAAGTTAACTCTTGAAAAAAATGTTCATTTTAATATCAGTTTTAAAAGATTTTGTTCCAAGCACAGTTTAAAGTCTTAATACTAGTCCACTGACGTATGGAAAATGCTTAAAAATGATGGTTCTACAAGAAAATGGTTCTCTATTGAGCCCTGAACACTTCAAGGAACTTGTGTACTATTAAAGAGTTCTTTGCAGTGTGAAGAGGTTCTTCAGATGTTTCTATTTAGCACCTTTTAAAAAAGGGTTTTATAGGGCATCAAAAACAGCTCTTCTCTTGTAACAAGCTTGACATTGTAACTGTGTAAAATAAAATAATTAATATCCTGGAAATTAATTCAACTCAACAAAATCTACAATTAATATTGTACATGGTAAAAATGTTACAGCTCTGTCTGTTTTCCAGTAATCTCTGTGGAAAATGGGCCCTCCCTTTTACTGTGTGTAACCAAAGCAGGTCGTCTCTACTGGCCGAGCGCCTAAAACATGTGATATACCAATTGTTGCATGTGAAAAAATAAGTGTGAAAGAAACTCACTAATCCTTGTACTTTTCCACCTGAACATGAACATGAGACCAAAAGCACCTCTGAGCTAAGAACAATAGCTCAGCGAATCTGTCTGAGATGCAGCTCCACATGTGTGTAACCTCTTGGGACTCCAATGTGAACTCCTCTACACGCCACAAACTGCTTACGTTCTTCAGTTTAATCAGCTGTTTACTCACCGTCCAAAGCCACTCTTTCAAATGTACAATTCACCAGATATTTCCCCATAATCGAGATTATTTTATGATACTTTTGTTCATTGAGATTGTTATATACAAATTTTCACCATCTCAACCTTTTTTCTCTCAACCTCATACAATCACAACATAGATAGATAATAAGAAAGAAAGAAAGAAAGAAAGAAAGAAAGAAAGAAAGAAAGAAAGAAAAGAAAAAAGAGAAAGGAACAAAAGAGCAGAAAGTACAAAAGATAGATAAGATTAAATAAAGAAAAAAGGAAAGAAAGAAAGCACAAAAGGAAGTATAAAACATGAATTAAAGAACCAAAGACAAGACAAAAGAAAGAAAGAGAAAACAGAAGACCATTCTAATAAAGTGATTATGCATTACAGATCTACTGTAATGCCCCTCTCGGTGTAGACAGAACGGACAGAAAGATATTCTAAATTTCTCAGGATCAGTTTCTTGACTGGAAAGTGACCCAAACCCGCATTTTTTATGAACCGGCCCAGTAATCTACTCATTTTCATTGTTGCACCATCTGAAATGTTATCTGCTCATTATCTCAGTATGTATGACCAGTCTAGTTCCACCACTGCAGTGAATGTGAGCAGAGTTAAGCTACATATGTTTCTAGTGTTTTTAGGATGCGCTCTTATTCTGTTGTAAACAGGAAGAGTGTGACATTACAGTGCAGGTACATTTCCTCAAAATTCCGTTTCCATCAACAGTGTTTCATACAGACTCACTAATCCTGCAGATTAACCTTACACCACCAGGTAAACAGCAGGTTCTCAACTCAAGAAAACTGTTCCTATGCTAGAAAATTCATATTTTAATGCCACTGCCTAAAGTTTTAGTAAAGTCTGGTTTAGGAAAAAGTTAATTTGACACAATTTTCTGCTACTCCAATAGCAGTTTACATATGCCAAGATGTAATTTTTCCCTTCTGTTTTTACCAGAACTAAATTCAAAACAGCATACCAACAGTTAAATTATGCACCACACTTATCATTTAAAAATAATAAGAGAAAATAATAGTAATTATTATTACTCAATATAACAGTAATAATCACAACAGTAACCAGCAAAAACACTGACATGAAGGTCTTCTTTCTACATTCTGTCCATTTTATCAGGTCCAGTGACTCCTACAATTACAGAATGTAGTCGATCTGTTGCTCTGCGTGCTTCGTCTTTTTTCAGCCTGTTTTTCAATGGTCAAGGTCAGCACCCCCATAGCAGGTATGATCTCACAGCTGCAGTAACACTGAAATGGTGGTGGTGTGTTAGTGAATGTTGTGCTGGTAAGAGTGGATCAGACACAGCAGTGCTACTGGAATTTTTAAAGTTGTCAGTGTCACTGCTGAACTGAGAATAGTCCACCAACCAAAAACACCCACCCGACAGCGTCCTGTGTCAGTGAGGAAGAACTAGAGGATGACCAACACAAACTGTGTAGCAACAGATGAGCTACTTTCTCTGACTTTAAATCAAGGTGGACCAACAAGGTAGGAGTGTCTAATTTAAGATAAAATAACCTCTATTTATCCCACAACAGGGAAATTTGCAGTGATACAGCAGTAAAGCTAATAGTTACAGTAGCTTTGGATGCATTATATAAAAAAGAGAATATTTTATATAAATTAAGAGAAAAAAAGTATAAAAATACACCATTTTACAGTATATATTATACATTACAGAGTGTAAAATAGAAGGACTGGTGTCCCCTCCAGGGTGTATTCCCGCCTTGCGCCCAATGATTCCAGGTAGGCTCTGGACCCCCCGCGACCCTAAATTGGATAAGCGGTTACAGATAATGGATGGATGGATGGATGGAGTGTAAAATATACATTGAGATAGTGATGCATGTTTATTTCACATAAGATATGAGATGATATGTACTTTATATAAGAGAAAGGGTTATAAGTTTGGTTAATCACACAAAGTAGTGTTACTGGCATTTAAACACAGTATCGGTATCAGCTACAAAAAGCGCTGATACATGTGTGTTTTTGAAATGGCCTACTACTCACTATTCGCTATATGTAGTACTTGTAAAAAATGCATCCTGGATGTGAAAACTCAGTCAGCACACACTGCAGCGGGAGCTGGAGATTAGGAGAATAGCACAATGTTCCACATTAAATGATTCAGAAACTGCGCTAACAGTAGCGCACTGTTGTGTCATTTAAGGCGGAATGGAAAATTAGAATTCAGTTGGAATAAAGGCTGCAACAGTCTGTTTTATGGCTCACTATGTTCTCCTACAGGTAATACTCGTTGTTTGGGGACTTGTGTACAATATATAATATATTGTAGTTTTTCATATTTTAACCGATTAATCCATCCTCCACTGTAGAGCCCACTGCACGCTCCTGGGTTTACTTCCTGTGCTCCGTCCTCATTGGATGCTGAAGGGACTCACATGAAATATCGGTATCAGAAGGGAAGAAGTGGTATCAGTGTATCCCGAAAACAACGAAAGAAAAAAAAAAATGTTTCCTAAAAAAGTTACAAGTGCAGTTTCTACACTGCTGAGCCCAGCGTAGCAAGAAACAGAGGCTCTATTCTCCATATTACAATGATTGTGAGCCTGTCATTTTAAGATAAAATACTTCCTAGTTTTGCTTTAATTAAACTAACCTATCTATAATACATACATTACCTTTAATACTATGCAATTACCTTTTAACATCGTTGCTTTCTAGAATGACTGTGAAGAAGTCAACATAGTAGGTCAAACCCACGGCAGCCAGAATCCAGAAGACGGAGTGTCGGTTGATGCGAGGTAGAGGTTTCGATTCTGCTTCTTTCCCTGCCATGAAAGAGCAGAAATTCTGTTCATAATTACAACACACTGAAAAATCATTGGCTTTGCATGCACTCTACAACTGCAGCATAGAGCTAAGGTCAAGCCTAAGGCCAGCCTACAGAACCATAATAAGTGGGACTATGGGTTTACACCGTGGCATAACTGTCAAAGATTTGAATCTATCATTGGGAAATGACAAGTTAGATCTCTGGTGATGTCTTAAATGGCTCAGAGTCCAAATGAGCAGAGCTCTCTAGATGAGCAGAAAGGTAGTCCTGCTTCTCCCTCACCACCAGCACAATGCAAGTTGACACAAGCATCTGCTTATTACACAAGCATAATGTGAGTTAGGAAGTCATTCAACTCAGATCATGCAGCGCTAATTATAAGGAATACATGAAAACATCTAACCCAAGGATGTATAACTGTGGCCTTGGGGCATCTTAGCATGTATTCACACTTGACCCGGTTGCCTTATACCGCGCCTGGGCACAATGGCCTCCCCCCACACTCCCTATACCCCTGCTGCCCCGCACTCACACTGCGTTTAGTCTTCAGTGTCCAAGCATGCTACTGTCATCGGTCTGTGGCTTTTATTTTAAATGAAGACACTGTTGTGCAGCACATTGGAGTTCAGGATTTAATTTGTGGCTGATTTGTCAGTAGTGACTCTAGGACACTCACATGCCCTATAGATTTAACGATTATGCAGAACAGAGGTTTTCTTTTATTCGTATCTGCACATACAAGAAGATTTTCACAGATGCAAACAGTCACAAATTTGACCAAATATCTCAGCAAAGGCTTTCAGGAAACACTGCCCCTCAGTGGTGGACCAGAGTGACCCCTTGGCCATTAAAGGTCTGCTGTTAGACACAGTTAGAAATCACATTAGATGCTTCCTGTGCCCGTGTCCAACTGAACTGTTATCGGGCCCACCTTTTCAAGTAGCAGTGTACCATGTCTGGGCATGGTGCCGGACTAAGGTTCTCCAGGCCTGGAATTGGAAATTACCTTATTTAAAAGGATCCTACTCAAGGTCTGTAATTGGTTGCTTGACGCTCTTTTTCATATTAATAACTGAAAAAACTTACTAGTACTATTAGTAGTAGTATTAGTACTTAATAGTACTCTAAGCAGCTCTTTAATTAGAAGCAGACAGCTTCTCAGACAGCTTCTTTAAAGAGTAACACTTCACCTGAAGGAGTGAATCTCCTTTCCACTGCCCAAACCTATTAGAACAGATCAGCCTCTAACAGCCAAGATAGGATCAGGAATCAATCCAGAGCTAACACTGGTGTAAGGGACTAGAAACACAGGCACTGACCTGTCCACCCATTCCTCTCTGAGGATGGTGGCTGCTGTCAATAGGCCTGACACAATAGCCACATATTTCCTCGTTTCGGAAGACACAATATAATTCCGATATCTATATGAACAACATAACAGCCACAGAAAAACTGCCATGAACCTACAAGAAACATGACATTGCTATTAAACATAAATCTTTTGTTTTTTTTAACTAACTTTAAAACTGCGTGCCATGAATGGACAGCAGCTCCCTGCAATGAGTACCAGACAGTGACAGATAATGTTAATACATTTAGGTCATACTGAAAAACTGAAAATGTGGGAGAACAAAAAATAATAATAATCACATCATATATATTTATATTGAATTATTGTCCAGCCGTGTATATAATTATAATTTTATTAGTTTGATTAGCTCTATTATTTTATTTAAATTGTTATTTTAAGAAATAACCTCTAAGGGGTTACATAGATAGCTGAATAAATGTGGCTAACAATTTTATCAGGATACAGCTTTCATTTTATTGTTTGTATACAGTTTGGCTGAAAGCTAAAATATTATGTAAATAATTAATGTTACATTCTATAATGTTAATCCAACATGTCTCATCATTCTGCCGATGCCTAAAATACAAAGAACATACACATAGGAGGCTTCAGAGGAACAGCACATGAGCCAGAAACATCCATGCTCAATGCCCAGCGTTGGCTAGAGGAATATAAAGATCTAAGCACTGAGCTGATGGAGCAAGGACACTTAACAGTGATTTAACCACAAATCTAACATTGATGCAACTGTTAAAAAGGAACATAGAAGTAAATCACTGCACAGGCTCTAATAAGTGTATCGTGGGCAGGTTACTTTTACACGAGAGTTAAGATGTTTGTTAATGAAACACTGTAGGTGTTAATACAACATGGGGGGATTTTACTCTAGATTAAGTTTATAAATAGACTCAGGGCAGGTCTATTTCTCTCGTTGAGATTTCTTTTCGGACAAATATATGTCTTTTAGGAGATAAATTCACAGAGAAAGTTTTGAAAATGCAGAATTAAGGACACTTGAAGTTGTCCTATACTTTTTAACACGTTTAGGGGTGTGTTATATTTGAAAAAAAAAACAAGAGAGACCTTTCATTTCTCTACATTTTACACTTCTACAGTGACTCTAAAATCGTAAAAGAAACACTGATTTTCTAACGCACTTACTCTTCTCGTCCTCCTCAGAAACCGCTTGTAAAAGCAGCTCAGCGTCTCTTTTAAACCTGTTTCTTAAAGTCACAAAGTCGCTTTCTGCTAGTGGAGCCTCCATTGCTGCACAACTCGGGGATTGTCTTCCGGGAGAGACGTGACGCAACGATGACGACGCTCGGCAACAATTAAAGCAACACTCAAAAATCTTAACCTTAAAAATACAGCTTCAAAACCTTGTAATTCTCCACTGAGCTGTAGAGAGAGAGCAAGGGACAACAGAGAGTGTGATAGAGCCAAGTTTCTTGTTCCATTTTAAATCAGGGGCAGGAAAAGTCTTGTAAAATTATGTGAGTAAGCATGCTAAATAAATGGAGATATATGAGTTTTGGGGATTTTTTTTTGTACTCCTTGTGTGTGTGAGTGTGTGTGTGTGTGCGCGCAAAATAGCACAGACTATCGTTACACTTAGACAATACCGAAAAAAGGAGGCAAAAATAACGCACTGACCTGTGGACGCCTGCAGGATGTGCCCAACAGGAGGACTTGTGTGGTCCAGGAGTGTTAAGTCACATAATAAACATTTTTAAATATACAGGGAGATATTTTACTTTTTACTCATTTGTAAAAATGTTTTGTTGCAGAATAATCAAGTTTGAGCAGAAAAAGTCTTAAAAAGCCAATCAGTGGAACCCCTAAATCAATTATGTCCCTCCCACAGAGCGGTTCTGTGGTCCTGAGAAAACCATGTTGAGAAAGAAAACTGGGTTCGGCTTAGTCTGTAAGTGTCCTGTGCCGAACCAAATATGTGTGGAAAAGCCATGGGAACAGTTAACATCTGAGATCAGAACCGCTCAGCCCCAGAGTGGAAAAGATGCCTTCGTTTTTTTCCCATTTACTGAACCAGGACTGTGTACAAACCTGAGCTTTTTACAGCAGGGACCGGAGATCAGCAAACATCTCCTTTACCAGGACTGGCGCCCCCTCCAAGGTTTGTTCCTGCCTTGCACCCGATGATTCCGGGTAGGCTCCAGACCCACCATGACCCTGAACTGGACAGGGCACCCTGTCTATCACAGGGCACCACACACTCGCACCTTCACTCACGCACTCACACCTATGAACACTTTGGTGTATCCAATCCTACCTGTGTTTGGAATGTGGGAAGAAACTGGAGTACCCAGAGGAAACCCACACAGACATAGGGAGAACACACCACACTCCTCACAGACTTTGTTCTAGAGCCAGGTTCAAACCCACAACCCCTGGACAGTGATCCTCTGGTCCACTACATCTGAGAGAAATTTGTAAATATATATTTTGGCCCAAAAATAAAAATTTTATTAGCATTACTGTGGGGCAGCACGGTGGCGCAGCAGGTAGTGTCGCAGTCACACAGCTCCAGGGGCCTGGAGGTTGTGGGTTCGATTCCAGCTCCGGGTGACTGTCTGTGAGGAGTTGATGTGTTCTCCCCGTGTCCGTGTGGGTTTCCTCCGGGTGCTCCGGTTTCCTCCCACAGTCCAAAAACACACGTTGCAGGTGGATTGGCAACTCGAAAGTGTCCATAGGTGTGAGTGTGTGAGTGAATGTGTGTGTGTCTGTGTTGCCCTGTGAAGGACTGGCGTCCCCTCCAGGGTGTATTCCCGCCTTGTGCCCGATGATTCCAGGTAGGCTCTGGACCCCCCGCGACCCTAAAATTGGATAAGCGGTTACAGATAATGGATGGATGGATGGATGGATGGCATTACTGTGTATATTAAGCAAACATCGAAGCATGTTATTGTGATTTAAGTATACTGTATTATTATCCAGAGAGGCTTAAAACACTTCCTGTGTTTGTCTCTGTTGAGGAAGGAGACTAGGGAGACTGCCAGTGCACCTGTTAGCAGTGCACACACCTGTCAGAGCCACACACCTGCACGGCTGGCTGTGGGGGAGATGGTTCAAAAGGTCACCTGTTCTAACAGGAGCCAGGTGAGAGGAAGGTTTGTCCAACTTGGCTGGACTCTGCCAACAGCGCAGATTTAGGATACTGTATCAGTGTCTGAGACTCCAGTCTGCCAAACAGGTCTAGAGTTCAGTTCAGAATAAACCCTCTCTCACCTGCAGAGAGAGAGAGCGTGACAGAGAGAAGAAGAGAGAGAGCGAAATAGAAGGGAAGGGAGAGTGATGGAGGAGAGAGATGGAAAGAAGAAGGCTTTGACAACATACATTTTATTGAATTGTTAAATTTAGAGAGAGAGAGAGAGAGCAAGAGAGGGACAGTGGGATATATATATATCCCTTTGGTTTTCTCTCACTCTGTCCCTCTCTTGCTCAATCTTTATATATATATATATATATATATATATATATACATGTTATACATTGGAAAGCCTGTTAATTTCCCTTTTAAATGGTGCCACATTTGTAAGGAACATGCATTTGTGGGATGAGGAGTAGAGCTAAGTATGTGGGTTGCACCCATGAAAAATTTGCCAAATCCTCTCTGCCAGTGCTAAACCTCTTATTCTGCCATTGACTCGTTTGGTGTTTGGTGGACCGGGTGATTGAAATTTGAAGAAACAAGACACATTGGCAATTTAACAATATATTCATTTAACAAATAGGAGCCTCAGTAGCATGTGGAAGAACCCCACAGCCAAAACAACCTGGCACCTCCTCCTAATGCTGGTCACCAGCCTGGTCACACACTGCTGTGAGATGGCATCCCATTCTTCAACCAACATTTGTTGCAAGTCAGCCATCATGGTTGAGTTGGTCACTCACTGGCACCAACAGCTCGCCCAAGCTGATCCCACAAGTGTTCAATGGGGTTGAGGTCAGCACGCTGACAGGCCATTCCATCCTCTCCACTCCCAAATTCTGGAAGTAGTCTCTGATAAACCCCGCTCTGTGGGAGTGAGCATCATCTTGGAGGATAGAGTTCGGTCCCAGACTGGAGATATGGGATTGCCACTGGTTGCAGAATTTCATCTCGATATCTCTATGCATTGAGATTGCCTCCAATGATAACAAGCCTCGTTTTTCCAGTGAAGGAGATGCCACCCCACACCATCACACTGCCTCCACCAAAAGATTTCTGCATTGCGTTCTCCGCACCTTCTCCACCCTTTCACCATATGATTCAACTGCCATAGGCAGAACCTGAACTCAGTGCAAACGGGCCTGACAGTGAAGGGCAGTCATGGCAGCCCGATGAGACCGGAGATTGGCTGCGTTCAGTCTGTTCCGGATTGTCTGGGCAAAGAGCCATCGGCGATATTGTCCTCCAAACCTTGACTACAAATCTGCAGAAGACAGCCTACGGTACCTAAGCGCTGACAGGGTGAGGAAACAATCTTCTTGGGGTGTCGTCTGCTTGGGACGCCCACTGCGGACATCCCCTGTTATATGGAACTTGGCCTTCAATTTGGAGATGGTATTAGGGCTTACTCTAAATATTGCCACAACTCGGATTTGCGGAACACCAGCTTGAAGTTGATCAATTTAGATCAGTTAAACGTGGCATGCTGATTCTTGGAGCAGACACCTACTGACCACTGTAGCAGGGCCCTTGCCCACAGGTGTTGCCAATCAGGTGCCAAAGCATATTTCTTACAAAAGTGGCACAATTTAAAAGGGAAATTAACAGGCTTTCCAACAGTATAAGAGATATTGCAAAGAAGCATTGTTACAACAGAGAAATAATCTACCAAACACAAATTTCCTTACTTTTTGTGCTAAGTTTATATAAAACATATTGGGAAGCAGGTGAAATGGCAAAGACGAAACAGATGAGCACAGGGGTCGGACTGTCTAACAGAGTGGACAGTGAATGGACAACACTACTCTGTCTGATCCACTTGTACTAGCACAACACACACTAACACCCCAGCACCATGTCAATGTCACTGCAGCACTGAGAACTCTCCTCCACCCAAACGATACCTGCTCTCGTCATTGTTCTCTGTCCCCCTCCCTCAGCTTCTACAAATACAACTACTCCCTTCTTTAGTAAAAGCAACATTATTGTTATTTCTCACCCAAAAATATCTAAATGCCCAACCAGAGATGACATGCTAGTAACACATCTGGATTAATGTAATCTGTATCTGACCTTCACATTTCCCCATGTTTTCCTTTGTGCCTCAAATAGCACTGTTGTTTTGTCACGATTTTGCAATTTAAAAGCTCAGGTGTTCCTCAAGATCACTGCTGAGAACCTGAACGAATCTGATATGCACCAAAACCGTCTGTAACACCACATTTTTATTCTTTTCCCTTCCCACGGGAGACTTGATCTGGCCCCTCGGTCTCTTAGAAGCTTTAGGACAATGCCGGAGTGAACAATACACGCCTGTTAGAGATGCCGGTGCAGCAGCTTTATCAGAGACGTATACTTTTACAAGCACCCCCCTTCTTTAACGCTGAACTGCACTGCAGAGAGAGACAGAGGTAGAGAAGAGAGATTTCTGCTGACTCTTGACTTGTTTTTTTTTTTTTTTTTTTACCTGAGTTGGCAAAAATGTAGTTAAGGGCCACAGGGAGCTATTCCTTTACCTCTTTCCTCTTGCTGATGGCACTGACCACACAGCAGTAACCGAGAAAATGGGGTCAACCCTGCTGCCTTAATCGTGAGCCCAATTTAAACAGAATTCAGCACCCACAGCTGAAACATATCCATCTATCAGGATGCACTATGATCAGCTTACCCTGGGCCTCTGCTTATCTCCAGCATGACTAAGCAGCGCAAAACAACACTTGAATTGTTCCCCCCCAAAAGTCTGATGCCCTCTGCAACTCTATTTTAAGTATCACGTTCTTACCTGAGTAGGCAAAAGACCTTTACAGATTTCATCCGCTGAGTCACTCGGAGAAAGTTTAAAGGCCAGAGAAGTAATATTCCTCTTCTATGACCAGGCATTTTTAGGAAATACCCAACAGCATTATGCATGGTAGAAGATCAGAGGCCAGACAGCACGTCTTCAAGAGTTTGAGGTCAAAACCTTCTCATCTCCTTTGGTGGATGCTAAAATTGTACCCATGTGCAGGGCATTGAACCTAGAGGTGCTCCCACTGATCACTGCTGTAGTGAGTAATTCATCTACTTCACAGAACAATAAGTGATTCCTAGAAAGTGAAATTATAAGAAATAAAATTAAAACACGAGAGGACACAAAAGTCCTCTCAACAAGGGCCTTTAGGTGTCCCTAGGGCTGAGGAAAAACACAAAGGTGATTGTGCCTTTGCTGTAAGAGCTCGGAAGTTTTGGCCTAATCTGTCCTTAGGGTTTGAGGTTTGTGAATGAGGTTTATTATTTTGTTCTAGCTTTAATTGCAAATTTATAGTATCATCCATGTCAAGGAGACTTTTCCAAATGTATCCAAATGAAAATAGAAATCATTTGTAACTTTTCACATGGATTAGATAACCATGCATACATACATACCCAGAGCCACTGGACCACACTCCTAATGCACAGAATTCATTTTCACCACGTATTACGCCGCTAAAGCTGTGCAGATAGGAGAGCTGATGTAAGATAAGATTCTTCCTATTTTTATGCTGGGCTTAGTCACAAAATTTGACCCTGGTTCAGCACTGAAATGTCATGAAAGGGATTTTCAGTGTTGAGTCACTACAACCATTAAAGTTTAATCCAAGACCATATTTAAGCCATGGAACCAGTTCTAATGGCTGAGCACTAAATCTCCTCTGGAGAACATGCCCAGCTCCGATATCCAGATGATCTTGAGGATGTAGATTATCAGGATCAAGTGGGTTCGATTAGGAATGGAAGTCATTTTGTGGTTCCTCTGAACTAAATTGGAATTGTTGTGTGCAGAAATGAAACACCGATTTGCTAAAGAGGTTCGCAATTGCTCAGTTTAAAGCAATATTAGGTAGTATTTTTACTTTAAAATTACAGTTTCAAAATCATTGTGATAGGTTGTAATAGGGAGGATAGAGCCTCTGTCATTGCTAAAATAGGCTCAGCACTGCAGAAACTGCACTATGTAACTTAGGAGGAGGTAGGAAATCACCACCCTTCCCTTCCATCCCCACTGATATGAGGACAATGCTGTAAAAGAGAAACAATCTTAGAATAAAAATGTTTTACTTTTAAATGTTTAATCCATCACTCAATCTTAAGGTGGAAATGTCTCTAAACTCAGAAGACGGCTAACTGCATTGAAAGTGCTACAAAACTAAACAGGTTAAGTTACAAATGAGTTTCTGTAGTAGCTCAAGCAGTGAATAAAAACTTACAGACAAGTTAAATTTCAGCCACATACAAACTAAAGTAGTTTTTTCCCCTTAAACACACCGTTCCACATTAATACACGCTTAGCTTCTGAATATAAACAACCAGAGAGAACTGTGTTCCCCCACAATCATAAACATTCCCTTTAAGGTTCTTTACCCATTTAAACATATCACCAAAATTATGGTTCTTTATGGAACCAAAAGTGGTTCTTCTATGGCATCGCTCAAAGGCCATTTTGTAGCATCTTTGTTTTTAAGAGTGTACAGGATTAAGTTTGGTGCCCTATCTGGATCTTTGGGCTTTTGAAGATGCTTTTCCTCTGAGGTGTCCTTTAGTGTCTCAGGGTTGGAAGCCATTGTCTCATAAAAAAATCTCTCTGCCAAATTCAATTCAATACCCACATTGGGCAATTGTATCTTGACCAAGTTCATGAAACATGCCTGATGCCAGACATGGGCTGGAAGGAGCAAAAGGCTATAGATGTGGAACTGTGTTGAGAAGTGATGAGTGACTTTTGTGAACTAGAGCTGAACGATTAATTAAATCACTGTTCTAAAAAATCTGTACTGACCACAGTGTGGATATCCACTAAAATTCATGACACAAATAATAATCCATTAAAGAGTACATGAATTATTCTAATATTTAAGGCTCCTTTGACACTCTGACAATGCTGAGACCATTGTAACATATGGTAAACAAGCTGAAATCTTTTGTTTTTTCAAATCTAACTTTAAGAAAGTTAAAGCAACATGCAAGATGTTTTTTGCTCAGTTGTACCGTATAATTCACTTTAACATCACGCTCCTCACATCAACTGGCCTGGGATGGAAGGGTGGTTGTTTCCTACTCTCCTCCAAACTTACAAAGTTTCTGTATTAGCAATGAAAGGCACTATTCTCCTTACAGCTCAATGGAGCATTGCAATAATTTGAAGCTGAAATTTTAGTGTACAAAAAATTACCTAATGTTACTTTAAGCTGAGCAAATATTAACAAGCCAGGTAACAGCTTAATTCTTGCAATCAGGAATGACACAGCAGTAATACCACAGTGTGTGCTATATGATTTCAAGTAAGCATGAGATCAGCTTTACTGTGCGAGGATTAGGAGGACTTCAGGGAGCATATGAGCTTGTGTGTGTGTGAGTGTATAACTGAGCAACAGGCAGGCAAGTGTTTCAGAAAGTGTGTGTCCTGGTAACTGACAGGCGATCCATTTTCCAGGTGGAAAGCGACAGTGAGATTCTGAACCTCTGTGCAACGGGCCGATCGACCCATTCCCTGCAGGAATGTGCATTAGGATTTAAATTCACATTTACCCCCCTCTGGTATCCATTCAGAATGACTAAAACCTCAAGAAATAAGTAATCACTTATCTACCACAATATAATTTAAACTTTTTTTATGATGTTGCAAACATAAGCTGCAGTAGCATTTGGAGTCAGTAGCATTTTGCTCAAAGAACTGAAACCTAGTGCATGAAACTCTCAACAAATGTGAGACTGGGTGTGTGAAACTGTCCAGATGTGTGAGTGACTGGGTGATTGTGTGAAAATGTTCACAGGTGATGTGAGTAAATGTGAGTGAGCAAGCCAGAGTTAGTGAGTGAGTTAGATTTTCAATTTCTGTTGTGAATTCACACATTCACACAGACACAGCAGACCTCTGAAGGAACTACATTTATTGTAGAAAAACAAGACTGTGTGGTGGAGCAAATGGAGGATTGTACATATGGATTCAAGTCCAAGAGATTGAAAATTCAGATCATTTCACCAGTCTGACTTTGTCTTTCAGGATCTTAAACTTGGGGTTGTTGATCTTCTTGTTGAACACAGAGAAAAGTTCTTCTTCTGATTTATAATTCCCATCTCCACTGAACGAATAATATGCTGCTAACACCTGGACACAGAAACAGAAGAGAATCAACAGAGAAGAAAATAGGAATTTAGCCTGTGTTAGGGTGCTGTTCTCTGGAATTTGGGAAATCTAGTGGAAATAGTCTACACAGATTTTGATAATGAATTAAAAAACACTAAAGTCGGAAAAACATCAAAAGAAAATGTGTCTGATATAAAGGCAACATTTTAAATACATTTATTTATTTTTATTTTTTTTATAAAATTCAGATGTTTCATCTAATGTGTTTGCAAAACCCTCCTGTGAGCAAATGAGTAAAAAAAATAAAACAAAGTGGCTTGGTCAATATGCTAGGCTTCCTCTCTCTCCAGTTACGGCAAGAAATGGCAAAGAGAAACCCCCAAACATTGAAAGTCATGAAAAATGAGGATGCAACTCTGTTCCTGCTCCATAGGTGGGTAACATTGATTTATTTTGTTACCTTATATATGTAATATTAACAACTGCATGAAACTAAACACAGAGAGAAAGCGCTACAAACAAAACTAAACAGCTCAAGATTCAAATGAGTTTCTGTAGTAATTCAAACAGTGAATAAAAATTTACAGACAAGTTCAATTTCAGCTACGTAGTCACTTTTAAAGTAAAGCACTCCCTATTCCACCTGAAAAGGTGTGGAGCTTCTTAATGTAAGCAACCTGCAGTTCCTTACTCAAATGAAGACATTGTCTTTAAAAACTTTGCTGATTAAAAGCAAATCAAATTTAACTCATTTATCCCGAGGTGCATTTCATGTTTAAATGATTGGAGTCGCTATTTTCCCAGACTCGTGGCTGAAGGAGGACTAAACTCATGATATTTAACATCACTTTTCAAGAATAATATTTTCATTAGTGTATCTCAGACAGGCACACATACTCATCCTACAGTGAGTTGACTTTGTTTTTCAGAATCCGAAATAAAATTGTTATCTAAAGGCTTATGTGCAAATGCTTGACATTGGCTTCTCAGGTTTATAGAAATTCCTCTTCTGAGGAAGTCATTTTACTTTTAGGTGCACCCATTGCTGACAGACTGGATGTACTTTCTGTACTGTATTTCCTAAATAATACAGAGCAAAGGATGCTCCAGAATGGCAATACATGAGACAAAATGTCATTGTGCCCAATCCCAAGTGTTACCTCGAAGGGTAGAAAGCCCCTCAGAAGTTGTTTATGGAGAAGTGTAACTGCGTTTTCTGGCGTGATGGAGCTGCCCACAGTAAATTTAGTATGAGATGGTGTAGAGTTTATGATCCAGAACAAATCGTTTAATTCAGCAGGGACCCTGGCCTTAACCCTGAAGGGGGGGCTAAACTTCAGAGAGTGGAGTGTGTTTGTCTGGTGTCTCACCTTCTTCCTGAGCTTTTTAACGGCAAGACCCTCCTCTGGTGCCTGCTGTAGAACCGCTTTTATCGTCCCCTTCCAGTTAAACTTCCCTTTAATACAGAAAAAAGGGTTACATCAAATATACTCTCCCATACAGCTGTCTTACTCCATGGCCTCTCAGACTGTCACTTTAAATAAAGAAGCAAATCAGTCATTCTTGCCTCCAGAAAACAAATATTTATCAAAATTATTAGTTTTCAATTCATCATATCATGCAACTTAAGATGAAAAACCAAATGTTTTTTTTGTCCTGGAATGAACCAGCTTATGGTTGCTTTTTCACTTCAGGGTCCCTCCTTGACTCCCCTCTTATTTTCTGCTTCTTCATCAAGTAAATTAGGTCCTGGAACTGTATTTCTTTTTTTAGTCCCTGCTCTCTCATGGTTCAGAGAAAGACGAGTGGGGACTAAACCATGGTGTGTTAAATTTGCAGAGTGAGTCTACACTCTATGCCACGTAACGCAGACGTCCAGCACAAACTCGCCATCTGTGAAATCTCCAGCTACAGCAGAGATCACATTTGTTTTTATACACTCAGTGTGGTATTTTGAAGAGGTTAAAACACTCCTTGGATTGGTGGCCAATAAAAGAATCCTATGGAGGTATATTTGGTGCAAAACCCCTGAGCACCCGTGACAGTGAAATTTGTGGTTGTAGAAAATAGTCACGTGTGTATCAATAAATTTGTTACAGAGAAAATCTCTTTAGCAGTTGCAAACCTGTTGATTTTTTTCCTCTCTCACAAATACAACTTAACAGTTACACCTTTACAAATTTCTCAGTTTTGCTGCAGTTGCAGGTGTGAATATGGTACAAAACACATTCACACACTCATAAACATGCAAATGTGGCACATTCGTAAACCAATATGTGAAACTGGGCAATGCGAGTTTTTTGGGGGGATATTTGTCTTGCACACACTCTATTCAATGACTACACCTGATTGAATCTGCAGCTACAAGTCTCAAATGTCGTCTTTTTCGCTCACACATGACAACTTCTGCGCACGCTCATTCTTAGCACCAATATCTCAATCACTCAATGTTGTGCGAAACTAATTTGTGCATTTGTAGAGCCAGGGGCAGGCACTGTTTTGGGATCAGCAAACTCTTCTGACCAATCAGAGGACTCGTTAGGCACATGTTGAATGCTAGTGACTGAGGTCTCCTGGGTCTGTGACTGAGCACCTCCTACGAAAAGCCTTCTCCAGAAAACAAACAGAGGACAGAGGGTCCATGTAGAAAATGGAATGGAAAATGGGAAGTTACTCTGTGGAAAACCAACCAGGGACCAAACAGAGGATAGAGTCTGTACCATACAGCAGAAGGTGAAATTGGTGTGAAGAATCATTAGAGAACAGACTGCTACCATTCCAACCTGACACACAGATCAGGTCATGGTCTTACACTGCCTCCATTTCCTGCATAATGGGTTTCTCATTATTTAAATACAATGAAAGCATATGAGCTTACATATATACATTATATATGAGCCTTTAATTCATATCATTTTGTGCACATTATGAAAAATATCCCTAGTATTTGAGATTTGAGGCTCAGTGAAGGCTCATTCAAGCAGTCTGTAATCTATACCAGCTAAAACACTAACACACAGGAGGCTTCAACACTGCCCCCTATGGTCCAATATTTAACCCTGATCATCTAGAGAAGGTCTGCTAAGCACAAGCACACAGTAATGTATTTAGTTTTCAACAAACTTTTATTCATCACTAGTGTGTGGTATCAGTAATTAGATTAAATGTCCACGGTATGCATAGTTACAATGTGAGGTTTTGTAAAGCTGAATCTTAAAATTATAATAAGTACCTTTAGTGTTGGATTCATCCTGCTCCTCCGGCTGCATGTCCGTATCATCCAGACTCTGGACATCTGAACACAAATAATAAAACTTTAGAACAAATATAAGACTTTAATGGTCACACTAAGCTTATGCGGACACTCCAGCTAAAGGTTTTGTTTGTAAAAAATATTCAATTCATGTTGGAACCACTGTGACATGTGACTTTTGCGCACATTGAAGTGATCAAATCCCTTGTGGCAGTGTCATCAAATGCCTGTTATTATGTTTGCACTATTGTGTCGTATGCTTTAAAGATGAGTTAGACAAGTGCAAGGAGTGTAAAATATAAAAATGATGCTTTCTGGACTGAAAAATTATGTTGCACAAATGAGGAGTTTGTGTATTCTCCCTGTGTCCGCTTGGGTATCATTCGGGTGCTCCGGTTTTCTCCCATAGTCCAAAAACACACGTTGGTAGGTGGATTGGTGACTCCAAAGTGTCCTTAGGTGTGAGTGAATGTGTGTGTGTGTATCTGTGTTGCCCTGTGAAGGGCTGGCACCGCCTCCAGGGTGTATTCCTGCCTTGCGCCCAATGATTCCAGGTAGGCTCTGAACCCACCGTGACCCTGAACTGGATAAGCGGTTACAGGTAATGAATGCATGAATTAATGCTTCTTTTACATATTTTAATAATTGTTTTAGTGACAACTGTGTTGAAAGTCCTCCACGATCATTCCTACCCTCCTCCAAAAGGTACATAGTACAGTTTCTGCAGTGCTCAGCCCAGAGTGGCAATGACAGATGCTTTATTTTTCCTATTACAGCTAAGTGGAGCATCACACTGACTTTGAAGCTGTAATTTTAAAGGTGAAAACACTACCTAGTATAATGTAATTAATATGAAATAAGTAAAATGTGGCTTTTTTGCTCTTAGAAGCTGTTATGAGAAAATAAAATGTGTGTCTACAATGTTTTGGTTATCTTTGTCACTTATTGGGGGCTTACATTGGTCACAAAACTTGAGATACATATTTCAGACACTAAACACTGCTATGTTTGATGCTGTGTCTATAAAAGCTTTCTATGCACACTTGAACATTTTAGTACATCACAAGTGGTGTTTACAAACTTTTAGGCATACGGTGTACACTGAAACAAAGAAAGTCATTACCTTCTGGCTCTTCTCCTTTCTTCCTCTTTGGCTCACACTTTTCATTAACCCCCTTCTCCTCCTCCTCCTCACATTGTTCTGCATCTCTCTTTCTCTTTTTCTTCTTCTTCTTCTGCAGTTCCTCAGAGACTATCTCTCCGTTTTGCTGCGACTCTGTGCTGCCATTCGCTGCATGTTTCTTTTTGCTCTTTTTCTGACGCTCCTCTTTTCTCTCTCGTTTGTTCAGTTTCTTCTCAATAGGTTTCTCCTCCTCTTGTTGCTGCTGAGGTTCAGAAGGTTGAGAAGGTTCTGGTTTGGGTTTTGAGGGATGGCTTCCGTTGGGTTGTTGGGATTCATCGGGCTGCAACACAAAATACACCCAGTGTTTTTTCTTTTTGTCTGAAATCAAGTGATAGTTGATGGATATCCATGGAACATAAAACACTGACCAACAGAATAGGATGCTCTGCAGCAGCTTCAAATAAATGTAAAGGTCACCAGAGACATAGACAGAGAGAGATCTTAATTTAACTATAATTGCTTTCTGTTTTTGTGAGAAGCTCTCTACTCACGTTGCCGTCAGCAGAAGACATAATCTCCCACACTTGGTCCAGAAGTCTGGAATCAGAGAGCCTCAGACTGTTGTTCATCCAGTTCTGCAAAGCACACAAAATCCATAAGAGTGTTCTAGATTTTTGTGAGGGCGTAAATTAAAGACAAACATACGTAATAAAATAAATTAACATCAACAAAATAAACAGTCATATATTCAAATTATTCACTACGTAAAAGTCAGCTCAAGTTGCTGGGAAGTATAAAGCTGGAAAAACTTTACATATTTTCATGTTGGCACATGCTGTTTGGGCAGACATTGATGAAAACTGTGTGAATCAGACCAAGGAAAGAGCCTCTATAAACATTTTCCTAAATAAGTTTCATTGGAGGAAGACGTTGTTTAAGAGGAGGGCTTGAATTAGGAGGTCGTGAAGCAGAGATACATGAGCCTATGGTCACCATGCCCAAAAAACCAGTGTCAGTTAGCGGGGTCAGTTAAAAGGATACCATTAGGGAAGACTCGGAGTGCTGTGATCCAAAATTAACCAGAAATAATCTTCCAAGATGTGTACATGCGGTTATGACAATATAGCCTTAAATGCTCACAGACATGTTGCAATATCAATTGTGACGCCTTTCTAGAAAAGTCAAACGGCTTATTAGGGATGGAACTATATTGAATTTTTGGGGCCGATACAATAAGCAATAATCAGCATCTTGTTGTAGCCGATAGCGATATTAATAACCAATCATTTTATATTTGCAAAATCACTTTGGATTAAAACAAAAATTCTTTTTAACATGAGTCAAAAAAACATTTCCTTTGGTATATGTACATTTCTGTTCTTTTTAATTTTATTTTAAAGTTTATTAGGTGTAGTTCCTTTATACTTCATCAAAGATTTACTGATGTTTCCACATGAATGGTTTCTAGAGGAGCACTAATTAGTGCAGCACCGTTTTTAATTGAGAGTGAGGGAGAGGGTGACAGACAGTGTGTGTGTTTTTGTGAAAGTGTGTAATCATTTTTCGTTGTGTTTCAGTAATAAATTCGGAATGACTTGATATCAATTTTCACATGTTTTATATAAGAAGGGCTCCTGCACTAGGGCTGTGGAAGGTATTTCTGTTGTTTAACCTGCTGTGTGTGAGCACATTGTTTACTCCGCTATCTGAGAGTCTGACACTTCACATTTGTTTTTACCCTCAACCTGGCAATAAAACCAAAATCCTTCATAGCCAAGGAGACTTTTCTCTGCAGAAACTGAAAAATATCCACACGGCAGTGGAGTTACAGGCGTGCAAGCACAAAAAAACGCCAAGTTATTGGATGTAATATCGGCTAAAGGTTCAATATCAGACTGATAATAACTTTTTAAAAAATCCACATATCAGCAAATATATCTGTTGATGATTTATTTATTATTTCTGCAGCAAAAATGGGGTAACAGGTAATTTCCAAAGAAACTGTTAGACGAGCAGGTGTCTATATTGGTATATTGATCTGCAACAGTAAAAATATACACCTTTACCTCATCTGGTAATTTTACAGCTTGTAAGAACCACAGCATTTACAACTAGGAATAAAATAAAAACAGTGATGTTGGGTTTAATACCTGAAACTTAGCTTTCTTCCTTGGAATGTTGTCATATGAACTCATTTGATTTAGCACCTGCTTCAGTTTGGGATTAATTCCAGGTTTAGCCATGGCCTCCTGTACTTTCTGTGGAAACAATAACACAGCTTACTCAGAAATGCATGTAAACATAACAGCAATGCTATGTATTCATGCATGTGTCAGTACATTTGAAACCACAGATTTCCCTTCCCACAAATACAACCTAACCGTTATACCTTCACAAATTCTTCATTGCAGGTGCACAAATCCAATTACACACACACACACGAGTAAAAAGTATATAAACACTCTCTTACAGTTATACTAGTTGCAGCAGTGACTATGCTGTGAAACAATATGAAGACATTGCACATTCTCAAATCAGTTTGTGACTTCATGCAATGAGAGTTACACACCTGTACAACACATTCTCACAAAGACAGTGTTTTGGATTATTATTCTTGGACATTTGTCTTGCAAAAACAAATCTCAGATGTTTTTTTTTTTCTCACTCACACAACTTTGGCACACTCATCTCAGTAAAACGAGGATTAAAAGTGATTTGTGCATCTGTAGAACTGGGATGGGCACTGTTCGGATGAGAATAGCTCATAGGGCATGTGTCTGATGTCTACTGGTTTTGCATCTCTATGTAAAGCCTCTCCAGAAAACAAAGACAGAGGATCAAGAAAGTCTGTATATAGTTGCTTTTAAAGGCTTGAACAAAATGTCAAATTAGACCTGGTCTGCCAAAACATCTGCATAAAAATATATAGTACATTATGACCAAATATTCAGAAAAGTAAAAGTATTGTACCTGAATCCACTGCTGCTGTTTCACATCTCCCTTTTTGGCTTTGGCCTCATAGCCTTTACCACCGTATTTCTGATCCTCACTGATGCATCTCACATGGGTCTTATAGTCCTCTCCCCTTTTGGCAAGACAAACAAAACATATCAGAAATACTCACTCAGCATGAAGCATACATTAACTTTTCAGCAATTCAGAGTAAGATCCAAATTTATATGGAGCCTCTGAAAGTATGTGATCAAGAAAACAACTGGAGAACACCATATGCTACTATGACTATAATCACAAAGAACGAGAACTAGATGCTATTAGGTGAGCATCTGATACTAATTGGTGTGCACTAGTTACAAGCTAATTCCTAAAGCTGTCGGCACATTGCATATAAAGCAATAAAAATAACAATTTATGATGTTAATTAACAAACAAGTGTACGAAAAAAAGATTTCCAAAGATTTCATTGATCAACTTGACTATATATTGAATATATAAGCACAGATTTGAAGCTTGAACACATTCGACCTGGAACAGTTTCTAACAGAATCACCAGAGTTGTCTGGGTCTGAGCTCATCCCAGATGGTCCAAAAGAGTTAGTGCACACTAAGCAGTATATGTTTACTTAATAGTTAGCTACACTTTACTTGATAGTATCTGGAGCTCATTACATGATAATGCTCAGCACATTGTATCTACTGTTTACATGACCGCATCTTGTGCTAACAAAATAGTATCTACTCTTTACCTGACAGTATATACATGGGTTGGACAATGAAACTGAAACACTTCTAAGCCATTCTTCTAGCAGGATAGTGGCCAGGTCACTACATGATGCTGGTGGAGGAAAACATTTCCTGACTCACTCCTCCAAAACACCCAAAGTGGCTCAATAATATTTAGATCTGGTGACTGTGCAGGCCATGGAAGATGTTCAACTTCACTTTCATGTTCATCAAACCAATCTTTCACCAGTCTTGCTGTGTGTATTAGTGCATTGTCGTCCTGATACACTGCACCGCATTCAGGATGCAATGTTTAAACCATTGGATGCACATGGTCCTCCAGAATGGTTCGGTAGTCCTTGGCAGTGACGCGCCCATCTAGCACAAGTATTGGGCCAAGGGAATGCGATAATATGGCAGCCCAAACCATCACTGATCCACCCCCATGCTTCACTCTGGGCATGCAACAGTGTGGGTGGTACGCTTCTTTGGGACTTCTCCACACTGTAACTCTCCCGGATGTGGGGAAAACAGTAAAGGTGGACCCATCACAGAACAATACATGTTTCACATTGTCCACAGCCCAAGATTTGCGCTCCTTGCACCAGTGAAACCGACATTTGGCTTGAGTGATCAAAGGTTTGGCTATAGCAGCCCGGCCGTGTATATTGACCCTATGGAGATCCCGACGGACAGTTCTGGTGGAAACAGGAGAGTTGAGGTGCACATTTAATTCTGCCATGATTTGGGCAGCTGTGGTTTTATGTTTTTTTGGATACAATCTGGGTTAGCACCCGAACATCCCTTTCAGACAACTTCCTCTTGCGTCCACAGTTAATCCTGTTGGATGTGTTTCGTCCTACTTGGTGGTATGCTGACATTACCTTGGACACCGTGGCTCTTGATACATCACAAAGACTTGCTGTCTTGGTCACAGATGCACCAGCAAGACGTGCACCATCAATTTGTCTTCTTTTGAACTCTGGTATGTCACCCATAATGTTGTGTGCATTGCAATAATTTGAGCAAAACTGTGCTCTTACCCTCTGCTAATTGAACCTTCACACACCGCTCTTACTGGTGCAATGTGCAATTAATGAAGATTGGCCACCAGGCTGGTCCAATTTAGCCATGAAACCTCCCACACTAAAATGACAAGTGTTTCAGTTTCATTGTCCAACCCCTGTATGGTTTACTTGATTGTAGCTTGTGCTAAAAAACTAGTATCTATTTTTACTTGATTGTAACTAGTGCCCACCAAACTGTATCTGTTCTTTACTTGATAGTATGTAGTGCTCACTAAACAGCATGTGCACTTTACCTGATATTATATACTGTTTACTTGATAGTAAGTAGTGCTCACCAACCTTTGTCTACTGTTCATTTTATAGTAACTAGTGCTCACCAAACAGTATATATTTACTTCATAGCAACTGGAGCTCACCAAATAGTATCTACTCTTTACTTGATAGTATCTGGTGCTCACCAGAAGTTTACGTAAAAACAAACTCTATTCTGAAGTTGATAGAATAATTACACTCTTACCAGAAATCTTTCCCGCAGTCGATACAGGACAAACACGTGTTTCCGCGGCACATTGTGCGGTGTTTTTCAATCTGCGCCTTTTTCAGCGATTCGCCGCAGGATGAACACGTGAAAACCACCATGATCCAAACACACAGGAAAATCACCTCAGAGTCTGGTTCTGGTTCTGCTTCTGTAAACTCTTCAGCACAGACACAGAAACCCAAACTCCGTCTGAATCCTCCAGCTCAAGTTCCAGCTCCACCCAGAGACTCTTAATAAAACACCTTCCACTGAGGTTTAAAACTACAAACCACGCCGCTAGCACGCGCCCTCCACTATTTACCTTCCGTGCAGAGTCACAACGACACACAAGTATGGTTCCGGAACAAGGGGTCTGCTGTAAATACTCATTTTTTTAAACACTTAACAGAAATAGATCGTAAAATAAACGTAATATATAGAAAACCACAAAGAGGAACAATAATTAAAATATACACATATGCTAATATAAACATTAGTGTACAGAGGGATGTATAGGCTATTACGACTATTTATATTTACAGTGACAATCTTCTTCTCTGCTAAAATTTCCAGGTGGTGTTGTTTAATATGCTAGAACAGTTATCATGTGTGAAATAAACTGTTAACGCTTGATTAAGAATGTCTTTTTAACAGTGAATTTACCAAGACAGTCTCAAACAAGCAGTTTCAGACAGACAGGGTTTCTTACATCATAAACCTAGGGAACTAATCCTGTCGACATGCAGCATGGGGCTTTCAAGCTTTTGGCGACTTGTGAAGTAGTTAGTGGTCACTATATGTCACTTTTAAGGCATTATGGGATTTTGTCTTGAAAATAACTTAACAATGTAATGTTAAAAAGATGATGTTTAGGGTTTCAGTGTATTACATTTTATTCAGTGACCAGAAATGTATGTGTATAAGGCTATAAAACATTAAATAACAGTCACACTCTCTTGTAGCTATCCCCAAATTTAATTTAGGCTTTCTTCAGTAACGTTAATTGTGACAACATACACTGACATCTATCCCATGCCTTATTTGCATGCTTTAATTTATATTGAAGGAATCTCATTCACGTGGCCGCCTATATTCTTTTATAATAATGATAATAATAATTCATAACACAAACAACACTAATAACAGTAATAAAGTATATTATGTGTTAACAAAAAATATTTTAGCTAACAGATGTTATGCAATTTTTATTGATGCATTACTCGTAAAAAACACATCAAAGACCAATATTACATTAAATGTGTAAATTAACCGCAGTATAATAATCTAAATTCTCTAATCTAAATAATAATAATAAATCGTCTAAATAATAATTCAAAGAGCCAAACAAAATATATAAAATATAAAATAGAATAAAACCAATAATGATAAGCAGACACTGGAGGATTCAAAACGCATGCGTTGCCATCGGTGGGATGTGACGTCACGTTTTCGCCGCAGTGGCTGTGCAGCCGAAGTAAAGGTGAGTTGTTTACATTCGCCACATATCTGTGAAATATTTAGACATATGACGTGAATTAGTTACGGTGTAAACACATACTCGAGTGTTCGCGGCTCTCCATCGCGGCTCGGCGGTGTCTGTAAGTGGGAATAAAGCTTCAGTTTTGCCTTAGCTTTAGCATGTTTGGCTAATCCCTGGGCCAACTTTGTCCTGTCTGGTCTCTGTCCGATTTAAAACAGTGACAGAAGTATTTGGACACCTGCTCATCCATTTCTTCAGAAAATAAGAGTATTAACAAGTCATTGTTCGCCTTTGCTGCTTTAACTGTCTTTATTTTAATAGGAAGCGTTTATACAACATTTCACCGATATCATCAACAAATCGATGTACTGTTGGATGATTAGTTCTGAATCACACCCAGATGTACTCTACATAAGACTCCAGATGTCTTATGTGATTTTAATGTGAATTTGCTTCAGAACGTCTTATTTTATTTAAGCAAGTTTCAGTACATTTGGGATGAGTCTGGAAGCTCAATGCATGGCTATGTTTAATTTGGTCAAAATATGGTGTTTATTTATTTATTTATTTATTTTTTGAGAGAATCTTATTTCAGTAGTACAGTTCAGGACCCTGCAGTCTAGAGGTAATTGTCCTGTCTGCTGCTCTGTTTAAATCCCAGATTAATGCAGTGGAACAATCACAAATAAAAAAAAAAGCTCCAAAGCAGGCTAAACATGACCTGACCTTAATGCCACGTGAACAGCTTTACCTAGATAAGCATCATGCATTACTTTAAATTACATTTCTGCATTTCACTCTCTGTCCTGACCTGTAAACATCTGACCCCAGAACTATAGTCACTGGGTTTTAATCCACAATATTGTATATCCATTTTTGAAACAGTTTTGCATATGAACAGATATTTAAAAAATGTGGCTGGGCTTAATGGGTATGTGAACTTAATAGGTAAATTTATCCAACATACAGAAGTAATTACTTTGGAAATAAATCAAAACACATTCTTATTTCTCAATTAAAAATTGTATTCATGTCTACATCCAGCCCTTAGATTAATTCCTATAATCATTATTTAGCACTAGGCGGCACGGTAGTGTCACAGTCACACAGCTCCAGGGACTCCAGGAGTCTCACTCCAAAAACACACGTTGGTAGGTGGATTGGCGACTCAAAAGTGACCGTAGTTGTGAGTGATTGTGTGTGTGTGTCTGCGTTGCCCTGTGAAGGACTGGACCTCCAGGGTGCGTTCCTGCCTTGCGCCCAATGATTCCAGGTAGGCTCTGGACCCACCGCGACCCTGAACTGGATAAGCGCTTACAGATAATGAATGAATGAACATGAATTATTTAGCACTGATGCTTTTGTATGTATGAAGTTCACTATCAATAACATGTTTATTATAATTAGGCATTAATAAGTAGCTTCTCACCTTCTGCTGCATTCATAGTGTCTACTTCTCTGTAGACATTTTACAAATTGCATGTTCACAGTTTAGTTTCTTTATTAGAACAGGGTGCACAATAATGTAGTGGAAATGAAACACTCATTAGAAAAGGTTTCTTGTAAATTTCCCCACTGTGGGACTATTAAAGGATTATCTTATCTTAAATGTCCTTTTCATGTCAACTGCTGGTGTTGTTTTTGTGTTGTGTCTTTGGCAGGGAGTGACCAAGTGCATATGTATGTGTTGGAGTCATGGATGGGCTGTACAGCCACAGTGCCTATCTGCTTCAGGAGCTGCAAGAGCAGAGGATCCAAGGCCTACTCTGTGACTGCATGCTGGTGGTGAAGGGGGTTTGCTTCAAAGCTCACAAGAATGTCCTCGCTGCCTTCAGTTCCTATTTCAGGTCAGCCTTGGGCTTTAAAGCAACACTAGGTTGTATTACTACCCTATTATAGTTTCAAAATCATTGTGATGCTCCACTGAGCTGTTATAGGGAGAACAGAGCCATTGGTACTCCCGGCTCTACCATGTGATGGTAGAATTTACAACAAAAATGCATTTTATGGATGTTACTGACTCTATAGGGTTTAGATGTTTGAACGTTTAGATCAATGTTTGCTTTCTACTTATTTTAACCTTGTACTTTTTTGTGTTTTTTCCCATTAGGTCACTGTTTCAGAACTCTCCGGCTCTGAAGAATGATGTTTATCACCTGGCCATTCAGGACGTGGGTGGGATCGGTCAGATCCTGGACTACATGTACACATCCCATCTGGAGCTGAACCAGGAAAATGCACACACACTGCTGCACATTGCTGAGTGTTTACAGGTAAATAACATGCACACAAACACCCATAGTGATGCATATTGCTGAGTGTTCAAAAGTAAATAACACATACACTGTTGCATATTGGACATCGTTTGCAGGTATGGCACACACACTAGTGCATATTATTGTGTTTTCAGGTAACTCTCTCTCTACCTCTCACACACGCACTGCTGCATTAAACAGTATTTACAGGTATGTCAGGCACACATACAGCACAGCATATCGCACCATGTTTACAGGTATATCATACACACATTTGAATATCACACAGTGTTTACAGATAGACACACACTGAAACTGCCGCATATTCTGCTATTTCTTTTATTTATTATTATTATTATTTTCTTTTTAGATTTGACCTTACTGATGTGTCTTATTCATTAATTTTTTTTTTAATTCCAGCTGTGTGGCTTTACTCCTACATTGAAAAGTGTTGAATTTGTTTCTCTTTATCTCTGCTTACAGGTGTCCAACATCCTGAATATGTGCAATGCATACCTCAAACCATGCGCTACATCAGTTGACCCTCCCCTCTCTCTCCCTGTGCTGCTGTCCCAAGAGCAGGACTGTGTTCTGGGGAGCCCTTTACCCCCTGAGCCAGACCTCCACGGTCCCACCTCGGACCCCCACAAGCACTCGCTCCTCCCAAACACCGGACCCATCCATTACAAACGGCCCCCTGGCACCTCAGATACAGCCAGTAACATGGCAGCGCCGCCAGAGAGACAACCTCTGCATGGTTACAAGTTGAGGAACTTTTATAGCAAGCAGTATTTTAAACAGAGCGCTGCCCAGAACTGCAACTCTGGCCTAGGTCAGACACACTGCCCTCTAGTGGTGGACGAGCAGTATAACACTAATCAGATCCTGCAGAACACTTCAAATGTAGCCAGTCAGAGCCTTCAGAATATGTCCACAAACGTTACCATGCAGAACACGCCCACAAATGTAGCCAACCAGACCATGCAAAATACAGACACCACTGCAGCCAGCCAATCATTGCCAGCTTTGTCGTCTTCAACAGCCAATCAGATGGTGCCACCTGGATCCTCAAATGCTGGAAATACAACCCTTTCTAACCCAGCTCAGCCTATAATGCCACAAACGTCAACATTTTGTGCCAGCATTACTTTGCCCACTTCCTCTTCATGTCCTGTGGTCCTAAACCCTCTACCATTGGCTCCTACTGACCCTTGCTCTAACTTGCCACCTGCAGGTGGTGAAAAAAATCCTCCTCAGAGTGCCCTTCGTTCTAAAAAGACAGTGTACCTGAAGAAGTTTAATTACCTTCGCTCCCACCTTGTCTCAAATGAGAGGGCAGAGCCAAGCAGGGTGATTGACAGCTGTACTACAGAGACAGGCCAGCAGACAGAAACACAGAGCCAGCCAGTGCAAGTCACCCCAGATGTGGCTCCTGAGGAGGATGGGGTGTCTGAACCAGCAGAAGGTCCTGAGCCAAGTGTAGCCCCCCAGCCCCCAAGCCCCCCAACACCACCTCCAGAACACCCCAGCTCAAAAGGCCAGAAAGAGGAGTCAGGAGTCCAGAACAGTAATAAATACTGCTGTGAAGTGTGTGGGAAGACCTTCAAACACCCCAGCAACCTGGAGTTGCACAAACGCTCACACACTGGTAAAACACACACACAAAAGGGAAATTCCTCTGCACAGTTCAGTACTTCAGATTTAAACAATAATCCAGAATGTTTAGATGTAAATTGTTCACTCCAGAGAAACTTGCCGGGTCAGAATTCACAGTAAATGAATCCAGACGTGTGTGCTTCTTAGTGTCACCTGTCTAAAATAAAGCTGTTCAGAATTTAAATTAAATTAATAATAAAAAGTAGGAAAAGTGCAAACCTAGCCTCCAACCACATCTTTTCAATTTTTTTAAAAACGTATTTCTGTTTGGTTTTATGCATCATCTTTCTTTATTTTGGGGCCAAACAGCTCTGTAATCACCCTCACTTCTGTCTCTAGGAAATTGGCCACTCAGGGTAATAAAACAATTTGATGGACTTAATTCAGTGAATCAATTCCCATGTTATCTGGATTATAATTGCCCATGATTAAATTTGGGAGAAAACAGGTTAAAAATGTATGGCTAAAATATTCCTTAGGATTTATCTGCTTTTTGCTGTAATTCACATAAAATCCTGCAGCTTATAAAATGTGTAAGTATCCTGATGGTATTGGAGAGTATTAGCTTTGTTTATCCTGGTTCTTATCATAACTGTAAAGATATCTGTGTCTGTGGGTTACAAACCGACACCATGTAGAAGTTTGTCTTTTGTTCGATTCCCTTTTTTTTCCTCATCAACAAGGAATCTCTTCCTTTAACAGGGATCTTTTTCCTCAACCCAAAGTGTATCTAATTTAAGTCCAATTCAATTGAAAAAGTGCCCAGGACAAGCCCCAGGGTTTATTTTTTTTGTTGTTGTTTTTGTTTTTTTTTGTACTTTCTGTGTTCCATCTCTCACTATGTGTGGTTCTATTATGCATAAATAAGTATAAATAATGTTTTCTTTACTCAAACAAACTGCACATGACCATTTATAAAATATTTTTAAGAATAAAAAAGCTGTTTCTGTTCAGACTGTGACAGATGCTTTGTGTTTGTAATAGGTGAGAAACCATTCCAGTGTAACATCTGTGGAAAAAATTTCTCTCAGGTGTGTAAAGGTTCCTATCAATTTGAGGTTTATTTATTTATTCATGAGCTGTAATGACAATCTAATTTAAACTTTTTTTGTGTGTGTGTGTGTGTTTGTTTGTTTGCACGTTTAGGCAGGAAATCTGCAGACACATCTCCGCAGACATTCAGGAGAGAAACCCTACATCTGTGAACTCTGTGGGAAAAGGTGACCTTAAAAGTATACTACATTTACAAATACACTAAAGGAAAAAAAAAATTGAAACTCCTGCTTATTAAACACTAAAGAGCCTCTACTCTACTGGGAAGTCTTTACACTAGATGTTGGAATATTGACGGTGATTTGTTTGTATTTAGCAACAAAAATATCAGTGTTGGATTGTTTTAATGTTTAAAGCCAGTGGTTTGCATTGGGCATGGTGATGTTAAGCTCATGTGCAGATGCTCCAAGGGATCAGTTTCAGTTAATAGTGTTGTTATACAAGATGTGTGCATGATTTCATGACTGTCCCTTATTATAAAGGGTGTATAAATTCCCTTATTATAAACGATGTCTACCAAGCTTTCGACATACAGGGGTTGGACAATGAAACTGAAACTGCTTTTAGACCACAATAATTTATTAGTATGGTGTAGGGCCTTCTTTTGCGGCCAATACAGTGTCAATTCGTCTTGGTAATGACGTATACAAGTCCTGCACAGTGGTCCGAGGGATTTTTAGCCATTCTTCTTGCAGGATAGTGGCCAGGTCTCTACGTGATGCTGGTGGAGGAAAAGGTTTCCTGACTCGCTCCTCCAAAACATCCCAAAGTGGCTCAATAATATTTAGATCTGGTGACTGTGCAGGCCATGGGAGATGTTCAACTTCACTTTCATGTCCATCAAACCAATCTTTCACCAGTCTTGCTGTGTGTATTGGTGCATTGTCATCCTGATACACGGCACCGCCTTCAGGATACAATGTTTGAACCATTGGATGCACAAGGTCCTCCAGAATGGTTCAGTAGTCCTTGGCAGTGACGCACCCATCTAGCACAAGTATTGGGCCAAGGAAATGCCATGATATGGCAGCCTAAACCATCATTGATCCACCCCCATGCTTCACTCTGGGCATTCAACAGTCTGCACGCTTCTTTGGGGCTTCTCCACACTTTAACTCTCCTGGATGTGGGGAAAACAGTAAAGGTGGACGCATCAGAGAACAATACATGTTTCACATTGTCCACAGCCCAAGATTTGCGCTCCTTGCACCATTGAAACTGATGTTTAGCATTGGCATGAGTGACCAAAGGTTTGGCTATAGCAGCCCGGCCGTGTATATTGACCCTGTGGAGCTCCCGACAAACAGTTCTGGTGGAAACAGGAGAGTTGAGGTGCAGATTTAATTCTGCTGTGATTTGGGCAGCTGTGGTTTTATGTTTTTTTGATACAATCCGTGTTAGCACCCGAACATCCCTTTCAGACAGCTTCCTCTCGCATCCACAGTTAATCCTGTTGGATGTGTTTCATCCTTCTTGGTGGTATCTTGACATTACCCTGGATACCGTGGCTCTTGATACATCACAAAGACTTGCTGTCTTGATCACAGATGCGCCAGCAAGACGTGCACCAACAATTTGTCCTCTTTTGAACTCTGGTATGTCACCCACGATGTTGTGTGTATTGCAATATTTTGAGCAAAACTGTGCTCTTACCCTCTGCTAATTGCTCTTACTGGTGAACTGCTCTTACTGGTGCAATGTGCAATTAATGAAGATTGGCCACCAGGCTGGTCCAATTTAGCCATGAAACCTCCCACACTAAAATGACAGGTGTTTCAGTTTCATTGTCCAACCCCTGTCTGTATATATTTGAACAGATTTAAGGCTGGTTTTGGGAATGTGTGTTTAGTCAATTTTCCAGGAATACAGAGATTTTGAAACAAGCCAACTAAAACCTGCAAATGGTGTGTTTTCCAGTTTTGCAGCATCAGGTGATGTTCAGCGCCACATCATCATCCACTCAGGAGCTCGACCACATCTGTGTGACATCTGTGGAAGAGGTCAGCACCCAAAAAATGTACTGTGTTATTTAACATTCATTGTCTGTACCCACTTCATCCATGTCATCATTTAATCATTATAAAAATTATTAAAAACGGCTCATTAATAAGTCTGGTCTCACATTTTTAAATGGTAAATTATAGGCCTCTTCAGATTGCATGTTTACAGCAGTGTTGAGATTAGGTTAAAATTAGTGTCTGGCTTCCAGTTGGTAAAGATATAAAATATATTTTTTAAGATGTATTTTAAATATACTTAGTTGAATGTACATGAAATGTAAGGTAAATGTCTTTTGCTGCATCTAAATTTATTATCCAAATAAAGAGTTACCAAAAATACAATATCCAGAAGGTGTGTAGTAAGTAAATTATGTTTGTTGGTTTATGTTTGTTGTTTGTGTTGTGTGTAGGATTTAGTAATTTCAGTAATCTGAAGGAACATAAGAAAACTCACAGTTCAGACAAAGAATTCATTTGTGAACAGTGCGGCAAATCCTTCAACATGCAGAGAAAACTGCTCAAACACACTATGAGACACACAGGAGAAAAACCTTACTGCTGCCAGACCTGTGGTAAGTCTCTCTCTTACTCACACATTCTCTCTTACTCACACATTCACTCTCTCTCTCTCACTCACTCACTCACTCACTCAGACACACACACACATGTACATACACACTCATTCACCCTCTTGCGCTCTCTCTCTACACGATTTATCTGGACCCAATTACATATTGTCTTTCACTGTGTGTGTGTGTGTTTATAGGTAAGTGTTTTGCCGGTTCAGGGGATCTCCAGCGCCATGTGAGGTCACACACAGGTGAGCGACCGTATGTGTGTGACACGTGCGGAAAAGGATTCACACGTACAGCCGTGCTGCGCAGACACAGAACACACTGCAAACCCGCAGCTAATTCAGACTCGGAGACCCTCGCACCGTCACATGGAACTGATTCGAATACAGGGTCTGAGCCTCACGCAGGAGACACTAACACAGTGCCACAGCCACATCCTGGAGGAGCAGGAAAAGCTACCACTACACAGACAATGAACGTTGCTCAGCCGTCCAATCAGAATAAGACTCAACTCCGCCCCCTGCCCCAAACATCAGTCTCAACATCTTCCCCTACAGGAAACTCCCAGCCTGATCCTGCCTCCTCTGCCACTCCCTTCCCCTCACACTCTTCCTCCTCTCTCTCAGAACTGCGCTCCATCATGCCACACAATCTCTTAGCCCTGCCCTCTGCCATTAAGCCCCTCCCAACCTCCCAGAAAGCTACTTCCACTCATATAAAATCCGCCCTCCACGCCGAACCCTCTTTCGGCTCCTGCGGTGAGGAGAATAGAAACCATGCTCTCCGGCCACATCTGCCCACCCCAGAAGGACACTGCAGCCCCTCACTGACCAGCCGCAACAGCAGCAGTGTTATAGGCAGCTCTCATTTGCACAGCGCCCCCTACAGGAGCTCAGAGGGCTTCTGCTCCAGTGGTGCGCTTTGGGGGCTGGCCATGAAGACTCTCCAGAGTGACAGTGACATGGATCAGTGAAAGACTGAGTTCACTTCACTGAAGGCACTTTAATGACTTCACCCTGAGTTTATGGTTTATCAGCGCTGACACACTAGCACTACAGCACTGTGCAAAAGCCTTAGACACTTAAGATTAATATTATTTAAATAATTTATCTTCTCAGTAAGTGTAGTGCTTGTATAAAATTATATGTTAACACAATAAATACAAAAACACAAATGCAGTAAAAAGATTTTTGTTTAAAAAAGTAGTAGCTGTGTTGTGAGCGTGTGAAGAACAAAGTGTGTTTCCAGATGTTCTCCTTCATTGTATGTATTTCTTAAATCCACAGCACACTTGATTTATAGTTGCTAAAACTAGAGATTGGATGAGAAGATAAACTATTTTAAATAGTAATAATAATTAGTTGTCTAAGACATTTGCAATGTGCTGTAATTATCCCACATCTTGTACCTGACTTTTAGCTCAAAAATATACTCATGCTGAATTAATTACAGAGACTGGAGTCTCTGTTACATTCCTGTGGACTGATTGATCCTGAAGGAATGAAGACTTGTGAAGATATAAATGGCAAAAGCGTTTTGATATCAAGTCAAATCGTGATGAGTTTCTTTATTAACGGATTGTCCTCTCAGGGAATGCTTTGTATGGAATTTTTTCTGTTGATGCTTTAATTAAAAGTATACTGACTTTTATTTGAAGTTTTATTGAAGCATGTGACACCTGCAGAGTTTTTGCCAAATCAAATATTAGGAAAGATTTAATGGAATATGAGCTGGAATGTCAGTGAGTATTTAAGATGTATAAAATCAGATAGCAACAAAAGAAATAGCTCATGAATGAATAATAACACTACCACTAGTCAGATAAACTAAAAAAGGTGCAAAAGCAGTTGATGGGCAGACTATATTATATTTGTACTTAATTTTTCATCTGAGTGCAAGTTATTATACACTCACATAGTTTTATGTATCAAATGACCATGACCATGTTTCACTAATTAGGTATCCTTTAGAATTACTCAGGATTGTGAGAGTGGGTTAATGTGAAATTGCGAGTTATAAACAAATGTACCTGGTCCGATCTCTTTACATTAGTGGTGATAGGAACCAGATATTAAACATCTACAACATTTTAGGCCAAAAATCATATCTCAAAATAATTTCAAAGATCAAAGGTTTCTTTATTATGGTGCACTTTTTAATCAAACCACATTGATCACTTTTTCTTAGACTTTAAAAGGAACCTATGAGAAAAGTTTATGTACTACTGTGCGCTCATGTTGAAGTGAGGTGTGGCTAATTTTTATTTAAAGTTCAGAAACTTGTTGTTCTGATTTCCAATTAGCCAGTGTAAAAATTTATTTTTTTTGTCCAAAACATTTCACAATTGTTTAATATGTACTGTGTTAACTTGTATTGTGTAACTTGTAAAGCAATATTTTATATAACTATTTTTTTAAATTATACATAATTTTACTAAAAACATTGAGTTTAAATGTGTGGAGTTTAGGACTGTGCCATATCAAATTGTTTGTGATAATATTGTCATAATGTTATAAATTATTATAAAAAAATCGATATTGTGATGTGATGTTCTGACTTGTTTACGTAATGACGTCATGCAATTACCACTAATATGGCATACATTCATCTGGTTGAATGTGTCTCTGAGATGGAGAAATCTGCTCCAAAAAAAGGGGAGTGACTTAAGTCGTGTAGAAGTGGCTTGGTTGCAAAATATCAAATGTACAAATAAATCATGTTATTAAGTAAGAATATTCATTCATTCATTCTTAGTAACCGCTTATCCAGTTCAGGGTTGTGGTGGGTCCAGAGCCTACCTGGAATCATTGGGCGCACTTAGCAGTACTGGGTTGCATCATATGGATTCTATTAAAAACCTAGTATTTTATAAGGATGGGTGGAGGATTTGCCAAAATGCATCAATGAATATTTCAACAGTTTAAAGCAATAAGTAGTTGTAGGAATTTAAAGTTCCACTGTCTACATTACATAGCATCATTAATATATTCAGGAAATCTGAAGAAATCTGTATGTGTGTGTGAAAGTCAAAGGGCAAATCTGGCTACTATATTGGCCCTGTGCTGATGCCCACTACAGTGGCACAGTTGATATAATCTGGTAGTGTAACATTAATCATATACGGCACTCTGAATAGTATCTTGTGCTCACAATATATTAGAGATACAAATCATTTTTAAAGTATTTTTGTGTAACATATAATTGTAATTCAAACATTTTGTCATATTATGGTAACTGTTGTGTAATATTAACATTCACAATTATCAATTTATCCAACAAAAATGTATTATTCGCTGCATTCATTATGAGCTCCATCAGGAAAAATGTGATGGATCAGAAGCATGTGATGGATTTGTTCTGTTCTTGGGGATAATATTTTATCTAAATGTACTTGTGAGTTTTGGTTTAGACGATTTAAAGGTTGGGATTTCAGTGTAAGTCATTAGGAAGGTAGCGTATTATTACTTCATTTTTTAGGTTATTTTAAAAATAAAACCACTGTGACAATTGTCTTTTTTTATTTTAAACAACAGTTACCATAAAATGACTAAAATGCTTATGTAAAACTTATTAGTATACATCCATCTATCCATCTACGTAACTAAGGCATTAAGAGGGTGTTAAAACAATAATGAATTAAAATCAAGATTGTAAGATGCAGCTCCTCCTTTCGGCATGGGGAGGCAAAGTAATTCGCCAGGACATTACATCACTCACACATCCACCCACACACACACACACACACACACACACACACACACACACACACACCACCCACACACCTTCCACCAGCACTCCACACACACACAAAGAAGGCGCGAAACCCTCCGCAGCAGAGCACAAGCTCCGGGCGGACAGCCTGCAGGATTAAAAGAACGGTTTCTCACAGAGGTATGACCACCTGGGGATGGGAGTTAAAGGGTAATGATAAACAGAACACGTGGAGGAGGGGTGCACTGATGTTTAAGGACAAATGCATTATTGAGAATAGGAATACATAGGTGCATAATGCATGAGTGTATATGATTGTGGACCATTGTGCATGGTTTTTGCATAATATCAAGTGTCTGGGCATCAGTGTACAGCTGCATGGCTGTGGTGTTATATTCTTCAGCCTGTACTACACCAATACGCAGACATCTTTGGATTATTTTGGAAAAGCACAGCTGTTCTGATTTCACTGCACTGAATTTTGTGTGTGTGTGTGTGTGTGTGTAAACAGGGAAAGGGTCACCGTGTGCAGTAAAATGGTGAAGCTGGGGATTAATGTGAGCGAGAAGAAGCGCAGCGCATCAGAGGAAGGATTTGACTCTATTCCACTGATGACGCCCCTGGACGCAGCACAGTTGCAGATCCCTCCACCGGACATGGTGAGGTGCCACTGAGTATCAACCAGCCACTTCCCAAAGCCAGATAGTCAATGATATATGTCTACACAGTTACTTTAGGCTGCAGCCATTGTGCCCAACGTGAAATTAGCTAGAGGGGTATACACCCCTCAGAATTGGGCAGTTGAGCAGTGAAGCTACGTTCTCTGGACAGATGAGATGCCATCCAGTATCTTAGAGATGGGATAAAGCGGTGTTTAATTACTCAGGACTAATCATTAATCATCACTGATTGCAATAATACACTCATGGCTTAATGCCATTAAATCCTCACAGATATGTTCCGACATTTTCCAAACCTTCACAGAGGAGTTGGTTACTGAAGGAAAGGGGAAGAAAATACCTTTTAACATCATCTCAATATGTACAAACATGCTAATGTGGTCATTGATATATTGTGTTTCTGTGTGTGTGTGTGTGTGTGTG